>NC_045765.1:11654387-11968764 GCF_008692025.1 Phocoena sinus | reverse complement strand
GAAGACATCAGGCTGTGAAAGAAGCCAGACACAAAAGGTCACATAGTATATGATTAATTCTATGAAATGTCCAGAACAGGCAAATCCACAGAGACAGAAAGCAGATTGGTGATTGTCAGGGGCTGGGGGAGGGGGAGGGGGAGGGGGAGGGGGAGGGGGAGTGACTGCTAAGGGGGACGGGGTCTCCTTTTGGGCATGATGAAAAGGTTCTGGAACTAGACAGAGGTGATGATTGTACAACACTGTGAATGTAATTAAGGCCCCAAATTGTACTTGTTAAAATGGTTCCTCTTGATATGTGAACTTTACCTCAATAAAATACATATGTTTATATACATACATATAAAGCCTTAATTTTTAAATTTTAGATTTTTTTTGAGGTAACACTGGTTTAAAATATTATAATAATAAAAATATTTCACGTGCACTTCTGAATATTTTGACCTCTGAATACCCTACCGTGTGCTCAGCATGAAAACTTTCGTTTCCGTCTGTCACCATAGAGTGGATCCCCTTTACCCCTCCCCTCCCCTTGCCTCTTCCCCTCTGGTAACCACTAATCTGTTCTCTATATCTAGGTATTCGTTTTGGTTCGTCCATCTAGTTAGTCAGTCAGTTGTTTGTTTGGTTGGTTGGTTGGTTGGCTGGTTGGTTGGTTTTTATATTCCACATCTGAGTGAAATCATAGGGTATTTGTCTTTCTCCAGCTGAATTGTTTCACTAAGCATAATATCCTCAAGGTCCACGCGTGTTGTCACAAATGGCAACATTTCGTTCTTTTTTATGGCCGAGTAGTATTCCATTGTATACATGCACCACATCTTTTTTGTCCATTCATCCATTGATGGGCACTTAGGTTGTTTCCATATCTTGGCTATTGCGAACAACGCTGCAATGAACATAGGGGTGCGTATATCTTCTCCAATTATGTTTTCTTTTTCTTTGGATAAATACCCAGAAGTGGAATTGCTGGATCATATGGTAGTTCTAGTCTTAATTTTCTGAGGAATCTCCATACTGTTTTCCATAGTGGCTGCACCAATTTACATTCCTGCCAACAGTGTATGAAGGTTCCCTTTTATCCACATCACCGCCATTGATTTTTTCATTGTGTATAAATATATGTATATATTTAATATATGTATACGTGTATATAAAATGAGCAAAATATCTAGATTTTAAATAAAGACAGGATCAACCCTGTATTTGCACGGCCCTGCCTTGCTTGCCACACCCTGATCTTGGCCCTGGTCCTAATAAAACTTTATTTACAAAAACAAGTGTTTGGCCTGGGCCACAGTTTGCCAGTGAGAAATTTTTTAACTATTACACTATAGCGCTATGCATTTTTTAATGCTATGCATTTTGAATACTGACTTTACACACTCCTAAATTAGACACCACATTACATTTTCGTGCCTCACTCGCTTCACTCTAGTCTAGCTGAGGCTCGAGTACGTGCTCAGCTCCAAGAGGCCCCCCCACTGCCCAGCCAAAGGCACCTGAGTGGGTATAGGCAGGAATGT
This sequence comes from Phocoena sinus, assembly GCF_008692025.1. NCBI lineage: Eukaryota > Metazoa > Chordata > Mammalia > Artiodactyla > Phocoenidae > Phocoena > Phocoena sinus. The sequence goes on along the minus strand of NC_045765.1, from coordinate 11,967,238 downwards.
GCCATGTCTGGTTGGGACCGAGGCCAAAGCGATTCCGGGAAACGACAACCAGGTCATAGGCGGCACCCGAGAGGCTGAGCTTTTTCCGCAGGCGCAGGGTCCTCGTGGCCTTGGCCTTACATGGGCAGGACAGCATATGCAGGTGGACATGGTAGGTCACCTCCATGCCTGAGTCGGGCCCGAGGCAGCCTTCTGGAAGCTCCAGCTGGGGCAGCTGTTGTGAGTGTGAGAGATGGTTTGTGGGGACCTGAACATGCACGTCGTCCCCGTGGGTTGACATCAGGATGCTGCCAACGAGCACAGGCTCATCCACGGGCCACAGCTGATGACACGTATGAAAATTTTTTTAAAAATAGTAAACCTCAGTGCTGGCCAGGCTGCTGGGAAACTGACACATCCACTGCTCATTGATTTAGGGGGAGGGGGGAATAATTCGGCAAAACCCACTGAAAGCCAGAGGAAAAAAATGTTTCTGTCTTTGGACCCAGTTACTTCGAGCCTGGACATTTTTCCTAAGAAAAGAAATTCAAATTATAGGAAACCTAGGACGAGAAGGAGCTTCACTACAGCTCTATCGTGCCAGCCCATTGGGGACCTGGCGGAATCAATTATGGTGAAGCCAGGGGTTGAAATGTATGGTGAGTTTGCCCCAACTCAGGCAGGGGATTTCCCCTCTGCGCCTCAGTTTCCTCCTCTGGAAAATGGATTCATTCGACTGTACTTAATGAGTTGTTTGGGGGACTTCAAAAAAATCATCTCCCATCCAGACCAGCACAGTCAACCCCTTCCTGGCCTTCCAGCTTTCACGTGAGCCCCGCAAAATCTGCTCCCCCAATGGCTGCCTGAGGGAGCCTGTGAACACCTGAGTCCAGCCATATCCTTCCTCTGCTCACACACCCTCCATGGTTCCCCATTACCTTCAGAGTTCAACCCACAGTCCTTCCGGTCCCTACCACCTCCACGGCTCATCTCCCTCCTTTTAAACACTTCCACTCCAGCCTCTTGTCTCCTTCTCTCTGTCCTCAGGCCACCCCACAGGCCTGCGATGGTCCCATTACCTGCTCATGCAAGGTCACCTTCCTCCTCCCATCCGGGCGGAGCTGCTCCACCGAGAACCTCACCTTGGCCTGTGGGGGGGTTTCTGCAATGAGACAGCAAGACAGTGACACTGGGGGTGGGGTCCTTGCTCACAACGTCCTGCAGACCCTGGATTGGGACCCAGGACCTTTTCCTTCCCTCCAATGAAACACAGGATTCCATGGGTCGTTAAGTAGTTTTCAAAATCTGCAAACATGGAGATCCACTCCACGATAGTGTGAATATACTTAATGCAACTGGCTAAAAATGGTTAAAATGGCAAATTTTATATTATGTCTTTTTCTACTACAATTAAAAAAAAAAATCTGAAAACAGCCATCAGAATTGTTTCCCAGCAGATATGCACTTGGGTGGGCAGGAGGAAGCTCCAGCTCAAAGGGTAGGGGGACAAATGTTGACAGTCACTCCCCCCATCTCTCCCTCCCACCCCCACCTCGGGCCACGTCTCCACTCTGGAGCTGCCCTGGCTCCAGCTTCCTGTGTCATTTGGAAAAATCTGCCTTCACGACACAGCCACTTGCACCCATCAACTCCTTGTTCGGCTTTCAAAGAACAAAACCCACCAAACTCATTGGAAGGAGAGAAAGACTGATAAATGTTTTCTTTTTATTATGGATTTGCCACATTTTACAAAGTGAAACTTGCCCACTGCCCTGCCACCTTGCACTAATTTTCCCTAATTTCTTCGGCAGCCTTATTTCTAACATCCATCACCTTAATGCTAACGCTCACCACCTTATTTCTAATACTACTACCATCTTTCTAACGCCTGTCTCCCTTCCTGTGGTCCAGGGTGCTCTCACCAGGGGGGATGCACACAGGGCTGCTCCAGCTGCTCCAGGGACCTCCGGAGACCCCTGGCCTCAGCCGTCGCCGCAGCTGGAATTCCTGGGCCGTGTCCATCTCCAAGGGGCAGAGGCATGACTCTGGGAAGAAGCAGATCAAACATCAAGCAAAGGGGCTGTCCCAAAGCCGGGAGCACCCAGGGCTTGGCACTGGTCACTCAGCCATCGTGCACATATTAAGCTCCAACTGTGCACATGCACTTATTGAGTGCCAACTGTGTACAAGCACTTATTGAGAGCTGATCATGTGCCGGACCCTGAGGACACAGCCGGAATAGGCCAGGTCCTGTGCTCTTGGGGCCTCAAGGATCACCCACTTCTTCTACTGTCCGGAGTTCAAGTCTCAGCAAGGCCATCTACTAGGGATGTGAACTTGGCCAAAGGCTTCACAAGCCCAAGCCTTTGTTTCCTCACCTGTGAAATGGGGATAATCCAAGACTGAGCTACAGGGAGGCGCAAACAAGCCTACAGAGAATTCAGCACTGGGTCTAGCACACAGTGGGTGCCTAATTAATGCTAACTTGCTACCGCTGTCATTGTCACTATTATTCTCACCGAAGCCAGCATCATCCTGATGTCCACAGTCGCCCTAAAACAAGACCATATTTATACATTGTTTTACACTTGGGTGTTGAAAATTCTAGCTTTTTTGAAATTTTCAACAATTACTTTGCTAAATGTAACATGGAAGCCTGGATTGGATCTGAGAACAGAAAGAGGACATTCTTGGAAAAGTGGGTGATAATCCAAATAAACTCTGGAGTTTAGTTCATAGCAAGAGACCAGTGACAGACAGACTTGGGAACGAAAGCCATTAACCTGTGGGGAAGCCGGGTGAAGGCTCTATGTACTTCTTTGTAACTTTTCTGAAAATCTAAGATTATTCCAAAATAAAAAACTTTTGTTTTTGTTTTTTTTTAAAGAATTATTTGGGGGAATTTCCTTGCAGTCCAGTGGTCAGGACTTGGCACGTTCACTTCCGGGGCCCGGGTTCGATCCCTGGTCGGAGAACTAATATCCCACAAGCCGTGTGTTGAGGCCAAAAATTAAAAAATAAAATAAAATAATTATTTTAGGAGGCAAAATTATATTTTTATAATTTCCTAAAAAAATACTTTAAGAGACAAAACCTATCTGTTTGTGGTGTCGTGGATGAGGAGAGGCAAGTTTAGGACCCAGCTAGCCCCACACTCCCCCGGCTGATGCTGAGAGGTCCCTGGACATCCTGAGCTTCGGTTTCCTCATCTGCAAAGGGGGGCTGAGAGAGTCCACTGCAGAGTGTGTTAGGGGGCTGGAGATAAAAAGCAAAGAGATGCCCCTCCCCAACAGGAGTCCCATGTCACCTGTCCCTGACTGATCCGAACCCATTCACTTGATGGTAAAACTGAGGCTCAGGGAGGGGCACAACATTTGGAGGGAAGATAGGGCCCAAACTGAGGTTACTCCCTGGACTCAAGATATTCCCAGGCTGGGGGAGGGGGAGACACCACAGTTCAGAAGCTGGGTGGGTGTTCTCTGTCTCTCCCAAACCAGGGACTCCTTGGGGACTTGGTCAGGGCTGAGGTTTCTTGCAAGCCTAGGCTTGCCCTGCTTGCAGGGGAGAGGGGAGAATAGAGTAGCTGAAGCATGGATGAAGGTCCAGAGAAGACATACAGATGGCCAACAGGGACACGAAAATGTGTTCGACGTCACTAATCATCAAGGAAATGCAGATCAAAACCACAACGAGATACCACCTCACACCTGTCAGAATGGTTATCATCAAAAAGGCAAGAGATAACAATTGTTGGCGAGGATGTGGAGAAAAGGGAACCCTGTGCACTGTTGGTGGGGATGTAAATTGCAGCAGCCACTATGGAAAACAGAGGCAAGTTCCTCAAAATATTAAAAATAGAGCTACCATATCATCCAGCAATACCACTTCTGAGTATCCATCCAAAGAAAAGCAAAACACTAATTGGAAAAGATACATGCACCTTCATGTTCACTGCAGCATTATTTACAGCAGCCAAGATGTGAAAGCAATCTTAGTGTCCATCGATGGATGAATGGATAAAAGTTGCTAAGAGAGTAAATCTTAAAAGTTCTCATTACAAGAAGCAAAATCTGGAACATGCCTGTGTGGTGACGGATGTTAAACAGACTTATTGCGGTGATGATTTCACAATGTATACAAATATCAAATCATGTTGTACACTTGAAACTAATATGATTTTGTATGTCAGTTACATCTGAATTTAAAAAAAGGAGGGACTTCCCTGGAGGTCCAGTTAAGACTCTGTGCTCCCAATGCAGTGGGCAGGGGTTCAGTCCCTGGTCGGGGAACTAAGACCCCACATGCCACACAGCACGGCTTTAAAAAAAAAAAAAATAGAAAAAAAGAAAGGAGGGAGGGAGGGAGGAATGGTGGAAAGGTAGTTTCCTGGCAGAGGTAGCCCTTGAGCTGGACCCTGAAGGTGGGTTGGATTCACATGTGCTCAGATACAGAGGAGGGCATGCAGGTGGAAGGAACTGCATATACCAAGGCAAAGAGGCTGGGAATCCAGGGCATAGGCAAAGAATGATGGCCATTCAAAAAGGGGCCAGAGAAAGCATGAGGCAAGTGAGGGAAACTAGGGCCAGCTGAAGATAAGGATGACTTACTGAGGGTAGTGGGGAGCCACGGAGGTTGTGTGTGAGCAAGGGAGATCACAATCAGATCTTCACGTCAGAGAGACCCAGAGGCTAAACATGGGGCAAGAGCGGAGGCCACGTGGGAAGGGTGATAGATACAGAGATTGCAAAACTGATGGGAGAGGTGTGAGGGTGCCCTGTGCCTGTGCAAACCCCTGATCTGGGGAATAAACTCACCCACTTCCACGGGCTGCCAGGTGTCCGGTGCCGGAACTGTACCTCAGCACCATCCTGGTGGGCTGGGGTCTCCCACTCCATGAGCAGCTGCCCCGCTGACCTGGACACCTTGATGTTTCCTGGGGGAGGGTCGTATTTAACTGGAAGCAGAGTTGGGGGTTGGGAAGGGGAAGCCGGCATGTGTGTGAGCCGTTGGTCCTGAAAACTCTGGAAAATCTTCCCATGATCCTCCTGGCCCATAGTAAACCACCAAGCTCCCCAAATTTGAATCAGGGACACCTCTACAGGTCCCATCTAAGCCTGGGGTTCTATCTAAGCCTGGGGTCAAAGAGTTAAGATTTATACACAGGATCCTATTAGTAAAGGTGTCTTTAAAATATTAATACTCATTGCTGACAAGGCTGTGGTGAGACAGGCACTTTTGTAAATTGCTGGTGAGAGGGTAATTAACTGATTCTATTTTTTTTCTGAAGGACTATTAGGGAAATCTTACTAACTTTTTAAGCCCACTTCAAGGAGCCTGGCCTGAGGAGAGACATCTATCATGCTTTCTGCATCTCGGTCATACTGTGCTTGATTCCAGCTCAGGGTCTTTGCACTTGCTGTATCCTCTGTTTTGCTGTATCCACACTTCCCCATCTTTATTCCTACTGGATCTTTTTCATCCTTGAGCTGGAGCCCTCCCTGACCTCCCAGCAGTATCTCATCATGTGTAACGATCATGCCTTGTTCATCACCCTACATGAATCTGGGCTCCATGAAGGCAGGGACAGGGTTGAGATTAGGGTGAGGAGAGTCAGGCAAGGTTGTACAAATACAGGGTCAGATCCTGTCTTTATTTGAAGTTCTGGGGAATTCTCTGGCGGTCCAGTGGTTAGGGTTCTGCACTTCCACTGCAGGGGGTGTGGGTTCGATCCCTGGTCGGGGAAATAAGATCCTGCGTGCTGTGCAGTGCGGCCGAAAAAAAAAACAAAAACCTGATATTTGATTTGTCATGGCTTTTTTTTTTTTTTGCATTAATATTGATTTTTTTAAAACGTTGCATCATGGAACTTCCCTGGTGGTCCATGGGTCAATACTTCGCACTCCCAATGCAGGGGACCTGGGTTCGATCCCTGGTCAGGGAACTAGATCCCACATGCATGCTGCAACTAAAAGATCCCGCATGCTTCAACAAAGAACCCTCATGTGGCAACAAAGATCCTGCGTGCCACAACTAAGAGCGGCACAGCCAAATAAATAAATAAATAAATATTAAAAAAGAAAAGTTGCATCATGATATGGTTTATAATGACTACCGAGGTTTTTTGGCACCCCCATAACATTCTGTGGCCAAGGAGCGTACCTCATTCATCTCACCCTTGTCCCAGCCCTGTTCTGTGACCTCCATTGGCCTTGCCCATGTCCCCTGTTGACTGAGCATGGCACTCAGTAGCAGTTCAAAGAGTATAAACTAAGTATATGTTATTGATTCGTGAAAACAGATTTTAAAGACCGAACACAGGGGACTTCCCTGGTGACGCAGTGGTTAAGAATCCGCCTGCCAATGCAGGGGACACGGGTCCGATCCCTGGCCCGGGAAGATCCCACATGCCGCGGAGCAACTAAGCCCGTGCGCCACAACTACTGAGCCTGTGTTCTAAAGCCCGCGAGCCACAACTACTGAGCCCGTGTGCTGCAACTACTCAAGCCTGCGCACCTAGAGACCGTGCTCCGCAACAAGAGAAGCCACCACAATGAGCAGCCAGAGCATCGCAACGAAGAGTAGCCCCCACGCTCTGCAACTAGAGGAAGCCCACACACAGCAATGATGACCCAATGCAGCAAAAAAACAAAACAAAAAAAAAAATTATAAGACCCAACAGGGTCTTGGCCACATTACAGTATCAAGGAGAAACGGAAGCTACCTACATGCTCATCAGTAGGGGATCCGTTAGGGGACCATGAAAGACTCTGCCAGGTTACATGACAGAGTTGGATGTAAAAACAGCTGGCAGTATCCAGCCCCTTGCCAGGGACCCAGAATTCCCTCAGGTCTAGGCTTGGGGACCAGAGGCTTCTCTGGGTGAGGAAGTGGTAGTGGAGAGGAAGAGAACAGGGTGCTGACCTGAGCTGTAGAGGTTCAGGGTAATGTTGGGGGACTTCTCTGTCCAGTTGGCAGCCCGGGATTCCACCCAGAGAGTGACAGCGTGGAGCACGGATATGCCATCCTGGTCGGAGAACTGCAGCTTGGTGGCTGAGCCTGCAGCAAAGTAGCAACAGCGCCCAGGCTTGAGGCTGTGGGAAGGAGGGTATCGGTACTGAGTCTCAGCGGCCACAGCAGATGATGTGCATCACTTCCCAGCATCCTTTTCTTCCCCTTTTACCGCTGCTCCCCAGCCTGGGGTTTTCTTAGGGATCAACTTAGGACTAAGGGGTTTGGAGGATCCCAGAATCTCCTAACATGGGCTGCCACAGAGGGAAGGAAGAAATGAATAGATGGATGTATAAGTCACAGGGTGAGGATGAAGGAAGGACCACAGGGATCCTAATTGCCGCCCAAACTGGATACCCACCCATGCTGACCCCACAACACAGATCCCCAAGCCCTCCCTTCTGACATGAGAAACTGAGGCCCAGGAAGAGGCAAAGACACTGCCGAGCTCATACATCTGAGAGTAGAGGCAGGGGGTCAGGAGCAAAGGCAGGATCCTCACCAGCATCTCAGGAAGTGGCTGACCCCAGCTGCGGGGCCCTCATATTCCCAGGAACATTCGTAACCAGCGTTGCTGAGTATCCGGTAGCAGTTTAGGTCCCGGGGACCCGAAGCTAAGCCTGGAGGTTTGAGAACAGATTAGAGTGTGGGGGGGTGGGATCCCCAAACTGCCACACCCCAGAGAGGAATCTTTGTGACACTTATGCAATCCGGTGTCACCTCAGCCTAAACACGCTGTGACTTCCAGCACCTTCCTGTGCCCTTCCCGCCTGTCTCCTGCCATCTCCCTTGCATCTCCTCCTCCAGCCACTTCAGCCTCTTCACTGGTCCTCAAACACACCAGGCTCACTCCTACCTCAGGACCTTTGCATGTGCTATGCCCCCTGCCTGAAATGTCCTTGGCCCAGAGCTTGACATTCCAATTTCTCCTTCAGTGTCACCTCTTCAAGCACTAGGCTATTTGAAGCAGCCCCCTCCTTCTCCATCCCTCACCCTGCTGTTTTTTTCCTAGCACGTCATTGTATGCAGGATATGCATTTATGTGCCTCTTGTCCACCTCCTGCACTAGGCTGTGACCCCAGGAGGACAGCTGGGCTCGCAGCTGATTCCTTCATGTCTAGAACTGTGTCTGCACATAGTACGTGCTTGGTAAATATTTCTGGAACAAAAGAATAGATGAAACGCCTTGCCCCGTGGCAGATTTAGTGAGTCTGTTACAAGCATGAATGTTCCAGCAATGCTTGCCTCGGAGCAACTTCAAAATGTTTAATAGCTGCTTAGCCCCAGATGCTGACCAATCAGGACGGACACAGACACCAGTCCTGCGACCCTGTTACGGAGTAGATGAGGCTTACAGAGGTGACTGCTCCAGGACACCTGAGTTTGGTGAGGCCAGGCCATCAGGCTGTCGGGTTGGGGCTCCTGAGACCCCAGTCTTTGGCTGGGCAGGAGGGAGCTGAGAGAGTGGCTGCTCGGGATGGGTCAGTCAGAGCCCAGTATAACCCCTTCCTCCCACGATGGGGAGCTGCCCCAGACCTGAGTCTGCATCCGGATACGGTGGATCCTGAAAACAGCACCCCATGGTGCCACAGGCTTCAGCTGCAAAGGCAATGAAGAGATAATGACAGTCTCAGCCTTTCACTGCAGGGGAGGGGGGCTTGCCCAGTGACCATCCATGCACCTGCCCACTTTCCCATCCTTGCACCCACCCACCCATCCACCTTTCTATCCATCCATCCATCCGTCCATCCATCCACCCATCCACTCATCTATTCAGCCATCCATCTTTCCACCCACCCACCCATCCATCCATCCATCCATCCACTCACCTATCCATCCATTCATCCATCCACCCATCCACACTCATCTATCCATACATCCACCCATCCATCCATCCACCCACCCATCCAGCTCTCGGGCCGCTCCTCTAAAGCAATCCAGGGTCCCCTGTACCTCTCCCTTTTGCTGGTCTCCAGCCCTGCCTGACCTCTAAAAGCCCTGAAACCTTGCTGATCTCCTGTTTACAGAGAGGGAAACTGAGGCACAAAGCAGTTGCCCGATGTCATGCAACAGCAGAGCTGGGATGAGAGTCCAAACCTAGTCATCTGCTGGGGGCTGGGTCCCTTCCCATTCGATTCCACAAGATGGAGAGAGAGTATGTATATTACGTACACTGGGTACATAACACTATTATTTATATATATATATATATATATATATATATAATATATATATACTTGGTCTTTATCCCTTCCTTAGCTATTTCTCATTAAACTCTGGGATGTGGGAAAGATTCAGAGCTTCAGCCCACCCCACAGAAGACAAAATCAAGACCGGAGGGGAGATGCCCAAGTCTGACATCAGAATCCATGATCGTCCAGCTCACATTTGATAGAGGGAAAGACTGAGGCCCAGAGACACAGAAACAACCCTGGGAACCGGGTCCACAGCCCTCCACATATACACACACAGCCCCCCGCCCCGGCAAGAAGAGACATAGGGGACTACTCCAGGGTAGGGGACTCACCGCCCTGCCGGGGTAGCAGGAGGAGAAAGAGGGAGACCATCCTGGTCACCCGCTGCCCCATGAGGTCCTCGAAGAGGGTGGCAATCCCGGACGAGCTTCTGTGCTGCTGGAGAGGCCCCAGCCACCCAGTCCTCACCCAGGAACACATTAAAGCTTAGCAAGAAAAACTAAAAGGAAAAAAAAAGTTAGGTGTCATGGCCCCTCCCAGGGCAAGTCAAAGTGAAAAAGAAACCCAGGAAGTCAGCCTGGGCGTGGTGGCCTCATTCAGACCACAAACACACCCGAGCCCTGGACCCTTGAGCCCTAGGTCCGGGGGGGTCTTCTCTGCTGGCCCCAGACTGAAGCTGGACACTGGGTGAGAGCCCCATGGGTGGCCTGGGGCTCTGTGCCCTTGGCCAGGTCTCCAGCCCTCTCTGGTCCACTTCTGAGACTTAGGAGCTAAATGGGAGGCCAGGGTCTTCAGACATCAGAGTTCACTCTCCCAGTAAATTGTTATGAAGTGCTTGCTGTAGGCTGGGCCCTCCAAAAATGTCCACCTCCCCATTTCCCGAATTCCAGCCTCAGGGCACCCTGGGTTCCAGGTCTGGAAGAGTCTCCTTGCTTCCTTCAGACTCAACTTTGTCTTTTCTCTGTGTCTTTTTCTCAGCCAGAGGTGGAGAGGTGGGGGGGTGGGGAGGGGGGTGGTCTCAGTTTCTGTCAACAAAGGCCCAAAATGTCCATGGAGAAGAGCTGATTCATGCTACCAAGTGGATGAACCCCCAAAACAACAGGCTGAGTGAAAAAAGTCAGACACAGCAGCCCATATGTTGTATGATTCTATGTATATGAAATGTCTGGAACAGGCAAATCCACAGAGACAGAAAGTAGATTAGTGGTTGCCAGGGGCTGGGGGAGGGGAATGGGGAGTGACTGCTCATGGGGATGGGGCTGCATTTTGGGGTGCTGAAAATGTTTTGGAACTAGACAGAGGTAATTGTTGTACCATATAGAGAATATTCTAAATGTCACTGAACTGTATATTTTAAAATGGTTAATTTTATGTTATGTGATTTTCACCTAAAAAAAAATGTTCTCGGAGCCCAGGTGGGAAAAGAACAGGGTAAGGGTCTCTCCTGGGGGAGAGCATCTGGGGAAACTGAGGCCCAAGAGGCCAGGAGGAAGCCCATTCTCTGAGAGCCAGTCCTGAGGGGCAGCTGGGCTGGCCAGGGTCAGGCGCCCAGCAGGCCATGAAGTCAGAGCCATCGGAACAAAGAGGCAGTGTTCCAGGCCTGGCACAGTGGGGACGGGGACCCTGTGACCCTGCACAGAGCAGTCTTCACAGGCAGCAGGGCCCAGGCCAGGCCAGGGGGCGGAGTAGGTTTGAGGCCTGGGGGAGGGTCAGAGACAGAGAGAGACAGAGACACAAATGGAGAGAAACATAAAGATAGAAGGGACCATTGGAGATAGGGGTAAACCCATGGCCCACCTCTCGATGATCCTGAGACCCCTACATCAGGTGCCCCATTTTGCAGATGGAGAAACTGGGTCCAGAGACACCCAGACCACTCAGGGCCCCAGCTAGAGGTGAAAACATGGATGCAAACCCTGAGGCAGGGCACCCCCCACAGTGGGGCTGAGCTTTGCACCTTCCAGAGTAAGACCCATGCCCCGGGGCTACTCCCTACCTCCCACCAACCCCCCTCCCGAAAGTTGGGCCTCCCAGGCCTCAGCTTCCCCATCTGCAAATGGGCTAGAGTGTGGATAAAAGAGGGTTGCTGCCCACCAGACAGCCAGTATGATTTATCACTCTTTGGCGGCTCACAGTGGCCTCTGCGCTTGTCACACCTCTTTCCCATCCCCCCAAAGTTAGAGCAGTCACTGGAAAAACGTCAAGGGGGGTGGGGCAGAGCTGGACACAGACGCCCCCAGCTCCTTGAGGTCAGGGGCTGGGTGCAGGGAGGGGCAGAGGTTAAGGGGGTCCTGCAGGGGACCAGGGAGGGCTGCCCAGAGTAAGGAGGTCTTGAACTGGCTTTGTAGAATTAAAGGGCATTCCCGGCAGAGGTCACAGAAGAGGCAAAAGTTTGGGGGACATGATTTGGGGAACAGCAAGATGAACGTGGCAGGTCTGGGGCTCCATGGGAGAGACGAAGATGGTAAGGGGGGCCAGGGCCTTGAGTGCTGGGCTGAAGGGCTGGGCTTTTTCCCAAGAGCTTTTTCCCAAGGAGCTATGGCAGGAGTGTGAGAAGGATTCCAGCCACTTGTCAGGTGTTGTTTCTACCCTTTTTGAAGTCACAGTTGGAAGCTCACCTTGAGGTTCACCGCAGCCCACCTTCCCCGTGCCAAATCTTTATACTCCCACCTCTCTTGGCCTGCCTGCCACCTACTCCAGGAAGCCCTCCCAGCTGCCCCAGAAGCACACGTGGGATATGTCCCCAGAGCTGTCCCACTTTCAGATGCCCCACAAACTGGGGGGAGGGAGAGGCAGGAAGGATAGGGTCATAGGCCGCCCTCCCCAGGAAATGGTAATGGGAAGAACCACAGAACTTCCCCACCCCCTCAGCTTCCGCCTTCTGGGGGAAGGACAGGTAGTAACCTTTAGCCCGAGAAGGGCTGAGCTTCTCTCCATGTGGTCAAGAGACCTGGTGCCCCTGAGGGGCATCTAAGGAGGGTCTTGAAGGATGAGTAGGAGTTGGCAAGGAGAAAATCCATGAGTTCATTTAACAAACACATTTATTAATAAGAACATTTTTCACCAATAAGAACATTCTTCATTTACTCAACCAGGACTTCCTGAGGCCTCCAGAGGATCAACTGAGGATGTTTTAAAGAATACATAGTGGTGATCATTTTGTAAGATATAGAAATATCAAATCAATATATTGTGCACCTGGAACTAACATAATGTTGTAGGTCAATTATAATTCTTTTTTTTTTTCTTTTTTTCGGTACGCGGGCCTCTCACTGTTGTGGCCTCTCCCGTTGCGGAGTACAGTCTCCGGACACACAGGCTCAGCGGCCATGGCTCATGGGCCTAGCCACTCCGCGGCATGTGGGACCTTCCCGGACCGGGGCACGAACCTGTGTCCCTTGCATCGGCAGGCGGACTCTCAACCACTGCACCACCAGGGAAGCCCTATAATTCGATTTTTTAAAAAAGAATACATAGGGGAACTCCCCTGGAGGTCCAGTGGTTAAGACTCCGCACCTCTGCTGCAGGGGACATAGGACATCGATCCCTGGTTGGGGAACAAAGATCCTGCATGCCGTGCAGTGTGGGGCCCCACCCCCACCCCCCAAAAAAAGAATACATAGGTGGGACTTCCCTGGTGGTGCAGTGGTTAAGAATCCACCTGCCAATGCAGGGGACATAGGTTCGATCCCTGGCCCGGGAAGATCCCACATGTCCCAGAGCAACTAAGCCCGTGTGCCACAACCACTGAGCATGCACTCTAGAGCCCGCGAGCCACAACTACTGAGTCCGCATGTCACAACTACTGAAGCCCGTGCTCCACAACGAGAAGGCACCGCAATGAGAAGCCCGCGCACCGTAACGAAGACCCAACGCAGCCAAAAATAAATAAATAAAAATCTAAAAGTAAATAAGTACATATATTTATTTTTTAAAAAAGAATACATAAGTTACCAAGAAAAGAACTCATTCATTCACTCCCTGATTACACTCCCTGATACTCTTCATGGAGATATTTGAGGAGGGTTTTGATGGATGTGTAGAAGTTTGCAAGAAAAAAATCTATTTATTCAATAAATGTTCTCTGATGATTCTCAAAGAGAATTTGAAGTGGATTTTGAAGGATAGGTGTTCACCGTGGAAAAATTGCAGTCAGTCCTCCAGTCGGTCAGTCAATAAATGCTCCCTGTTGCCCTTTGAAGAGGTCATTTGGGAAGGGGTTCTGGGAAGAAGTTCTCCAGATAGATCACGGGCATTTGAGACCTCTCTGGTGGCTTCCCCTCCAGCAGCTCCCCATCTGTCCAGCCCAACCACCTCTGGTACAGGGAACCTCTCTTTCCTCAGGGTTCCAGCCAAAGTCCCAGGGCTGGAACCCTGAGGGCTGAGCTTGAGTCACATCTCCATCTTGAACCAATCACAGTGACTGAGATGGATAAGGACTCTAGGTCACATGTCCACCCCAGCTTGGATTACAGAACTTTTAGGCAGAACTAGCCAGAGACAGAAAGTTGGCCATGGTAGGGTGTAAGCTTACCATCACCTGGGGTATGCAAGCTCCAGATGAAGTCCATTTATTGTAGGGTTGTCAGATAAAACACACAACATCCAGTTAAATTAGAATTTCAGATAAATAACACATAGCTTTTTAGCATATCTATGTCCCAATTATTGCACAGGACATATACTGAAAAAGTATTCATTGTTTATGTGAAATTAAATTTGACCAGGTGTCTGTATTAGTTTGGTAGAGCTGCCATAACAAAGTATCACAGACTGAAATCACAGAGTGATTTCAACAACAGAAATTTACTTTATTATAGTTTTGGAGGCCAGAAGTCCAAGATCAAGGTGTCGGCAGGTTTGATTTCTTCCAGGGTCTCTCTCCACGGCTTGAAGATGGTATCTTTTCCCTGTGTCTTCACGTGGTCTTCCCTTGTACAAGTTTGTATACTAATCTCCTCTTATAAAGACACCAGTCATATTGGATTTGGATCTACCCACATGACCTCATTTTAGTTAATTACCTCTTTAAAGGCCTTATCTCCAAATACAATCACATTCCGAGGTACCGGGGGTGAGGATTTCAACTTATGAATTTTGGGAGAATGCAATTCAACCCATAACAGTGGCTGCTTTGGAAAACGGTCTGGTAGTTTTTGAGAGTATTTAAATGTAGAGTTACCATAGGACCCAGGAATTCCACTCCTAGGTATATACCCAAGAGAATCGAAAGCATATGTCCACACAAAAAGTTGTACCTGAATGTTCACAGAAGCACTCTTCACAATAGCCAGAAAGTGGAAAAACTCAGATGTCCACTAATGGATGAATGAGTAAACAAAATGTGTCGATCCATGCAATGAAATATTATTCAGCCATCAAAAGGAATGAAGTAGTGGCGTTTGCTGCAACAAGGATGAATCTTGAAAACGTCTTGCTGAGTGAAAGAAGCCAGACACGAAAGGCCACATGTTGTATGATTTCATTTATGTGAAATGTCCAGGACAGGCAGATCCACAGGGACAGAAAGATTCGTCTTTAACAGGGGCTGGGGGAGGGAGAATGGGGAGTGACTGCTCACTGGTATAGGGTTTCTTTTGAGGGTGATGAAAGTGTTCTGGAATTAGATAGTGGTGATGATTGCACACCCCTGTGAATATGTTTAAAAACCACAGAATTGTACACTTTAAAAAGGTGCATTTTATGGTAGGTAAATTACATGTTAATTTCAAAATGTGTGTGAGAAAAGCCAATTTGGCCTTGGAGTCCTGTATTTTTATGTGCTCAATCTGGCCACCATAACTTGGTGGGACACTACTGTACCTCACAGGCGATTAGCCAGAGACCTTAGCTAGGGTTCCCTCCAATCTGAGAACATACTCTAATGTCCAGCTCGAACAGTTGGTAACCAAGGGACCCTGCAGCTGCAGAGACAGTGGGAGTCCTAGTGAAAGAGAGAATATGGGTGCCACCTTGGGACCTTGGACTTTTCCCAGCCTCCCTTTCCCTTCTGCAAAGTCAGGCTGAACAATTATCATCAGATACCTGTGAGAGGAGGTCCTCATGAGGCACTTAGTCGGGTGCCCAATTGGCGCTCGGCAAAGGCAGCCATCCTCAAAAAAGAAACTGGTAACTACAGTGGCCACCTATTCTTGTAAATAAAGTTTTATTGGGACAAGGGCCAGGCTTGGAGTGAGGCAAGCAGGCAGGGTCGTGCAAGGGCAGAGTCTGATCCTGTTTTTATTTAAAATGTTCATGTCTAGCTCATCATGCATTTTTGTATTCGTTTCGATTTGTTAAACTATTGTATTAAAATGTTGTGTATCTTCATTACTGACGTTTTTTGTGGGCGCTTCTTAAATTTTGCACAGACGTGAGTGCCCCACTCGCCTCACCCTTGTTGTGTGCCCCCCCGGGGCGGGGAACATGGATTAACTTTTCTGAGCCTCAGTTTCCTCATTTGCAAAATGGGGATAACTCTCCCTTCTAGGAAGATTCATTGAAAAATGTTTACTTCTAGGCTCTGGGGGGTGGGGCGGGGCCTGAAAGGGCGGGGCAGGCTCGCTCGAAGGGGGCGGGCCTTTCGAGACCAGCTCTCGGAGAGGGGCGGGGTCAGGCCTCGTCAGCTGACCGCTTTGGCCAACGGCAGGGTGTGGCGGGGCCTGGCAGACTGAGACGGGGCAGGGCGCAAGCGAGCATTGCGGACTAGCCGGCGATGGACGAGCCGAGCCTCCTGCGGCGCCGTGGGCTCCAGGTGAGGCCCCTGCGCGGGCGGGCAGAGGGCGCAGGCGGAGTGAACCTGCTTGGGTGCCGGGGTCGGGGCTTTGGCGAACCTGCTTGGGTGCCGGGCTCGGGGCTTTGGCGGACCAGGGGAAACTGAGGCGGAGGGAGGTGCGCGCTCCGGAGACTCCCACTTGTCCACCCGCATCTCAAAGTGCTTTTCGCCTGTTGGGAAGAGGGTATGTCCATTTGACATATGGAGAAACTGAGGCTCCGTGGGAGAAAGGGGCTGAGGTTTCGACCTCTCCACCAGCAGCTCTAATCATATGAGCAGCGACAGCCTTTGAGCGCTCACCATAAGTTCATCTCGTTGTGTCAATACTTTTACTAGTGCTATATTAATATTAATTAATGTGTATTAATACATGACTCGTGCCTTCGCAGCGCCACCGCAGCCCTGCCTCAGCTCACCCCTAAGGCAAGCTGGGGAGGCTGGGGATGTCAGTCCGCCCTTTCGTCAGATCAGGAAACTGAGGCTGGAGTCTGGGAAAGTCACAAACCCCAGGTCGCACAGCAGGGATTCAGTCCAGCGACCTTAACCAGCTCTCAGGTGCACAAGCCACTGCCAGCTAGCTCTGTGGCCTGGGTGGGGGTGGGGAGGCTGAGGCGTTGGGAGGCACTCTTGGGTCTCCCGACCTCAGTTTCCCCATTCATTAGAAGGGCCCTCCTTTTCTGACCACTGGCCCCCGGTTTTTGTTCGGGAGGCAGCGCCACCAGGAGATAAGCAAAAAAGGCATCAGACCTAGGGGAGGCTGACATTCTAACGCACGTGACCCCGCGGCGGCAACTTCCTTGACCTCTCTGGACCTCAGTGTCCCCATCCATCCAGTGGGAATTTAGACAATCTAGCCGTTTCCCTCTGGGGCTTAGACCACACCCGTAAGAAGCCACCAGTTGCAAGTGGGGGAACCCGGGATTCATCATTTACCCAACAAACGTTTATTGAGTGCCTGCTGTAGTCCCCCGTCCCACCCCACCCCCGTCCCCCTGGAGAGGCGGGGGATGGGGGGGTTCACCCCTGGAACCGCCCTCCTGGATCTCCCAGCCTGTTGGGGGAGACGAATGCCTGAGCAGCAGTGACCCCGCACAGGTGTCAGCTGCGATGGGGCACGCTCAGGCACCCCTGGAGAAGGCGGCTGAACCGAGGGTTGCTGGGTGGCCTTGGGACAGAGGAAGCAGCCACTGGTGGCAGGGCAGGGAGTAGGTGTTTGGGGAAATGAATGAGGCTCAGAGAAGCTAGAAAGTAGGGGATGGGGTGGGGAGGTGGGCACTGAGGCCGAGGAGGGAGGGGAAAGGCAGGCCTTGAACCCCGGCTGCGGAACTGCGAACTTGTTGGGAGGTGAAGGAAGAGCCACATGTGTTTCGGTTGGGAGTCGGGGAGGGTGTGGGTAGAGCTGCAAGGCAGAGACCCTGAGGACATGCGGGGGGCGGGGGGAGGGGCCGTTGCCAGAGGCAGGAGTCGGGGGCCTGAGCATAGAGGAGGGGGTGCAGCAGGACTGGTTTGCAGTGGGGTGTTGTGGGGAAACAAGCCCCGCCCGGAGCCCCAGATAGAATTGAGCCCTGCCTGCAGCCTCTTAAAATAGAGAAACCGCCTTCGGGTAGGCGAATGGGGGGTGCAGCTGACGTCAGAAACGGGGGGGTTGCTGTTCCATGGGGAAGAGGCACCCATTCCCTGATGACGAGTCCCATGTTACAAATGGGAAGACTGAGGCTCATAGAATCATAGCCTCTGTCCAGGTGTCACAGTGTGTAAGGCGACAGAGGATTTGAACCCAGGCAGATCTGGCTCTCCCTGCAGCCCAACCCCACACTGGCAGGCCTCCATCCAAGGAGGCGGAGGGGCAAGTAGGGTTTGCCCAGTTGAGTGAGGGCATTCTGGACAGAGGGAACGGCACGTGCAAATGCCCAGAGGTATGCAACCATATGTGTTTATGGGGAAGCTAGAAGCCATTTCTTAGCGCTAGAACTGGGCATGTGAGATGGGACCATCTGCTTCCAGGGCTTCCAGTGCCGATTTTGAAGAGGTTAGACTTTCTTCCTAGGGTGATTGGGAGCTATGGAAGGTGATGGAACAGGGGAGGTCATGTCAGATCTGAGCGCTTTGAAAGACTCCTCTGGAGCAGGTGGGGGCCAAAAAGGGGGCCAGAAACCAGGAAGGCATCTAGAGTAAAGGACCAAGTAGGAGACACATGAAAATAATTTTTAAAATAACAGTAGAAGTGTAAATAACTGCTCACATTAAGGGGCATCTACAAATGCTAAGCACTGTACCTGCATTTAGTTCTCCAACAGCCCAAGAGATTATTAGCCTTATTTTTCACCAGGGGAAACTGAGGCTCAGAGAAGGAAAATAACACCCAGGAAGTCAGGGAGTTGGAATTCTAAGTGGTCTGGCACTTGAGGGTGCAAAGATGTTGAGGGCCTTGGTTTGGGGCATCAGTCACACACTCCTTTAATTGGAGCCCAGAGCGCCCCCAGCCGATCAGGTCAGAGCCAATCAGATACCCTGGAGGGTGATCCTTGCCAAAGGTCAAAGAGTCAATTCATAAAAGCTTGAGGAAGTCAGGTGCCGATTGGCCAGTCCAGACAATAGCTGGGGGTATCCTGGCCAATCTGACTGTGGCAATGCAGGGCATGCGGTTGACTGAGTACTAGGAGGTTGTAAACAGGACCTGGCTTGGCCTGTGGACCACCAGTTTGCATTGGCTGTGGGTAAGGGGAAGAGGTGGAGACTGGCCCTTCTGGTTTGGGTTAAGCTCAGTCTTCTGTGTAGCATTTGTAGGCGCCAGTTAACGTAAGCTGTTATTACTAGGACTACTACCACTATTATTTTATCATTTTTTTCATCATCTCCCACTTTGCCCTTTGCTTAACAAACGACAGAATTTTAAAAGCAGATCCCCAAAGAGAGCATCCAGGGACAGAGAAGGTGTCCAGTCTGTGTCTGGACTTTGTCTCTCCTGCTGCTGGGGAAGCTCCCTGGAAGGTCCATCTGGCATCCTCACGGCCCAGTTCCAACTATTCTCCTCCTCCAGGAAGCCCTCCGGCTGGTGCCATGTGGTCCCTGCTGACCTCTCTCTCTTCGCTCCAGCTGCCAACTTCCGATGAGACTTGGTGCCCACTGGGCTGAGTCCCACCTCCACCCTACTGTTTCCCACTAGCCTGCTAGCCCAGCCTGAAGCCCTCCTCCTGGAACTCTTTTGGCTCCCCTCTCCCTCCAGCCCCTTCTCTTCCTCTGGATCCCTACTGATGCCTCCAGTATGGGGGTGTCCATGCCCTACCCTGTCCCCTTCAGAATGTGGGCTCCTCAGGGTGGAGCTGAGGCTTCTGGTGAGGAGGCAGCATCTCCCAGCCCAGTCAAGCCCAGAAGAAGATGCCATAAATATTATCTTTAAAGGGCAGTTCTGGGGGGTTAGACCACCCCCACCCCCACCCCACCCCCACCCCCACCCCCTTCCTAGGCGGGAGCCACTCGCTGAGGAACAGCTGGCAAAGAGGGGGCTGAAGGCAGAAGCAGATGGCGCAGGGAGCAGAGGGTCCGGGGGTGGTGCCGGGAGAGTTCCATGTGGGCCCAGCGTTCCACTGAGCCTTTGTAGGGGGGCTGCTGACTGTCCCTCACCTCTCTGTGCCACTTCACATCTTTTTGTATTTTGGAAGTAAATTAAAATTTGTGGTTGAATTGGTAGTTATTAACCTCACAAAATCATTGTGTGGGCTCTGATTGATCAAAGCTTCCCCCAGTGCCAGGCCCTGAGCCTGCTACTTGATTCCTCCCAGGGCCCTATGTAACTGGACCATTTTCCAAAGGAGGAAACTGAGGCACAGACGGGTGAAGTCGTTTGTCGGGGATCACACAGACCAGATTAGGGAGCCAGACTGGGAACACAGGACTGTCCGTGTTTTGGAAGGAAATGGCTGGGATGGGGTGTGTGGGGGGGTGGCATGTGTGGACACAGCAAGAACCCCTGAGTTCAGATCCCAGCTCCTCACTGTTTTGCGGGTTAGTAGGGGAGGAGGAAACTGGTATGAGATCTCATAACAACCGGAGGGGGCCGAAGGAGACCCTAATGGTGGTGGTGGCGGTGGTGGGTCCACGAACGTTTGCACAGAATGATAGTGAGCTCTCCGTCCCCAGAGGTATTCAAGCAAACAAGGGGACCTCAGGGTGGCAGGTGAGCCTTCTCCCACCTTGAAGGGCTCTGACTTGATTTTCTGAGCTCAAGGTAGCCGGGGTCCAGCCTCAGGGCGACGCCCCACCCCCGCACATCCTCCTCTTCCCCTGCCTGGAGACCCTGTTAACCCCTCCCAGCCCTGTCATCCCGAGCCCAGCAGCTTCCGGCCCCCTCCAATTGGCTGCGGGGGCTGATGACATCATTGGTTGCCATGACGAACGCCCAACTCTGGATGTGGGCAGCCCTGAGCCCACCGAGGTAAAAATAGTCCTGCATCCTCAGCGCAACCGCCCCAGTGTGTGTGTGTGTGGGGGGGGGGGGGGGGGTGGGTGTGTGTGTGTGGGTGTGTGTGGTGTCCAGAGACCTGGATTCCCGGCCCTACCTCCGTCGAGAGATGTGGGCAGATGCTGCCCTCCGCGCCTCAGTTTCCCCGCCTGTAAAAAGGCTTCTGCTCCTGATGCGTAGTAGCGGCTCAGTAAATGTGCGTAAAATTTAGCAAGTATTGCGATAGTCTGCGAAGGCCCTTGCTGAGCTCAACAGTAACACAACAATAATTTCTGATCATTTTTACCCCAGAACCCTCTTACATTATCTCCAAATTACAGATGGGGAAACCAAAGCACAGGTAGTACCAGTCACTTGGCTCAAGGTTCCATGGCCAGGAAAGAACAGATGATAGATCTGGACCCAGGTCTGGGTGTCCTCAGATTCTAAACTTGTGCCACACAGCCTTTTGAGAATTAAAAAGCCCTCTTGGGCAAGCCATATTTGAGGGTGGACTCTGGGGTCACAGTGGAACCCAAGCACAGGGCTTTCTGCCCTATATATGGTGAGGACACCCAGGGTTGGTGCAGATCGGCTTGCTGAGCTCTAAAAGAGTCTTCAATAGGGAGTCACTGGTCAGTGTGCCCAGCCCCCACAAATGACCAGGACCCAAACCTGCATAGATTCTGCAGAAGGTGAGCGGGGAATGGCTTTCAGATCTGGGAGGGGACAGGGTGAGGATGACTAAGGAATCTCCCTTTTCTCAATAGATTATTAGTATTTAGCCACTACTGACATACTTCTTTGTAAATATAACTAATTTATTTTGAATAATGACTTTAAAAAAATGTAAGTAGGGGAGCTGAGAAGGGAGGTAGATTGGGAATCTGAAAGGGCTTCCTAGAGGAAGGGACACTTGAGCTGAAGCCTGAAGGACGAGCTTCAATTAACAAGCACCAGAAGGGAGGGAAAGTGGTCCTGGCAGAAGATACAGTTGGTGCAAAGGCCCTGAGGCAGGGCTGAGCCCAACGTGTGGGGTGAGCAGAAAAGAGGCATTGGTTGGAACAGGGTGAACAAGGGGCCAACTGGGAAATGAGGTGGGTGGAAAGCTAGGGATGTGAAGGGTTTGTCTCCTTGAGAATGACCCCTGTTTTCTTTTCAGAAGGAGCTGAGCCTACCGCGCCGGGGACGTGGGTGAGTTCACCTGGGGCCAGTGGGCTGGGTGGGGCCCTGTGGTCCTGGGCACAGATATTTCAGCAGCAGCCTCCAAATTGTGAATTTATTTAGTAATTACTACAAAGCTTCTCACCTTGATCCTGCCCCGGTGTTTGCAAAGTACTTCACAGGTGCCTCACGTGGCCCTCACCACAGGCTGGGAGGTGAGGTACAAACTATGCCAGTTTGCAAACGAGGAAACTGAGGTGCATAAGGGTTGTTTCACTGGCTGTACGGCAACCAACTTGAAAAGGTGGCATCCAGAGTCCAGACTGTAGAATTCCAGTCAAGTATCCTGGAACCAGCTTGCATGCCTCCCATGACAGGAAGCTCACTCTATTTTGGGGAACACCGGCAGAAAATCATACACTTCAGGGTCACATTAATGTTCCTGGTGATTGGCATTTTGAGATCCCAAAAGCTCAAAAAACATTTGTTCAGTGCCCTCCCCTGTTTACAGATGGGGAAATCAAAGCCCAGGAGGGGGAGGAGTTTGCTTTGTACTGGTGGTCTGGGGGAGTGTGAGTGCAGACACTCCCTCTTTGGAGGCTGCATTTGCCTAAGTTGGGGGTGGGAATTCCCTTGTGCCTCAGTGAAATCACTCACTCAACAAACATTTTTTTAGGATCTACTGTGTGCTGGGCTCTGTTCCAGGCACAGGGAACACGGTGACGAGTCAATGCTGGACCCTGCCCATGGAGCTTGCACTCTCTTGGGGAGAGTGATGAAGTGATGTTATACAGGGGAGAAATTAAACAGAGACAGACAGAGGGGGCTGGAGGGTGGCTTTAGCCCTGAAGATGTGGGATCTCTTAGAGGAGGTGACATTTGAGACTAGATCTGGAAGAGGAGGAAGAGCTAGGGGGAAGGTGTGGGGGGAACAGCATTCCAGGCAGAGGAAACAGCATGGTCAAAGGTCCTGAGGTGCGAACTAGCTTGGCACTGGAAAAACAGCATGGAGACAGGGGTAGCTGGGGTGAAGTGAGCATAGGGGAGGTGGAGGGAGAGGAGAAGGGGTAGGTCCTGGGGGTTGGATGAGAGTTTGAAATCTGATGGTGGGGCTGGTGTCGGAGTAGCCCCCAAGCCCAGACCATCTCTTGTTGGACTGGGAATAGTGCACCTGGTGGGGAGGGCCCTGAGGACCCCAGTAGGGAAGGGGCTTGGACACTGCCCGGAAGGCAGGCACTGTCCCCAGCCTTTGCCCAGGCTGGGGGCGGGGTAGTGGACCGTGAATCAGTACAAACCACTGAGGGCAAAGTCCTGGGCCACGGAATAGGACCGGGACAAAGACTCCCTGAGGGCTGTCTAGTCTTTGCCACCTGCGGTGTGCCTGACCGGGTCCAACCAGGATTTCAAGGGGGCCATGGCCAGACACAGACAACCGCAAACCTTCGGAGTCAGGGCTGGGCAGGAGGGAGGGTGGGGCTCTGAGCGCCAGGGGTCCACGTGTAGGGAGGAGGCTGGTGGGGCTGAATTAGGATATGAATGAGGGGGATGACTGTCCTGGCAGAGGGAACCCAGGGAAACAAAGTGCTGGAGGCGTGGTCGGGGCCTCCGGTGTGCGCCGGGATGGTGACACCCGCTGCGGGCGGCCGGGAACGCCTGGGCCGAGCGGCTGCGGGTGGGAGGATTGGGGTGGGGCACGCACACCGTGGATTGGTGTCCGAGAGACACCCCCCGGGGGCGGGGCGGGGCGGGGCTCGGTGAGCGCGGAGGTAAGGCCTCGACAGGGAAGGGGCGGGGCCAGTTGATGGAGCAAAAAGTCCGGCAGAGAAGGCAGTGACTGCCCTTCCTTTCCGGCCGTGCAGCTCGGGGGCTCGATACCCGGCACCCTCGGCGTCCCTGCTCGGGAGGGGTGGCACCGCGGCTCCCGCCTCGCACAATCCGACCTTTGCTGCGGGTCTGTGCCTGCGCGCAGGTGCGGGGCTCCGAGCCCCGCCCCGGGACGGAGAGAGCCCGCCCCCCCACCACCACCCGGCGGCCCAGGCCCCACTCGGCGTCTGTCTCGCCTGCCAGGCGTGCTGTCCCGCTGTCCGCGTCTGTCTGTCTGTCCGATCGCGACACAGTCGGGGCTTGGCGGCCACGAAGGGGGCGTCAGTACTCGGTCGCGTAGACGCGGCCCCGGCCTCGTCATGAAGTCCCGCAGGGACAAGCTGCACATCCCGGCGCTGACCCTCGAGTGAGTGCTTGGACCTGGAAGGGGAGATTTGGGGGAAGAGGGGCAGACTGACAACCACCCTTCTTCCGTGTCTCTGTTCAAGTCGCCCCGAGTCGCACCGCCGCCTCCAGGGAGCCCTCCCGGGTCAACGGCCTGGCCCCGCCCTCGCGGCCTGCGAGAGATCTAGTATCCCCAGCCTCAGGCCCCTTCTCCCTAAGGAAACCACAACCCCGGTCCCGTCTCCCCATTCGGCCACACGCAGGGGCCGTTGCCGGGTTCACCGTCCCCGGCCTCTTTCTTTGCAGTCTGTCTCCAAGCAGCCAGAGCCCGTCCTTACTGAGTCCCAGCAGCCCCTGCAGCCCCTGCAGCCCCTCACTGGGCCTGCACCCCTGGAGGTAAGTGACAGCGCGCGCGGGCGGGGCTCGGACATCGCCCTGGCACCCCAGAGACTTGGAAGCTGCCCAGACCCAGCTCCCCCGCAAGGTACTGTGGGCTGGTGACATGGACTCTCTGGGCCTCAGTTTACCTCTCCATAAAATGGCACTGTGATCCACACTAGGACCATGATGGGAAAATTCCATATTCGGTCATAGGCAGCAGGTTCCCCCTTCTGATAGACGGTCAGGGCAAGGCCAGAACTTGAGCTGTTGCCCAAGGACTTCCTGGAGACAGGTGCTGGGTTCCCAGCCTGCTCAGGGCCCTGCTGAATTGGCCTGGCCTCCTGTGCTGTGACCCAGCTCAGCTGGCCGGAAAGCTCCTCCCTGTGAATGTATACACACATACACACACACACACACACACACACACACACACATTCCTAACGCTGAGAGTCCACCATTAGAGCCCTGTGCACTGAAGTCAACCAGGCCAAGTGGTATAGGGTGAAAAGAACCAGCTTGACTGAGCACCTCAAGTTCCTTCTGTCCCCTCTGCAACCCTGGGAGAGAAGCACCCTTTCTGATCCCATTGCCCAGTGGAGGAAACTGAGGCTCAGAGAGGGGACACCAGTTCTCCTGGTTCAGTACGTCTGGGGGCCAAGTCAGGGCCAGCTTTGCCATCAGAGTCTGTTGAGGGTTTGAGCCACTCTCTGCGATGGCGGGGTCTCAGGATCTTGCCCCTGTATGGGAGAGAACATCAGGGATATAGTGGGCTCCTCACACAGCTTGGGCAAAAATTCAGGGAGGGGACAGATGTACAGGTCAGTGATGTCTAGAATTTGATGGCCCATCAACCATTTACACCTTAGTATGAATGAGCTGCTCAGACTCTTCCCATGGGCCTTTAGTGGGAAGAAGAGAGAACACTTTGGAGCCCACACTGGGAGCTGGGCAACAGGCAGGTACCTTCATTAAGTAGGCATCTACTGTGTGCCAGGTGCTAAGGGCATAGCTGTGAAAAGATGAACATAGTTTCTCCCTCATGAGGCTCTCAGTCAGTTCTCAGGAAGTAGGCAATGAACAAGGGAATGGACAAACAAGACACATTCAGACGGAGATCTCTTAATGTGGTGTTTGAGCCAAGGCCTGAGCAGAGCTAGGGGAAGGGAAGCACCAAGCAGAGGGAGCTGCACATGCAAAGGTCCTGAGGCAGGACCAAGATTTTTAAAGCCCCTGTGGCTACCTTGGGGGAAGAAAGGTTGGCTGGGGACAGGAGACAGGAATGGAGGTGGCAGAGGCAGGGAAGTGGCTAGGGCAACATCTAGGTGGGAGATGGTGGGGCCTGGACCAGGCTGGGGTGTCCAATGGGAGGCAGAGACTGTGTCGCCCCCATTTAGCTGAGGAGAAACTCGGCTTGGGACCTCAAAGTGTGTTGTCCAGAGGGACCCTGAGAGAGAGTGTCAGGCCAGATCTGACTCTGGGTCCTTGGCCTCAACCTCAGGTGAGGACAAGATGAGGGAAGGGACCTGTTGAGAGCAGATAAGCCAGTTTTACCAGGAGGAAATAGAGGCAGTTTGGGATTCTAGCTGAGTCCACTGGCCCCTTGTTTGCCACCAGGGGGAAGCAGAGCCCCGTTGACTTGGGCTAGGCAAGGAAATGGGTACCTGCCTCCCCTGCTCCAAGGGGAATAAGCCCACATTTGTCCCCTCGGCCTCCAAGGCCCTGTGGGTCCAGCTCCTGTGATGAACCACCCCCCCGCCCCGCGTTCTCCCATCCACCTCTCCAGTGCTCACCCTATTCTAGCCGTGCGGCTTCCTGGACTGCCAGAATATAAGCTGGCCAGCCTCAGGGCCTTTGCACTTGTTGCCCCCCCGCCCAGAGCTCCGCTTTCTCTGTTTACTCCTTTATTCATTTGTCAAGTATCCATCAAGCTCTCAGATAGGAAGCCTTTCGTGTCTAAACCTGCCCGCCCCTGCTCCACCCCACCATAAGGGCCCCCAAGCCCCGGTTGCATCCATTATGCACATCCATTTCCCTCACCCTGACCCCATCATGGTTGTGATTTCCATGTTTTCTTGTGTGATTATTGAGTTGTTTTTCTCATCCAAAGGTTTGAGAGCCCCCTGAAAGCCTGACCTGGATCTGTCCTGGTCATCCTATAGCCTCAGGCAGGGCCTGCTATACATCAGGTGCTCAATTAATGCTTGTGGCACGGACAAATGGGAAGCAGCTGGGAGGGCTGTACCTGTGGTGTTGGGGGGGAGGGAGCAGTTTGAAGAGAAGGTCATGAGTTGGGCCCATATGGCCAAGGGGACGACAAAGAGGCTGTTCCAGGCAGGAACAGCATTGTCAGAGGCGTGTTCCCTCTGGGGGCTTGGACACCA
Source organism: Phocoena sinus (assembly GCF_008692025.1). Taxonomy (NCBI): domain Eukaryota; kingdom Metazoa; phylum Chordata; class Mammalia; order Artiodactyla; family Phocoenidae; genus Phocoena; species Phocoena sinus. Next base: position 11,940,706 of record NC_045765.1, on the reverse strand, counting down.
AGGACGGGAAGAATTTGGATTTTCTACCGAGGGCACTGGGAGCCACATAAAGTATGGGGCTTGGAGGGGCATGGACAGCTCATGGGCAGGTATGAAGGGCTGGGGTGGCCCTACCAATGTGGGGTCGGAGATGGGGGTCTGTTTGTCCACCTAGGGCTTTCCTATTTACACAGTTACTGGCACAAGCAGAGAGAGGCAAAGTCTGAGGCACAGAGTTAGGATTCGAGCTCTAGGAAAGGGATTGACCCAGGAGTGTGAATTTGCTGTAAGATGAGGAGCCGTGGAGGGTGTGTGAGTAGGGGAGGGGCTTGATCTAGTGGGCAAGGGGCTGGCGCCAGAGGTCACTTGATCAGCCAGCCTTTTGCGGGAGGTCTTTGCCGTGGCCACAGGCCCTCTGGATTGCCAGCTGTAGCCCTGTTCTGCAGAGGAGGAAACTGAGGCCAGATGGGCGTGGGAGAAACAGCTGCTGGGGATGCCAACACAATGGGCATAGTGGGAGGCGTGTAGGCAGCACAGGCTGGGGACGATGGGCAGCTCCTTTACTAACTGTGTGCAGAAGTGTCCCCGGCACACATGGTAGGGGGAGCTTGTGGACACAGCACGTTAGCCTATGGTGCATGAGACCGTGGCTTCATCCCCACTTGGGTCCCCAGACCTATGGGACCTCGAATTCCTCCCATGCAGGAGGCTGTGTTTCCTGTACGTGGCTCAGACTAAGGATGAGGATGATGGGTAACCTCTCTCATCCTCATCTACACATATGACCCCACAGCAGAGCCTGTTCTTTAGCCTCAGAATAAGTCCAGAATCCACCCACTTTACTCCACAGCCCCACCCTGGTCCAGGCCTGTGTCCTCCCCTCCCAGACCCTGTTACAGCCCCTCACTAGCCTCCTGCCGCCTCCACTCCTGCCCCCCCAACAGCTTCTGTTCCTCATGGCAGACATGGGGGGCGGGGTTCACAGACATAGTCCAGATCACACCCTCCCGCTGCTCACACATCCTCCATGACTCCCTGTTGCTGCTGCAGTAAAACTGCACTCCTCCCTGTAGCCCACAAGGCCCGCATGGTGAGTCTTGCTGGCATCTTCCCCTCAGTCCTGCTTCAGGGCCTTTGCGCGTGAGCTGTGCTCCCTGCCTGGGATGCTCTTTCTCCATGGCTGGCTCCTCTTCCTTCTCGATGTCTCACTGCTGGCTGCAGTGTCACCTCAGAGAGGCCTCCTGGCTAAAGTCGTCCTTTGCCAGCCTTACCCCTGCGCTTTTCCTTCCTCAACTTCAGTGTGTGAAACTAACTTGTTCATTTAATTGTTTCCTGTTCACTCTCTGCCTCCCCTACCAGACTGGGGACTCCTGGGGGCAGGGATTATTTGTGGCCTGCATCCCCAGGGTTCAGTACAAGGGCAGACACACAGTAGGTGCTCAATGTTTGTTGAGTGAATGAGTGGCCAGATATGGGTTGTTTGAGCCCCAGTCTGGGGGCATGGAGAGCAGGCCTGGGGAGACACTCAGCAGATATCTGGCCCACTGCGTGTGGGCCACCTGAAGGAGACACTGGGCTTGGAGGCAGCAAGGCAGGGAGTCTGAAAGAGACTTGAGAAGCAAAATCGGTGGCAAGATGGACGGGCAGGGTTAGGGCTACACATCAGGTAGCAAGTCCCCCTGTACGCCTCAGTTTTCTCAGATGTGGGGTCTGGGCTCCAGGTCAGTCCTGCCTCGGCCGGTTCCCAAAGCGTTGTGTGGCCTGTGGAGGGTCCACCTTCAGGGTGACACTGTCCCTGACTTCCTGGGGCTGTCATGAAAGGAGGAAGCATTAATTCACAGACATTCCATCGTGAAGATGAACTGTACCCCCAGCTCTGTACCAGGCACTTTCTGTGCCTCTGATTTTATTACATTTTCACAAAGGGACATGTGTATATGGGGAACCAGAGGCCTGGAAGTTTGCCTAATGCTAACGTTTATCGAACGTTTACCAGGCACTCTTGGGAGGCACAGTGTAATCATGTCAGCCCCATCTTCCTCCCATCTTACAGTTGAGAATACTGAGGCTTGAGAAGTTAAATCAGGCATCTGATTCCTGATAGTAGCCAGGCTGATGGCCTTTCCCGTCGTACAGACAGGAAGAGCATATCAGATGCCCTGACTCAGTCTGCTAAACACACCCTCTGTGCCAGTCCAGTGCTGGAAGATGCTGGGACCTCAAGGAGCCCAAGCCTGGGGAAGACAGAGCTGGACAGACACAAGAGAAGACCTCCTGAAGGAGGGGACGCTGGATTTTGCCAGGCGGGAAAGGCATTCCAAGAAGTACAGCCAGCGTGGGTGCAGTAGCATGAGCTGGGCCAGGCAGCTGAATGGGTCTTGAGTGCCGCACTCAGAAGGGGTTAGCGCCGAGGTAGGGGAGAAAGGGGCGCGATCGGATTTACATTTTGAAGGAAGGGAGCCAACTTCGAAGGTCCTACATCCAGGTACCGCCAACGCCCCGCCCCCGCCGCCCGCAACCCTAGCAACGCCCCGCCCCTCCGCCCGCGGCCACGGCAACGCCACGCCCACCAGCCAGCACGCGGGTTCGCAGGTCTTGCTTCCGCGTCGCTCGCCCCACCCGCCAGGCCAGGCCCCGCCCCCGCGCTGTCCTGGGCGGGGTTCCAGGCCTCGCTCCAGGCCTCGCGCTTCCTCCTCGCCCCCCACCCCCAGCCCCGCGGCGCGTGCCCCGCCCCTCACCGCGGGACTCCCGGGGCAGATACCGCCGTGAAGGTTCGCGTCCCGCCGCCGCTGGTTGCGCCCGCGCGCCTCTCGGGCCTCTGGCGGCGGCGGCGGCACAAAGGGAAGCAGCATGTCCGATCCTAGCTACTGGACGGCGGTGGCGGCGCCCGGCCACCGGAGCCGCCTGGCCAAGGGCGCGCTGCTGCAGCGCTCCAAGAGGTAGGGGGCTTCGCGCGGGCAAAGGCCGACCGAGCAGACACGAGTTGCCAAAAGTGTGTCTCGGCAGCGCGGGGAGGGCCACTGTGTCCGGCGGTAGGGGGAAGTGGGCGGATGCACTGGGATCCAGGTATCCCCTGGGGTCCCAGGCGCCTTCCTTTCACCGCTCCTTACCCAAATTGGGATGTCTGTCCGCCGGGGTCGCAGCTCAGGTGGTGACAGAAGCAGCAGGGATTTGGGACTGAATCAGGATTCGAACCTGTCCTCTGGGCAGACCTGCGGAGGAGCTTCTTGGAAAAACTGAGGCTGTTTAGTCCCTGGGGCCCAGTCAGCGGAAATGATGGTTCAGAAGCAAACATTTGCTGCGGGAGGATGGTGTGTTTGTCGGTTATGGGGGGGTGGGGGGAAATCACGGTGTTCTATCCAGAGCAAAGTGGAGTCTCAGTTTCTCCTGAAAGGCAGAGAAGCTAAGTGAGGGCTGTGAGCTCTGCTGGACCTGCGTTGAAATTCCAGCTCAGCCACTGTCAGGCTGTGTGCCTTCAGGCAGTTCCTTAACCTCTCTGTGCTTGAGTGTCTCACCAGTGCTTGGTCGGGGCACCAGAGGGGAGCACAGGCAAAGGCTGGGCGGTGGGACCAGCTGCTGAAGGGCCTTGAATGACTAATCCAGGGTTTAGGCTCTTCTCCCAGAACCTGGGGAGCCACAGAAGGCTCATGGGCACCTCAGGGATCAGGTGCAGGAAACTGGCCTCAGGCTCCTCTTTTCTGACATAATTCTCACTCTCTGTTGTGCCACAGGGCTGGTTATTGAAAAACTAGGCAGCTTCTCAGGGTCCTGGGCCTTCTCCAGGGAGGGCTGAGCACACAGTTGGTGCTCAGTAGATGCTCGGGAATTGAACAGATGATGCCCAGTTCCCCGTTGGGATCTCAGATTTGGTTGTTTTCAAGAAAGCCCTGCCTGAGAGCAAGAGGGAGGCTCCCAGTGTTTTTCCCAAATGCTGTTGGAAGTGAAAAATGATGCATTGGGGTGCAGTGTGGGGGTGAGGGGCTGGAAGAGGATGTGGGCTGTCGGATGTGTGTGTGTTGGGGGGGTGGTGACAGGAAGTTTTGCAGGAACCTGTGGGTTTCGCTTTTGCTTTTGCATCTCAGACTAGAGGACAATCTCTGTGGCTGATGACATCTGTGGCCTCAGTTTTCCAGGCTGGGAAATGGGTGCAGCTGGTCTCTCCCTCCTCTGGGCTTATTAGTATTGGCAGATGTTGGTGATTTAATTCGCTGGAGAGGCATTGCTTGCTCTCCCACCATGCACCAGGCCCTGTGAGTAATGTCAGGAGAAAGATGACAATATACGTACATGCCACAATTTACCCAGTGCCAGGCCCAAAGCTGAGCACTGTGTATGCACCTTTGCAAAGTATACAGATGGGAAAATAGGCTCAGCAGAGCAGCTGCACATGGAGCCGTGGATAGGCTGAACCCCTCCTCCGTGCATGTCTTGTCTCCTGAGCTGGTTGCTGACCTCACTCTCCTTGGCCTGCACTGTGCCTTCTGCCTGGGACGCCATTCCTGGCCCTGTGAGGCCCCGAGGTGTCATCTCTCCCTCCCTGAGCAGTTCTCCCGCCAAGGCTGGGCTGCGTTGGCGGCTCAGGCTGTGTGGGCTGATGCACTTGTCGAGAGCAATAGGAGCCGTTGCCGGGCGACTGCTGGAGTGGGTGGGGGGAACCGTGTCGCTCCCAACTTCCCTCTGCCAGGGCGGGGGCTGGGGCCAGGGCACATATGGGAATTACTGGGCAAGGGTTGCGGGGGGCGCCTGGGCCAGGGGTCTGGTGGCCAGGAGGGAGCTGGGATGAAGGGAGGAAAACATGTGGGCAAAAGTTTGGCAGAACAGGGACTTCCCTGATGGTCCGGTGGGTAAGACTCAGCGCTCCCAATGCAGGGGGGGGCCCCAGGTTCGATCCCTGGTCGGGGAGCTAGATCCCGCATGCCGGAACTAAAAGATCCCGTGTGCCGCAACGAAGATCCCACGTGCCGAAACGAAGACCCGGTGTACCCAAAATAAAATAAATAAATAAACAAATAAATACTTTTTTAAAAAAAACATTCTTTGAAAAAAAAAAAAGTTTGGTAGAACAAGAACAGGACCCAATATGCAAGATGCTGGCTTTAGGGTTTCCAAGGATCAGATTGGCGTTTTAGGGGGATCTTGGGGAGGGGGTCTGCTCAGAGATTGGAGCAGTGGCCCTGGGAAAAGGTGCATAAAATGGAGTGGGCGCCTGCCTCAACCCACCTGTGGGTTCCAGGATCCTCTCCAACCTCTGCCTTATTTGCCATTGTTCCTGGCAGTGGCCACGATGTGGGCAAGGCTGTGGGGGCGGGATTGTGGAGCAACCTTTCCCCCCACCCCGCCCCCCACCCCGGCATTGCGCAGCATGCAGAACTTCCCCCACCAGAGATCGAACCCGTGCCCCCTGCATTGGAAGTGTGGAGTCTTAACCACTGGACCACCGGGGAAGTCCTGGGCGTGGGATTGTGAACACAGAAGCTGGAGAAGCTGGGCCAGGGCCATGATGTTGCAGAGGGGCGGTCCGCCTGGGGAGCAGAGAGAGAGTGGTCGCCCCCAGCTTCCTGTCCTGCCCTGAAGCCATCACCCATGTGCTCCCAGCCGAGCAAGTGGTCCTGTGAAGCAGGAGTCCTGGACTTGTCCCCACCTTCCCCCCCAACAGCTGCCGCAGTGGGAACCGCAAGAGCCTGGTGGTAGGAACGCCCTCGCCGACCCTTTCCCGGCCCCTGTCACCCCTGTCCATCCCAACAGGTGAGTGCGGGGGCAAGCGGGGCAGGGTGGGAGTGTCCTGTCTCCACCCCCACTGACTCAGTTCCCCCCCACCTCCTCCTCAGCAGGCAGCAGCCCCCTGGATAGTCCTCGGAACTTCTCAGCTGCATCTGCTGTCAACTTCCCTTTTGCCCGGAGGTGAGTGGTCTCCGGCTTTGGGGGATGGTGTTGACATGATGGGCGAGGGGACAGGCAGGGGCATGCACCTGGTGGCTGGACCTGCCTCCTCATTAGCCTTTTCCCCACCCCTGGCCTCTGCCCTGCTGTGGTCTCTCCTCTGGCTTCCGCCCCTGGCAAATGCACACATGCACGCACGGTCTCCTGCAGCCACATCCCGAGCACAGACAGGTAATTTCTATGAGCCCTCGGGGAGGGGCAGGGGGAGGGGGTGGCATGGCTTGGTCCAGGAATCACTCATTCACTGAAAGTTGTTAATTCACTTAACAAGACCTGATGGAGGACCTGTTATGTGCCAGGCACTTAGGTGTCACTTATTCATTCAACAACGTTTATTCAGTGCCTGCTGGATGCCGTGCCCTACACTGGGGGCTGAGGAATGGGAGGCTGGACTTTGGCCCTCAGGGAGTCCTCAGTCTGGTGGGAGTGGCCAGCGTGTACTCCAGCAGCTGCAACTCAGAGAGCAGCTTTGATGGGGGACGTACTGGCCGCTGGTGTCAGGGAAGACTTCCCGGAGGAGGCAGCTGAAGAACAAGGAGAAAACATACAGTGGACTTGCTCACCCTGTATTCCTGTTCTTGGCCTTTTCTGAAGGTCCTTCCTCCAATGGGGCCAGGATCGGCCAGCCACAGTGCTTGCCCTTGGTCCCCACAAGCTGCAGGGGCCTTGCCTTCCTTCCAACTTCTCATTCTCTCCAGGGCCGACGGCAGAAGATGGTCCCTCGCGTCCCTCCCGTCTTCTGGCTATGGAACCAACACGCCCAGCTCCACTGTCTCGGTACCCACAAGTCCTACCTTGGCAGGCAGACAGGGGAGTGCCAGGTTGGGGGTGGGGAAGACACATCTTTGGGTTTTTTTTTTTTTTTGCAGTATGCGGGCCTCTCACTGTTGTGGCCTCTCCAGCCGCGGAGCACAGGCTCCAGACACGCAGGCTCAGCAGCCATGGCTCACGGGCCTAGCCGCTCCGCGGCATGTGGGATCTTCCCGGACCGGGGCACGAACCCATGTCCCCTGCATCGGCAGGCGGACTCTCAACCACTGCGCCACCGGGAAGCCCCTTTGGGATTTTTTTTTAAGGTGTTGGGTAGTTACCCAATCAGCAAACATCCTGGCTGGCCCCTCTGTGCCCCATTTTGGGCAATGTTGGGGCGTCCCTGAAAGGACCCAGCCTCAGCCCCAAGGGACTCCTGGTCCGGGATACACAGATATCCTCATCCTTGTGTGGTCAGGGAAGGCCTGGTCAGAGGGGGTCTTGGGGCTGCCGAGGGAGCAGGTAGGGAAGGCTTCCTGGAAGAGGGGACATCAAAGCTGGAATTTTAAGGGATGCATAGGAGCCAGGCAGGAGAGTTACCATCTGATGACCAGCAGACAGCCTGAGCCTTGAGGGGTAATGCTGGGGTCCTGGCTGTGGCACTGACCATGAACCCATGGCCCCGATACCCCCTCCTGCCAGTCGAGCTCATCCTCCAGGGAGCGCCTCCACCAGCTTCCTTTCCAGCCGACGCCGGACGAACTATGCTTCCTGTCCAAGCATTTCCGCAGCTCAGAGAGCATGGTTGATGAGGAGGGCGGCCACCACTCACCTCGCCTTCGGCCCCGCTCCCGCAGCCTCAGGTGGGCCTCAACCTCTGACCCCAGCCCCAGCCCCTCCCTGGGCTGGCTTTGGGACCCACATCATGGCTCCTCCTCCACCTTTGGTCCTGACCGTGCACAAGCCTGGCCTCCGGCCCTTGGCCCTCAGACCTGACTCAGCCGCCCTTCCCTGGGCTGTGTTTTGGGTCCCATGTCATAAGCCAGTTGTCCCCTCCTTCAGCCCTGGACGCGCAACAGGGGCCTTCGACAATGAGATCGTCATGATGAATCACGTGTACCGGGAGAGATTCCCCAAGGTGGGCAGCGCCTGGCGGCTAGACCAGCCCCAGCTCCCTCCGTGTTGCTGTCCCTCCAATGGCACCTGCTGTCTTCCTGGCTGCGTCCCCCCTATCTGTCCATTTCTGTTTCTCCCTGTCTCTCTGTCTCAAACTCCCCCCTCCCCCACCCACACCTGTACACGTTGCTTCTTCTCCTCCAATCTTTGGACCCCATCGTCACATCTTCTCTCTCTCCCGCCCCCATCTGCGCATGTCGCTCCCCAGCCCCATCCAATGACCAGGTCACCCCATCTCCCCCGCTCCCTGCCCAGGCCACAGCACAGATGGAGGGCCGTCTGCAGGAGTTTCTGGCCGCCTTCTCACCCGGCGCCCGGCTGGCACTGGCTGACGGCGTCCTGGGTTTCATCCACCACCAAATCATCGAGCTGGCCCGCGACTGCCTGGCCAAGTCTGGAGAGGCTCTTGTCACCTCCCGCTACTTCCTGGAGATGCAGGAGAAGCTGGAGAGGCTGCTGCAGGATGTGCGTGGGGGCAGGGGAGCGCAGGGTTTAGGGGTCCCCAAGGAGGGCAGGGCAGGACCAAGGGCTTGCGGATGACGCTACCACCCATCTGCCCCCAGGCCCATGAGCGCTCAGACAGTGAGGAAGTTGGCTTCATTGTCCAGCTTGTCCGGAAGCTGCTGGTCATCATCTCACGGCCAGCGAGGCTCCTCGAGTGTCTGGTGAGTGTCTTGGCACATGGCCAGGTGCCGGGCTGAGTCCAGGCACCCAACAGTCCTGCCGAGATACAAGAGACAGGCCCCATCGTATAGGGCTTTGAGAGGAATGCTGGGGGCTGCCGGGCTGCGGCGGGCTTCCCAGAGGAGGGGCCGGGAGCTAAGATCCCAGGGACGAGTTGGAGCCACTGGTGAGGATGCTTCAGACAGAGGGAGCGGCGTGTGCAAAGGCCTGCAGGTGGGACCAGGCCTCGGCTGACCAACCCCTCTGCACCCCCAGGAGTTTGACCCTGAGGAGTTTTACCACCTGCTGGAGGCTGCCGAGGGCCAGGCCCGCGAGGGCCAGGGCATCAAGACGGACCTGCCGCGGTACATCATTGGGCAGCTGGGCCTGGCTAAGGACCCCCTCCAGGGTGAGCTGGGGGTGGGGCAGAAAGAAGAAACTGGGGTGAGATTGCGGTGGAGCCGGGATTCCAACCCATGCCCACCTGACTCCAGAGCCGCCACACTGTCCTTCCTCTCTCTTTGGCCCTGTCCTCAGCCACCTGCAGGGCATATTATGGGGAAAGTGCCCAGGATTCCGGGGTAAGGTGGCCACAAATTGGAGCCCCTGACCTGCCAAGTCCTCAAATGCTAAGTCAGGTTGGGCCAGGGTGCATTCACGCTGTCCTGTGAATTCACAAAGCACTTTCCCAATTCTATCCTCCTGTGGCCCGGGAAGTGGGAGTCAGACGGGGCAGCCCATGGGCACGACCGAGGTGGCCGAGAACCCCCCAGCCAGGACGGGGGAACAACCGAGACATGGTGCTAGGGGAGCATTGAACCTGGCCTGGTCCAGGGGTGGTTGGGGGAGCTCTGGGAAGAGAGGATATTCAGGCTGGGGCCTGGAGGATGGAAAGGTGTGCAGATTTAGGGGAGAGAGAAAATGAACCGGGCAGGGGGAATGGTGAAGGCAAAGGTCCTGAGGTGGGTCTGTGTCTGGCGTGTTGAAAGAGCAGCGAGGAAAGGGGTGTGGCTGAGGAAGGAGGGGAGCTGTGGGGAGGCGACGGGGTCAGCAGGGACCAGCCGCAGTGGCCAGCGTCCGCTGGGATTGGGCTGCCATTGTCCCCATTTAAAGCCGGAGAGACTGAGGCTCCGGGCAGATGAGATTGAGCTGGGGTTCAGGCCCAGGCGTGCCCGAGACCAGATCGCCCGTGGACTAGCCGTGTGGCCGCAGCCAACCTCTTTTCTGTCTCATGAAGATGACGCAGGTGGCACTGTGGGTGGGCCCGGGTGTCAGAGGAAACACGAAGTGGCCAGGCAGGCAGGTGGCAGCTGAGGCTGCGGGGGCAGATCATCTACCCGGCACCGCGCAGTGGGCCCACTGACAGTGGGACGGGTGGGCTGCATTTGAACCCAGGCCTCCCTCACCCCGAGGCTCACTGCCTCATCTTAGCCTTGCTCTGTGAACGCAAGACACTGTCTTCATGGCCACCGTCACTGCTGTTGTTCACCAGCTGCACACTCCCACCCGGGGCCACCCCTCTGCTAAGCCCCAGGGCTGGAAACTAAGGGGGCTCGCCTGGGCCATGCCCTGAGCTGAGGAGGATGTTAGGAGCCATCACCCAGAGGGGCAGCGTCACAGCCGGTGTTCACAGGCCCGAGACTTGGGGCCAGGGTTCAAGGTAGGCTGAGCAATCGGAGCCTGGGCTTCCCACTGGCCCTTCTAGAAGGTTCCTTAGTCGTTGTTCAGTCCAGCTTCCTGGGTTTGACCGACACCTGGACGCAGTAGGGGCTGAATGACAGTACCGTGGGAGCTGGTCAGGGGAGGCACCATTTCCCCAGCCCAGGATGAGCCCTGGAGGCCTCCGGAAGTCTCTGGGTGGTGGAGGGGCAGGGCTCAGAAACCCCATTTGAGGCTCCTCTCTCATTTTACAGAGACGGTGCCTCTGAGTCACCTTGATGACAGTGGAGGACAGCCCCCAGCACCAGCAGCAGCACCGGAGTCCCCAGAAGTAAGACGCAGAGCTTTGGCGGCCCCACCTGTCTTGTTCTTTTGACGGTAGACCAGGTGGCCGTGAGAAGGGCTGGGTTTGCTGTTTGCTGAGGTTTTGCATACAGCAGGTGCTTAATGAACGCCTGTGACTTTGCGGGGGATGGTGGGGGCAGGTGAGACTGCCCTGCCATGGAGGTTGGGCAGGGCAGGGTTGGAGGGGGCACTGGAAAGGGGAGCTTTGCAGAATGTGTAGGAGTTTTCTGGAAGGAGGGCATGCGTGGCTTAAGCAAAAGCTCAAACTCGGAAGCTGAGTTTGAGAAGTTTGTAAAGGAGAAGAGGTAGCGTCAGGTGCCAGGACCAGCAGTTGGGACTTGGGGGCAGGAAGAACACAGCCTGCTCAGCAGTGGGGCAGGACCCTGACCCCTCTTGCTACCCACCCCCCAGAGTCGTGCCCTGGTCGGCCCTTCACGGAGGAAGCCCTGTGAGAGCGACTTCGAGACTATCAAACTCATTAGCAACGGGGCCTATGGGTGAGTCCTTGGGTACCCCGTAGACCCCTTTCTCAGATGCCCATGGGGATGGCTGAAGCCCACACAGCCCCTGAGTGTGCAGACAGGGAAACTGAGGCCTGAAGAGGGAAGTGGAGGCACAAAACAGCAGGGGCATGGCCTTGGAAGGGCTTGTCCATGATCTAGGTCCTTACTTACCCCAGGTGTTTGGGGTTCTAGGAATCTGGGGACTGAGCAAGGGCAAAGATGGCCACACGATGGCAGTAGCGTGCGCCAAGCATTCTTTAAGTGCCGCTTTGACGGATTTGCTTTGGGAGAGGGGGGAGGAGTCCCTCACAGTCGGCTGTGAAGAAATAAACAAGCTAAGGGTCATCTTTGGCTCTTTGTATGACACCAGGGAGAGTGGCTTAAACCCACGCGGTGGCCGCTTTGGGAGAAGGGAGGGCCGGGTAAAGAGAACAGGTGTCCCCGGTGGAGGGCACAGCACAGGCAAGGGCACAGCACAGGCAAGGGCACAGCACAGGCAAAGGCACAGCGGGTTGGGTTCTGGACCCAGGTCGGGTCCCAGTGCTTGCCGGGACCTGGATCTCGGGCCTCAGCGAGCCCGGCTCCCCCCCCACCCCACCCCGCCCCGCCCCGCCCCAGGGCCGTCTACCTGGTGCGGCACCGGGAAACGAGGCAGCGCTTTGCCATCAAGAAGATCAACAAGCAGAACCTGATCCTTCGCAACCAGATCCAGCAGGTCTTCGTGGAGCGCGACATCCTCACCTTCGCTGAGAACCCGTTTGTGGTCAGCATGTTCTGCTCCTTCGAGACCCGGCGCCACCTCTGCATGGTTATGGAGTATGTGGAAGGTGCGGTCACTGGGGCTTGCATGCCTCCAGAGCAATGGAGAGCTTACTCCTGATCCAGAAGAAATACCTTATCCCTCCTTTGATCAAGCCCGCAGTCTGCTCTGTCCTCCATGGGGTCCCAGCCTGCCTTGGGGGACCCTCAGTCTGTGGTGGGGGACCCAGCCTCAGGGAGTTGGAACTGGGGGATCCCAAAGAGAAGTGTGAGGGCAGGACCCTAGGGTATAGGGGTAGGATGGACGGCCTAGGCAGGAGGGACTGGTGGGCAAGGGCCTAGAGGCTAGAGCAGCGAAGGGAGGGAGGCGTGTGTCAGAAGGACTAGGGGGGTTGGGGGCCAGGGTGAGGAGTTGTGGGATCAGGTTTGCAGTTCAGGAAAGAGCAGGGCCTTCAGGTAAGTGCAGGACATGCATTTACCAAGCGGCTGCCGGGTGAGCAGAGGAACATGCCCTTAGGAGGCACCAGCTGTGTACAGGGGAAGGGACTGTGCACTTAACAGAGCTGCTGCCCTGGCAGGGGAAAATCAGAAGGCAGGGTCTGCCTATCCTCCCGCACCTCCCAGGTCCCCACCCCAATTCAGGACAGATTGGAGACACTTTCCAAAAGGTGGGGAGGGCACATAGGCACAAATCTGGGCACGGCTGTAGAGCCGAGGGCCTCTGTGAGCACGTCCACCCCTCTGCAGGCGGCGACTGTGCCACTCTCCTAAAGAACATGGGCCCGCTGCCCGTGGATATGGCCCGCATGTACTTCGCCGAGACGGTGCTCGCGCTGGAGTACCTGCACAACTATGGCATCGTGCACAGGGACCTCAAGCCAGACAAGTGAGTGGGCCTGGCTCTCAGGGGGCGGGGCTCAGAGTAGCCTGGGGGCGGGGCCTCTGAGTGGGTCTGGGACTGCTCAGGAGCCCCACCGTCTAGATTCTCCTGGCATCATGGGCCCCCTGCTGGTAGAAAGCAGGGATCTTGGCAATGTTGAGCACCTGGTGTGTACTGAAGAGAGCAGGTATTTAACAGGCATCTGCTGTGTGCAGGGGAAGGACTGCACTTATCGAGGTGCTGGCCAGGCAAAGTGAGGCGGTACAGACTGGACAGGGGAAGGGACCATGCACTCACAGAGCTGCTGCCACACAAGGGAAGTGAACGTGCACTTATGGGGCACCAGCTATATACAAAGAGCAGGGACATACACTTTGCAAGACCTTATGTGTAGAGAAAGGGACTGCATGTCTTGAGCTCCTGCTGTGTGTTAGTGCAGGGAAGAAAGAGGGTCCTAGAGTGTTTATTTTATCCTAGTTTCTAGTAAGCACCTACTGAGTGCCTGGTGCTCTCTGGGTGACTGAAAAACGCAACTGTGGGTGTAAATAATCCCTCATGCTTTGTAACCCTTTCATAACTTTCAAAGCACTCTTCCGTACATTAGTTGAGCACCTCCTGTGTACAGAGGAAAGGGCTGCTCTTTCATCAAGTGCCCTTTGGATACCAGGCAAGAAGTATGAGTTTCTCAGGTACTTGCCATGTGGAGGTGCGGACATAAGCGTTAAGAATCTGCATGTTTTCAGGGCATCTTGTAGTTTGCAAGTGGCTTAGAAAACAAAGCACCTGTATTTGGCACCTGCTGTATACCTGGGCCTGTGCTCACCATTTTCAGGAACCCAGACGGCGGCATAACTAACTTCTCACACACTGATGACCCTTTTGAGTTTATAAAGCACATTTTTTAGCTGGTGTGTATTTACTGGGCACCAGCTGTGTAAAGGTGATCAGAACAACAGTTATTAGGCTGTGTGTCAGTCCCCGAACACTGCAGCTATCTTTTTATAAAGTTTTTATGTTGAGGTCAGCATGCATTGATCACCTGCTGTGTGCCAGGGACATGGGTCCCTTTCCAATGGAGGTACTTGCTATGTGGAGGCGTGAAGAGCCCTGCATGTTTTCAGGGCCTTAAGAGCCCTGCATGTTTTCAGGGCATCTTGTTTGCGAGTGACTTAGAAAACAAAGCAAATGTGTGTTGGCATCTGCTGTGTACCTGGGCCTCTGTGCTCGACGCTCTAAGGCTGCTTGCTTTGTGCCCATTGGGCCTCTGTGGGATCATCCTGGAGTGGGATCTTCCAAGTGTCCCCAAGGCAGGGCCTGCCCCTCCCAAGCTCAGGACCCTCTTCTGAAAAACGGTGTGGGAAGGTGCAGCCCTGGAGGGTTCAGGGAGGGATAGGCCCACACAGTAGGTGCTCCAGAAAAATATTTTTTCCTCTTTGCTTCGGAAAATTTCAAATACACCCCAAGTCAGGAGAAGGTACATTTGTTTGCTAGGGTTGTCCTAACAAAGTACCACAGACTCGGGGGCTTAAACAACAGAAATTTATTCTCACAGTTCTGGAGGCAGAAGTCCAAGGTCAAGGTGTCGGCAGGGCCGTGCTCCCTCTGAAGGTGATGGGGAAGGATGTGTTCTAGGCCTTTCTCTCGGTTTCTGTTAGTCCCTAGGCTGTGGTGCTCCTCCTGTGTGCGTGTCTGTGTCCAAATTCCCCCTTTTTATTTTATTTATTTATTTTTTACTTTTTAAAATATTTATTTGGTTGCACTGGGTCTTGGTTGCGGCAGGTGGGCTCCTTAGTTTCGGCCCGCCAGCTCCTTAGTTGCGACACGCATGTGGGATCTAGTTCCCTGACCAGGGATCGAACCTGGGCCACCTGCATTGGGAGCTCTGAGTCTTAACCACTGGACCACCACAGAAGTCCCCAGAAATTTATTTTTAAATGGGTAGATGTCCCCAGGAGGTGCGTGAAAATGTGACTTTATAAAATAAAGCTGGCGCATATCATTTTATCACTTAAAATATTTATATCCTTAAGCTTGCAGGAGAACATGAACCACAGCATGCATGGTAGGTGTGTAAGTTTTAAAAAACTGGTGCGCCCATGAGAGGCACAAATATTTCCGTACACAGCAGGTGCTAAAGACATGTTCACTTAACAATAGGCGCTTACAGAGTATTCAGTTTGTTAAAATCATGGATGCTCGTACAAGAATATGCTGTAGATCCCCCCCAGGAAGTGTTCACGAAACGTTTTCATGCCCAGTGGGGACATGCTGTGATTCTCAGGAACTTAACTTTTGCACAGCGGAGTATACAGTAGATGCTTAAGAGCAACACCAGATGCACCCAGTTGGTGCACAGAGATGTTTGCCAAATTTGTAATATTGCCCAAGACCCGCTGCTTCTTTCAATAACGTGATCAAGCACAGGCAGTGCTTTCTGATCCAGGGAGGGGTCGGGCCGCCTCCTGTAGGACCAAGTTCTGGGGGGGCGAGGGGGCGGGAGCAGCCAGGCACCTCGGGCCCCCCAGCCCTGAGCGCACCACCCGCCTGCCCACAGCCTGCTCATCACCTCGCTCGGCCACATCAAGCTAACTGACTTCGGCCTGTCTAAGATCGGGCTCATGAGTATGGCCACCAACCTCTACGAGGGCCACATCGAGAAGGACACTCGGGAGTTCGTGGACAAGCAGGTGGGCGGGGCTGCCTCCCTCTGCCCGAAGCCTGAGCCCAGGACATGGGGAGACTTTGCAGCAAAAAGGAGAAAAGAAACTATCCCTGTAATTCTACCCACACTTATCTCCCTGGCTGGGGGCGGTCTTTCAATTTCCCTGTCCCACCTGGCCCAGGTATGCGGGACGCCTGAGTACATTGCCCCCGAGGTGATCTTCCGCCAGGGCTACGGGAAGCCAGTGGACTGGTGGGCCATGGGCGTCGTCCTCTACGAATTCCTGGTGGGCTGTGTGCCATTCTTCGGAGATACCCCTGAGGAACTCTTTGGCCAGGTGGTCAGTGGTGCGTTCCCCCTGCCCTGTCGCCCCAGGTTTAAGTCTCAGCCCCACTTTGGCTCCGGTCGGTGGTCCTCCCTGCCTTTGCCGGGGAGGGGAGCAGGCCCACTTGTGGATTGGGCACGTATGGCGTGCCCGGCCCCAGCTGAGCCCTGGGGACACAGCCAAGGGTGAGAGGGACAGTAAGGGAGATAAATAAGCAAATTATGGAGCAATCAGAGGCAAAAAATGCCGAGGAGGGAAGGAAGCAGGGAGAAGGGAGGGGGCAGGGGGCGGGTGCAGGGGTGCTATATTAAATAGAGAGTCATGCAGGGCCACACTGGGTGATGTGTGGGCAAAGACTTAAAGGAGCGAGAGGGAGTCACAGAGATGGATGAAGGGAAGGTGCTCAGGGCAGAGGGCACAGCCAGAACAAAGGCTGTATGGGACCAAGCCTGGTAGCTGAAGGAGCAGAGGAGGCTGATGGCTTGGAGCATAGAAAGGGGAGGTGGTAGGAGGTGCTAGGAAGCGCTATCCTCAGTCCCTCATTCCCTCCTCTCATTTTAGATGAGATCATGTGGCCAGAGGGGGATGAAGCCCTTCCAGCTGACGCCCAGGACCTCATCACCAGGCTGCTCCGACAGAGCCCCCTGGACCGTCTGGGCACTGGTACGTAGGTGTGGGTGAGGCCCAGGTGGGTGGGATGGGGGCTGGGGTAAACAAGAGCTCTATTTGAGAGGCTGCATAGAGGAGGGGGACTTGAAACTGGGGTTTTGAAGGATGCATAGGAGCTCACCAAGAACTAGCATAAGATTTTGAAGAGTAACAGGTAGCTGGGTCTGGTTCAGACAAGGGGCACTGAGGCTGTGTATATGAGCCTGCCAGGTCGCCATGGGCTGTGTCCTACGGTCCCCAAGGCCCAGCCCAGTGGATCCCACTGTCCCAAGTTTCCCCAGCCACCAAAATATTGATTAAGGGACTATTTAATATTCATGCAGCCACCCATTATGTGGCCACTACAGATCACAGTCAGGATGCAGCTTGGCCACTGGAGAGGACTATGGGGGCTGAGGTTGGGGAACAGGATACAGTCAGCTCTGCTTCATGCAGTCAGCTCTGCTCCATGGGGTAGAAACATGTGGGAAAAGCCCTCTCCTAAGGTTCTGGGGTTTCTCCAGGTGATGGGATCTCAGAGTCCAGCAGAGGGAAGAGCAGGGCCTGGGTTCTAGCCCTAGCTTGGTTCCCCTATGGGCTCTTAAAGGATGGCTCGTTTCCCCTCCCATCTTTCTGGTTCTGTGTTGGCCAAGTTTGGGTTCATAATTGGCCCAGGGGGCCATGGGGGGTGGGGACCAGCAGGGCTCAGCCAGGCATGTCTGCAGGAGGCACCCACGAAGTAAAGCAGCACCCCTTCTTCTGGACACTGGACTGGGCGGGGCTTCTGCGACACAAGGCCGAGTTTGTGCCGCAGCTTGAAGCTGAGGACGACACCAGCTACTTTGACAGTAAGCAGGGGTCCAGGAGGTGGCCTGTGCTGTCCCACGATCTCCTGGGGTGGTGAGGGGTGTCTAACAGGGTCTCCACCCCAGCTTCGTGCCTCGCCTTGGGCCTGGAGCTTCCAACTTCCTGAGCTTTCCAAGAAGCTGGGGCATGTCTGCTGGCTGCCCCCCGCCCGGATTTCCTATGCGTCTGAGCTCAGGAGGCTGTCGCACCACCTTGGGTTGCGGGAGGGGAAACCAAAGCACTGCATGTGGCAGCCCTTGCCTGGGGGTCCCCCAGCAGGTTCAGCCTCCTGAGTGTCAGCCCTGACCAGGCATGGAGCCCTGCCTGTCATACAGGAGGGTGGGGTGCCTCGCTCAGCTTTGGTGGAGGGGGTCCCCTCAAGCACTTGAGGTGAGCTCAGACAAATCTCCTTCTCCCCACTCGGTGCTCTGGCCAAACGCAGAGTAAACGCCCCCGGCTTCCAGTGCCTCCTCCAGAGCTTGATGTGTGATCTTGGGCATGTCAGAGATCCTCTCTGAGCATCTGTTTCCTTTTCTGTAAGATGAGGAACATCCTTTGTTTGAGATGCACAATTTTACCTAACTCTGGGTAACCCATCTTAAGGGTGAGGAAACTGAGACACAAGAATTCCCATCCACAGTCCCACAGCTTTTAGGAACACAACTGGGATTTATTCCCAGATACTAAATCTGCCGCCCAAGCCTCCTCTGGTCCTTAAACATACCAAGCCTGGTCCCACCACAAAGCCTTTGCCCTGACAGTGTCTCCCGACCTGGGAGGCCCTCTCCACATCACCCCACAGCCCCTGTGTCCACCTTCCCCAGCATCAGCATGCCTTTCCCTCCCGCAGCGCGCTCAGAGCGTTACCGTCACCTGGGCTCTGAAGATGACGAGACGAATGATGAGGAGTCATCCACGGAGATCCCCCAGTTCTCATCCTGTTCCCACCGGTTCAGCAAGGTGAGCCTGGGCCCTGGATGTAGCTAGTGCTCAGGAAACAGGGCAAGATGTTTGGGGGTTTTTTTCTTTTTTTTATTGTAGTGAAATACATGTAACGTAAAATAGACTATTTTAGCTATTTTAAACTGTACATACAATTCAGTGACATTTAGTACGTTCGCAATGTTGTGCAACCGTCACCTGTATCTAGTTCCAGAACATTTCCATCATCCCCAAAGGGCAACCTTGTACCCGGCTGCAGTCACTCCTCGTCTCCCCCTCCCCCGGCAACCACTCATCTGCTTTCTGTCTCTATGCATTTACCTGTTCTGGACATTTCACATACATAGAATCATACGCTATGTGGGACCACTGGGGAATTCCCTGTGTCTGGCTTCTTAAGGTTGATCCACATGGTAGCATGTGTCAGTGCTTCATTCCTAGTTATGGCTGAATAATATTCCATTGTGTGGTTGGACCATATTTTGTTTTATCCACTCATCAGTTGATGGACGTTTGGGTTGTTTCCACTTTGGGGCAATTGTAAATAGATCTGCTATGCTGGGTGTTATATTATAGCCTCATCAGCTTAACTTGAGTTCCTTCCTTTGTTTATAATTTGATTTTAAAACCTGCACTGCTTATGGGTCTGGGCCCCAGGCAGGAAACCCCAGCTGTGGCCCCTTGGTAGCCAGGCTGCTCTGAGCCTCAGTTTCTCCACCTGTACAGTGGGCTAAAGACTCTACGTCTTGGGCTTCCCTGGTGGTGCAGTGGTTGAGAGTCCGCCTGCCGATGCAGGGGACACGGGTTTGTGCCCCGGTCCGGGAAGATCCCACATCCCGCGGAGCGGCTGGGCCCGTGAGCTGTGGCCGCTGAGCCTGCATGTCCGGAGCTTATGCTCCGCAACGGGAGAGGCCACAGCAGTGAAAGGCCCGTGTACCGCAAAAAAAAAAAAAAAAAAAACTGTACGTCTTTAGAGATGTGGTAAGTAAGCATCTGAGGAAGTGACTCAGGGAAGTGTCAGGCATGTAGGAAACACTCAACTAAGCCGTCCCCCACGAATGTGCTTGTTGTTATGGTTTTTTTGTTTCTGTTTTTTTTTTTTTACGATGTAGACCTTTTTTTTTTTTTCAGGTACTATCTGAATTTATTGAAGGGCTTCTTAATCTAGGGTTTGTGAACTTGCATGGGAATAAATTACATCTTTATTTTCACTAATCTCTAACTGAAATTTGGTATGTTTTCCAATTGTAATATAAGCAACAAATCACAGTAATATTAGCATGACCTTGACTTTGTCACCAATACAAATCATGGATTTTTCACATCACGCTGGAGTCATTGTAAAATACCTTTCAAGTTCAAAACTACTTCAAAATTATGGTACTTATGAGACCTGCTAGATCTTGTTATTTAATGCATTACTAAAGAGGCACGTATAGTACCATATTGCTGGTTTAAAAAATATTCTAATATTATTTTAATATAATCAGCCTCACTTGCAACCTGACCTATTTCATTTGATGCATTTAAAAATATTACTCTGAGGGCTTCCCAGGTGGCGCAGTGGTTGAGAGTCCGCCTGCCGATGCAGGGGACACGGGTTCATGCCCCGGTTTGGGAAGATCCCACATGCCACGGCGCGGCTGGGCCCGTGAGCCATGGCCGCTGAGCCTGTGCGTCCGGAGCCTGTGCTCCGCAGCGGGAGAGGCCACAGCAGTGAGAGGCCCGCATACCGCAAAAAAAAAAAAAAAAAAAAAAAAAAAAAAAAAAAAAAATACTACGCTGAGAAGAGGTCTGTAGGTGTTACCACTTTGCCAAAGGGGCTCATGTACAGAAATCCATGCTTGTCATGATGGTAGCAGCTCCTCCTCAGAAGCCTCAAGGGCCAGAGCTCTGCCCAGAACTCCCCTTCGGATGTGGACCATT
The DNA here is from genome assembly GCF_008692025.1 of Phocoena sinus. Classification (NCBI taxonomy): domain Eukaryota; kingdom Metazoa; phylum Chordata; class Mammalia; order Artiodactyla; family Phocoenidae; genus Phocoena; species Phocoena sinus. The sequence goes on along the minus strand of NC_045765.1, from coordinate 11,920,703 downwards.
TTTTAAAGTCGTTATTGAATTTGTTTCGATATTGCTTCTGTTTTATGTTTTGGTTTTTTGGCTGCAAGGCATGTGGGATCTCAGCTCCCTGACCAGGGATTGAACCTACACCCGCTGCATTGGAAGGCGAAGTCTTAACCACTGGACTGCCAGGGAAGTCCCGTTACTGTTATTTTTAATTGCTTCCCAGGTCTACAGCAGCTCTGAGTTCCTGGCCGCCCAGCCCACCCCAACCTTTGCTGAACGGAGCTTCAGTGAGGACCGGGAGGAAGGGTGGGAGCGCAGCAGTGAGGGGGACTATGGGCGCCGGCTGAGCACCACCGAGGTCCGGTAGGTGGGCTGGGGAGTATAAGCAGGTCCAGCTTCCAAACCTGCTGAGAGGTGGAGCCACAAAGTCTTAACATTGGAAAGAGCTTCCCAGTGGCCCAGTAGAAAAGGGCAAAACATATTGGCCAGCCTGTCAGACCCCTGCCAACCTGGCCCCTATCATCACTCTCTTTGGCTTTGCATTCCTAACCACACTAAACCTAAAGCAGCCATGTACCATCACACTGCTAGGCTTTTGCTTGTGCTGTTTCCTCTGCCCAGAATACCCTTTGCTCATGAAGTCCCTTTCATCTTTCAATGTCCAAACTCACAGAAATAATCAATGTCTGCTAGAGGATGGGCGTTGGAAGCTGGGTTTTAAAAATTGAATAGGAGTTCTCTGGGCGGTCACAGAGGACAGAGCAGGCAGAGGGAACTCACCTTATATTTACAAATTACCTCTGACTCTAGGCTGAGAGTTAAGGTATGGTCACTAGGGGAGACTGGGTGTCCTGGGGTGAGGGCACCTGGCAGGTGTGACTCAGGCTCTTCCCTGCTACAGGCTGAGGTCCTGCACATCCTCCGGTTCCTCCTGCCACTTACCCTTTTCCCAGCCTGAGCGGGGCCCTAGCCCATCTTTCCTGAACACCATCAACCTGGACACGATGCCCAAATTTGCCTTCTCATCAGAGGATGAGGGAGTCGGCCCAGCTCCTGTGGGCCCCAAAAGGCCCGTCTTCATTCTCGGGGAGCCCGACCCACCCCCAGCAGCCACCCCAGTGTTGCCCAAGCCCTCAAGCCTTTCTGGTAGGTGGAATCCAGGGTGGGAGGGATGGTGTCATGGAGAGTTTCCCACAGGAGGGACTATTTGAGATGGGTTTTGAAGGATGAGTAGGAGTTCTCTAGAGACAACATTCACTTGTGTAACAAAGGCCTCAGTCTGGGGGTGATACCCCCCAGCTTCATTGGATTAGGATGGGAGAGAGGAATTGAACTGGGGAGCTCCAAGAGTGGGAGTTAGGAATCTGACTGGGGTGAGGGGAAGGCTTCTTGAAGTAGGGGACTTGAAGAGTGGAGCTTCCCAGGGAAAGCAGTGAAAGAAAGGTGTGCAGGAAGAGGGAATGCCTGAACAAAGGCCAGGAGGCTGGACTGTGTACACACCGACCAGGGAGGAAGGGGCTTTGCCTTCTGAGGGCAGAAGGGCCAAGTGGTGAGATGGGGGAGGGGCAGACTGACCCCCCGACCCTGCTGATCCCCGTAGCTGACACAGCTGCCCTCAGCCACGCGCGCCTACGAAGCAACAGCACCGGTGCACGACACTCTACGCCGAGGGCCCTGGATGCCGGCCGGGGCCGCCGCCTTGGGGGCCCGAGAGACTCAGCCCCTGAGAAATCCAGGACCTCCCCCAGCGGTGGTCGCGTGCCCAAGTCAGCCTCAGTGTCTGCCCTGTCGCTCATCATCACGGCAGGTGACGCCCATGGCCCAGCCTCATCTTTGCTTGTCTGTCCATGTCCATTTTAACCACGGAGTAGGGGCTGCTTTGGCCAGCGGGAGCTGGAGGGGGTCCCTCCAGGTGATGTGTCCCCAGGCACAAAGCTCCCAGGGCTGCTGTTCGGGGCTGAGCCCAGGAGATAGGAAGCAGCTGGGGAACTGGCATTCCTGGCAGCGGGCACTACATGTGCAAAGGCCTGGAGGGGAAGGGGGAGGGTGTTCGGGGCATTGGAGTGGCAGCAAAGCAGCCAGAGTGATCCGTGTGGGGACTTCCCTGGTGGTCCAGTGGTTAAGACTCTGAGCTTCCACTGCAGGGGCACAGGTTCGATCCCTGGTCCAGGAACTAAGATCCCACATGCTGCGCCGTGCGGCCAAAAAACAAAAACAGAAACAAACTGACTGATCGGTGTGGAGGGAGGGGAAGGTTCCTTGTGAGGGGACCCACAAGGGAGTGACCCCCCTCCCTGAACCTCGTCCCTGCAGATGACGGTAGCGGCGGCCCCCTCATGAGCCCCCTGTCCCCACGCTCGCTGTCCTCAAACCCGTCGTCACGCGACTCCTCTCCAAGCCGAGACCCTTCCCCCGTGTGTGGCAGCCTGCGGCCCCCCATTGTCATCCACAGCTCGGGCAAGAAGTATGGCTTCAGCCTGCGGGCAATCCGCGTCTACATGGGTGACAGTGACATCTACACCGTGCACCATGTCGTGTGGGTGAGTTGGCCCTGGGATGGGCGGGAACAGCCAGACCTGGTTTGAGTCCCAGCTCTGCCCTGGCAAGGCGCCTCCCTTTTGGAGCTGCATTTGTTAGTCTTGGAAAGCAAGCGAGTACTCATTGCCTATGAGGTTTTGGAGCCCAGGGCAGGAAACTGATGCCACCTGTGTCTTAATGGTCCTTGTCAGTTATGGGGAGAGGACTGAGCAAGAGGGATGGAGACCTCAAGTGGGCACAAAGCTCCCCGCACAGTGTTTTGTCCTCCCTCCCCCAGCCCAGGACCTGTCCCCTCCCTACTGGTCTCTGAAAGGTCTGGGAAACCAGGCAGTGTGAAAGGCAGCAGCTTGCTGGGGGCCTGTAGCTGACTCAGCTGGGCTGGGGTCTCTAGCTCTGGGGCCCAGGCCACTGACCCCGCTATCTGCCCCCACCCCCAGAGTGTGGAGGAGGGAAGCCCTGCCCAGGAGGCAGGCCTGCGGGCCGGGGACCTCATCACCCACATCAACGGGGAGTCGGTCCTGGGGCTGGTGCACATGGACGTCGTGGAGCTACTGCTGAAGGTGCAGGCCCCCAACCCCACCCCAGCCTCCACCCCAGAGCCTCCACCCCCGTCCATCCTCAGGGCCCCTGGATCTCCCAACACGGCCCACCCTCTGGGCTGCTCCTGTGACCTCCATCCCTACGCCTTGGCCTCAGCTCCCAAGTCTGTGTGGTTCCCCCCGTCCAACCATACCACTCCGCATTCGGCCCTGCATGCCCCGTCCCCTCTGCCTCAGAGCCACTCCTCCAGGAAGTCCTTCCTGCCCCCTGAGTGCCCCTCCTCCTGACCTTGCCTCTGGCCCACCCTGACTCTGTGGGGCTGGCGGTATCTGTACCGTCTTGGCCTCCTGCCTCCCCTCAGACCAAGGGTCCTCGGGGGCTGAGGCCTAGAGGCGGGGAGGTGGACACAGGTGAGGAGGCAGACCCCTAGTTGGATAGCTCCCGGGACCAGTGGGTGGGTAGATGGCTCATTGGATGGATGGACAGATGGCAGACATCCATCTTTGGCCCAATGAGTGGTGGCGTCATTAGGTAAGAAGCGGGTGGTTAGGATCCGGGGCTTCCAATGGATGAGTAGATGGGTGGGTGGGTGCATGGACGGCTCGTTGGATGGAAGGCACACAGGCGACCCCTTGCCATCCCTCCTGCAGAGTGGCAACAAGATCGCCCTTCGGACCACGCCCCTGGAGAACACCTCCATCAAGGTGGGCCCTGCACGGAAGAATGTGACCAAGGGCCGCATGGCGCGCAGGAACAAGCGGAGCCGAAGGCGGGAGACGCAGGAGCGGTGAGCGGCGGCCTGGCTGCCGGGGAGGGTTCATGCAGGACCTGTGGCACATTTGGGCGGCCCGGGCCGCTGGGGGCAGGGGTTTTGAAGAATCTGGGTTCCTAACCCCCAGGCGGAAGTCGCTCTTCAAGAAGATCTCAAAACAGTCGTCCGTGCTGCACACCAGCCGCAGCTTCTCTTCCGGCCTCCACCACTCCCTGTCATCCAGTGAGAGCCTCCCGGGCTCACCCACCCACAGCCTCTCCCCCAGCCCCACCACGCCCTGCTGCAGCCCGGCTCCCGATGCCCCAGCAGGTGGGTGCACCCCCAGGACCACCCTGGGAAGAACAGCCCCTTAGGGCTGTGGTGGTCAGCCCAGCGGGGGAGTGAGCAGAGTTGGGAGGCTGGAATGACCTGATGTGTGACAGCCTCAAAGGCGGTCTGGGATGGGCAGGGAAGGTTGTGCCCAGCAGACGGAACATCATGAACAAAGGGGATCCAGACAGGAGAGATGTGAAAGCTAGAGGGAGGCTAGGGAGAGGGGATTGGGGGATGGATAAGGCCGAAGAGCTGGGCTTAAATTGGGGGGCAGTAGGGAGCCATGGTGGGTGAGCCAGAGAGGGCATGGAAAGATTGTTCTGGAGCAGGAAAGGATGGTGACTTGGCCCAACCCTGAGGGTCCCCAGTCTGTGAGAGACAGACAGAGGTGGACACCCCTAGTCCCACTGGGTTAGCATCAGACTAGAGAGACAGTCTGGGGCAATCCACAGAGGCAGGGAAGGCCTCCTGGAGGAGAGCCACCAGGAAGCCCTCCCTGCCTTCTGGGGACCCCAACTGCTATCTCTCCCTCTGGCCTACCCTGACCTCATGGGGCTGGGGGTGTCTGTGCCATCTTTGTCTTTCTCAGATCAGGCATCCTCAGGGGCTGAGGCCTAGGGGTGGGGAGTGGACACAGGCAGAGGCAGGGCCCTTACTGGATAACTTCCAGAACCAGTGGGTGGATGGCTCATGGGATGGATAGATGGACGGTGGGCAGGTACCTTTGGCTGAATGAGTCAGTGGGTCATTTAAGTGAGAAGTGGGTGAAGAGGAGCTAGGGCTTTGATGGATGAGTAGGAGTCCACCAGATCTAAGCCAAAGGAAGAGCCTGTGCAAACAAAGGAAACACCAGGCCTGATGGGTGGCCACAGGGAACAGTGTGGGCTTTTGGCAGTCAGTCTTAGGGCCCCACCTCAAGGCTGGCACATTGAGGCTGGTGGCCCTGACCCTCCCGTCACCCACAGGCACAGTGTCTCCACCCAGCGCATCCCCAAGCTCCAGCAGCCCTGCATCTCCGGCTGCCGCTGGCCACACCCGACCCAGCTCCCTGCATGGCCTGGCCACCAAGCTTGGGCCACCCCGCCCCAAAGCCGGCCGCCGCAAGTCCACCAGCAGCATCCCGCCCTCCCCGCTGGCCTGCCCGCCCGTGCCAGCGCCCCCACCCCGCTCACCCTCACCCCTGCCAGGGCACCCGCCTGCGCCTGCCCGGTCCCCAAGGCTGCGCCGAGGCCAGTCGGCTGACAAGCTGGGTACAGGTGAGCGGCTCGACGGGGAGCTGGGGCGCCGCAGCCGCGGGCCAGACTCCGAGCTGGTGGTCATGCGACGGCTGCATCTGTCCGAGCGCCGAGACTCATTCAAGAAGCAGGAGGCTGTGCAGGAGGTGAGCTTTGATGAACCACCTGAGGAGGCCACTGGGCCACCCACCTTGGTGCCGCAGATCGCCGTGGAGGGCGCTGAGGCTGTGCCAGGAGCCCTTGGACCCTCTGAGAGAGACTAATCCCTCCTACCCATCCTCTCCCCGGCCTGGAAGTCAACGCATTTTTTGTGGAATGTGTTTTCCATAAGTTGACACCTGGATGGAGACTGAGCCACCAGCCTCTGACACCTGGAAGATGAGAAGCGATCGCGTTTCTTGCTGGAAGGTGCCTCCCTCATGTTCTGGAGCCAATCAATCAGGGGGCCACAGGGGCAGGCAAGGGAGACTAGGGTGGCATTGTAAATAGCAGCAAATCCCTGCAGCTAATTTATTACGTTTTATAAGCGATAGCCAGACTGAGCTGCCACTGTTAAGGCAGCTGCCCAGGTCTTGTCCCATGCACTTGGGACCCATCTGTAGACCCTGCCCCCTGGGCTGAGAAGGAAGCACTTTGGACAAGTCAACGTGTATTCGTGTTTTATGGTTTTTCTGTACTTTTAAAGTTTTTTTGTGTGACTTGATCCCACCCCTGACTCAAGACCCGCAGATTTGAAGGGATGCAGCCAAGCTTACCTGTCCAGGCCCAGTTTGGATGACTTGGAGATTCCATAAACAATTCCCCTCCACCACAAAACAAAGTAATCTTGATGATGGACTGGATTCTGAAGGCTACTTCCTACCATCATAGCCTCCATCCCTAGGCCAGCCATGCTAGAGTCTGCCTCCAGTCCTATAGGCTTAGGAGGTGTGGGAACTGGGGCTTTGATATATGAGTAGAAGTTCACCAGATCTAGGCAGAGGGGTCACCTGCGTCACAAGCAGACACTGATGGCCCAGGAGGCAGAGGCCTCAGAGGACACTGCCAGGGTAGGAGAAGACCCTGGACAAGATTTTTTGTATTTGATGCCCACCAGGGTGAGAACTTGACCATGATGTGTCTGAAACAGCCCCTGGGGGATGCCCTCGATATGCCAGAGCCTTGTAGGGCTGAAATTCGAGTGAGAAAAATCCAACTGGGGGGCAGTGAGGCCCAAGTTGGAATCTTGGCTTCACTGTTTGGATCTGGGAAAATGACTTCCCCACTCTGTGCCTCAGTTTCCTTGTGTTTACAAAACAAATCCCAACGACTATTAAGCACCTACTGTATGCCAAGCGCTTTACTTGTGGCTTTTCCCTCAGCCAACCTTGAGAAGGCTGGAGGTGGTGTCGTCATCCCCATTTTACAGACAAATAACTAAGGCCTGGCAAGGCGTGGAGACTTGCCCCCACCATTGCCTGGAAAGAGTCATGCAGCCAGGCCCTGTCCTGGGCATTGTAGTCAAGGGAGCTGGAATGGAGAATCTGTTGTCAGATACAGCCGACTCCAGCTCCAGCTCTCTCCCCTGTAATGCTGTGTGACCCATTGGGCATCTCAGAGTCTCCATTTCCCATTCAGAGGTGCCCAGCAAGATCACCGTACCCCACAATGGTGAGGGCACTTTCCAGGCACTGCAGCCCACTCTGTGTTCTCTCTGGAGACATCCGTGCAGCACTGCCTGGTGTTGAAACTAGATCAAGGCTGTGCATGACTTGCTCCCACCTTCCATCCCGGAGCTGACGGTGAATAAAAGCCCACATTTACAAAGAAGAGGTCCAATGTCTGGATTTGTGAGGGGCCAAGAAAAGGGTAAGGGAAGAGTGGGGTGGGGGGCGGGATGAAAACAGACCCTTGGCTCAAAGTCACTTGAAGTGGTTTTTGTTTTTTGTTTTTGGCGGTACACGGGCCTCTTACCGTTGTGGCCTCTCCCGTCGTGGAGCACAGGCTCCTGACGTGCAAGCTCAGCGGCCATGGCTCACGGGCCCAGGCGCGCCGCGGCATGTGGGATCTTCCCGGAGCGGGGCACGAACCCGTGTCCCCTGCATCGGCAGGCGGACTCTCAACCACTGCGCCACCAGAGAAGCCCTTGATGTGGGCTTTGAAGGCTGCTGGGAATTCACTGTTGAGATTCTTCCTGATGCCTTCTCTGGTCCTAGCCTCCTGCTTCCCTCCTGCTGCCCTGTCTGAATTGAGTACCCATCATGGGCTCTGTCCTTAGAAGCTTCATCCAGACACCCGTCTGGGGCCTTGAAGCTGTGTTAATAAATAAATAAACCATCTTTGTGTCCTTTTTAAACCCGTCTTTGCTTGGGCTGTGCCCTTAAGTTCCCCTCACCACCACTGGTACCCAGCCCAGCCCGAGCGCGTTCGGTTACTTCCGAAGCGCTCCGTAGGTCGGAAACCTTTGGCCACGCCCCCTGTTTCCGAGTGTCTTCGGCTATCTCCGGAAACAGTCCGCATCTGTACAGGCGTTGGGCTAGTTCACCGTACCCGACAGAGTTAGTTCAGCTGTTTCCAGACACTCTGGGCTACCACGGAAACCCCGGCTTTCAACTCCGGCTCCTTCTCGGCTCTCAGCTTGTTTCCTGAAAAGCGCAGCTTTCTGTCTGAGCCCCTCCCCCCAACCCTGCCGCCTCCATTTCCTGAGTTCTGGGCCGCCTCACTCGTCCTCTGGAGCCGTCCGTGCTTCGGCAGTTTCCGGAAGCTGGTGGTCGCCCCTAGATCTAAGTTCCCAGGGCCTCATTTGGGACCGAGCACCCTTGGTTCTTTCCAGAAACTTTCCGAAGTCTCGGGGCCCAGCCTGTGTTCTGCCGGTCCAGGGGCAGCGCGCTCGGTCATTTCCGGAATCGCTCGGGCATCTCTTGAGTCCAGCCGAGCCTAGCCGAGCCCAGCCTCGGAATTAGTCCTCTGACCCGATTATGTTCGGCTGTTTCCGGAAATGATCGGCTATCTCGGGGCGCCCCACCCCCACGCCCGTTACCCTCCAGTCCCGCGGGAGTACGTTCGGCTCTTTCCGGAAACATTCGCGCGTTCCCAGGCTCTGCCTCGGCCTCATTGCACCCTCTCGGCCCGAATACGCTCGGCCGTTTCCGCCGGGGGCGGGCCCGACCGTTCGGAACATCGGCGGCGGCGGAGGTGGGGATCCCGCGGCTGCGGCGACGGCGGCCGCGGTGGAGCCACGGGTCTGGCTCGGCTCTGCGTGACGGCGGCCGCGGCAGCAGCGGTGGCGGCCGCGACCAGGTAAGTCCGCGTTGGTCCGCGTGCCAGGCCGGTCTGGGGGTTCGGTCAGATGCGGGGCGCCCAGGCAGAGTGTGGGGCCGCGGTGGAAGCCAGAATGCGAGCAGGGTTGCATCGGGCCCCGCGGGAATTGGGGGCCGCAGGGAGCGGGAGGCCTCTGGCTCGACCTGGCTGCGTTGCAGCCTTCCCCGGACGATGGGGGCGGAACGGGGGACCCTAGGCAGAGATAAGGGGTTGGAGCTGCGGCCCTGAATTGAGGGAGGCCCTGCCGGGAGTGGGGCATCGAGCAGTAATGAGGGGCGCCCAGGCATTGTGTGGGGCATAGTGGGGTGCAAGACGGTAGAGGGTCGACTCCACTTCCGGCCCCTGGGCTGGGCTGCGGGGTCCACGCAGGCCCGAGTGCGCGTCTGCACACGCGTGAGCGCGCAGGCCCTGAGTCCAGCCGCCAAGACCCCAGCCAGGCCTGGCCTCTCCACCCGCCTCTTGGATTCGGGGAGCGCTGGTTCCCAGGCGCGCACACCGGGGCGTGTGCAAACGTGTGCTCAGCTGGGCGCGGAGGCGGGCAAGCAAGCGGATTTAGGCGGTTTCCTGGACGTCCCCCTCGCTGGGCCTCAGTTTCCCCACCTGTAGAGTGGGGGTACAGGGGCCAGGGAGTGGGTAAGTTGGGGCGTCCTGGAATGTGGAGCTTGTGCTCCCTGCTTGGACACCTCTTGCTGCTCCCGTGGTTGAGGGATAAAGTCTGACCCTCTGCCTGGCACTCGAGGCCCTGCGTGGTCTGCGGCTTTCTTAAAGCCACCCTGAACTCTCGGCAAGCATTTCTTGCTGTCAAGTCTTTACCTGTACTATTTACTCTGGCCAGTGCCCCCTCCTCTCCTCTGGAGGACCCGCCCCTAGGAAAAGCACCGCCTACCACCCCCCAACCTCTCTGGAGGACTGAACCTGCAGGGCTGAGATTGAGAACGTGTCTGTGCTGGGCTGTGTCACCCTGAGACTGGGGGCTCCTAAGGAGTGATCATTGCCCCTGCATCCAGCAGCCTCCCTCTTGGCAGTCGTAGTGCCCTCCTTCCCTTCACCCTTTACTGGCTCCATGTCTACCCTGGGGCTAAGGTCCTCTTGGCCTCCCACCAACCCCCTTCTGTTTTGAGTACCTACTGTGGGCACCAAACTGGGCAATGTCTGGACACCTCCCCCCCCATTCCCTCCTCCCCTGCAGAGATCAGAGATCCATTTGTTTGGACTCACCTCTAGGCCTTTGCCTGTGCTAGGGCCTCTGCTTGGACCTCCTTTCCTACCGCCTTTTGCCCCTGATGCCTCCTTCTGTGCTCAGCTGGCCCAGTCTCTCCTCAGGGCTCCCACAGCACCCTGAGCATCACCCATTACACCCTACCCACTCTGGGTATAACTATCTGTCATGTGGCTGCTGCCTCCTCTCATCTATCCTGGGCCTTGTGAAGTTGGACGGATCTGAGTTTTTGAGTCCTGGCATCCTGGCCCATTGAGTTGTCCAACAAAGACCTCTCTGCTCTGAGCCTCAGATTCCCCATCTCTAACAGGGATGATGAAGAGCTTGTTTACTGAGCATGCAATATGCCCGGGGCAGATTCTTTGGAGCTCTGCCCCCAACAACCCCAAAGGAGGGCTATTATTGTACCCATTTTACAGCTGGGTAAACTGAGGGGGCAGGGACTGGCCCCCTGTTACCCAATGAGTCAGGGGATTCTAACCTGGTGTTTGGGCCCATCTCTGAGTTGGGGGTGGCAGGAGTCCAAACTGGCTGATGCTGCCCTGCCCCTCTCCCCTTAGGTCGGCGTCCCGAGCCGAGCATGGTGACAGCCTGTGCCCTCGGCCCCCTCGCCTGGCGCAGCTGGAAGAGCCGCCAGCCTCGGGAGCCGATGGCTCCCCACGCGAGGGAGTGAGCGGCCCAGCCCAGCCCTACGGATTGAGGGGGGACGCAGCGGCTGAGTGACCTGAGATCACGCTGCTGCCGACCCCCTCCCACCAGTTGACGAATGGTGGACCGAGCAACGAGTGACCCTTGTCAGGGTCGTGGAACAATGGTGGGAAGCAAGGCGTGAGCATCCCCTGTGGTCACCTGTAACTTCTTGGTGGAAATAGAGGTCTGAGTCCCCAAGCCCACCCAGCGGACCCTCCTGGCCCCCACCCCAGGCTGATGGGGCCACTGGGGCCCCAAGCAGCCACCTGACCATCCATACCCCACCCTGCCCAGCCATGGCTGGCGCCGAGGGCTTCCAATACCGTGCGTTGTACCCGTTCTGCCGGGAGCGGCCGGAGGACCTGGAGCTGCTGCCAGGCGACGTGCTGGTGGTGAGCAGGGCAGCCCTGCAGGCGCTGGGCGTGGCCGAGGGCAGCGAGCGTTGCCCACAGAGCGTGGGCTGGATGCCTGGCCTCAATGAGCGTACACGGCAGCGCGGCGACTTCCCTGGCACCTATGTTGAGTTCCTAGGGCCTGTGACCCTGGCCCGGCCTGGGCCTCGCCCACGTGGCCCACGCCCACTGCCTGCCAGGCCCCGAGATGGGCCCCCTGAGCCAGGTGAGCAACAGGTAGGGGCCCTGGCAGGGCTGGGGAAAAGGGGGAGTGCCCTCAGACCCTCAGTTTCCTCTTCTCTCCCATGAGGCAATGGTGCTTCTTCCAGGAGAGGAGGAATAAGGACATTTGGTTGGTCAGCAAATGTTGATTACACTGCCGTCAAGGGCTGGATGCAGTTCATGGCACTGGGCACCGAGTGGTGGACACAAGGCCTGGCCCTGCCCTCATGGAGCTTCTGGTTCAAGAAGTGACGAGAACGTGATTAGGGAATGACAGATGCTGTGAGGAAGGAGCCTCTCAGGAGAGATGGGGGTAAAGGGCTCCGGGCAGCAGGTACAGCGAGGACAAAAGCCCTGAGGTGGGAATGTCATGACGGGTTCAGGGAACAAGCCGTCAGGTGGAGCAGAGTGAGAAAAGGGGCAGGGTCCTCACCTCAAGGACTTCGTGGGATTGATTTTGAAGACAATAGGGAGTGTCCAGTAAGACTCAGGGGCTCAATTTAGCTTCATCTTGTGGTTTGCAGACAAAGAGTGTCCTGGGAGTGGAGAATCAGGGCACTGAACATACGCTGCAATTGTTGTGTGCTGGGCTGTATGCTGGGCAGGGTGTGTGGGTTCCAACCAGGGAAACCGAGGCTCAGCTCGTGGGGAGGAGGCTGATGAGTGCTGAGCACCCGGCGTGGTCTGCTCCAACCCTCACAGCCGCCCAGTGAGGCCGTGTGTACAGATGTGGAGACCAAGGTGCAAGGGGGTTGAACCACTCGCTCAGGGGCAGTCACCCAGTGAAGGCCAAAGCCCCTGGGAGGCACCGTGGCCCCACCCGATGGCCTGCCTGGTCTTGTGCCTGAGGGACACTGATGCCCAAAGAGGGTCAGGCCAGAGTCCCACAGCGTGGGGTGGAATGGCGGGGTGCTGAGGCAGCATGGCTGCTGGCTTGGGCTTTGCAGCATCTGGCGTCTCCAGGGCCGGGGCCTGCGTCCCGCCTCGGCCTAGAGGAGCAGGAGGCGGCCCCATCCGGGCTCCCAGCCAGAATCTGCCTCTCCCCCTGGTAACAGCCGCCTCCCTCCTGTGCCTGGCCTGGGTCCAGACACCACACACATCCCCACTCCAGGCGGCCACCCGGCCCCACCCTCCAAATCTTCCAGGACTATGTGACATCGGCTAGGACCAGCCCTCTCCAGGCCTCAGTCTCCTCATCTGGAAATGGGGGTTACTAGTCCTTTTGTTCAAGCCCTGACCCTCCGGGATCCTGGGACCACCAGGCAGCAGGCTGCAGCTCCCTGCCTTCCCTCCATTCAACTCCACGCAGGGAGCTGCGTGCCAAACCCTGATGTCACCTGTGCCCCCGTCTGGCTGTGCACCCACGGGGAGGTTGCTCCCTCCCTGAGCCTCAGTTCCTCATCCGTAAAATGGGGATAATGCCTATTCTGATGGGACCTCCCTCCATGCTTTGCAAACTGGTCACAGGCAAATTTCAAAGTTGAATTTCAGAGCCCCCTTACCAGCTGGGATGTCACCCACCTCCCCTTGTTCCCTCACTTTTTTTTTTTTTTTTTTTTTTTTCATTTTCGACACAGCTGGGCCTTTCTTCAGCTCAAGGCACCACCTGGCCCATCATTCAGGGAGGCCCCGCAGGCCCCGGCTTGCTCCTGCTGTGTGCCAGGGCGTCCCTGCCAAGGGCCAAAGCTGCATCCAATGGTGGCCGTGCAGGCAGAGTTCGCCTGAGCACAAAAGGCTGGGTGGGGCAGAAACATGGGGCTGGGGGTGGGGTGGGGTTGGGACATGGAAGGAGGTCAGCATTTCTAAAAGGGGGGAATTTTTTTTAAGCAAAATGACTTAGAAAATGGAGAAAGGTCCTTGGAATGAGGTGTTCTGATCCAGCTGGGATATTTTCCTTTTACTCTCTTCAACCACTTTGTTGTTCCCACTGAGAAAGGAGAGATGATTCCATCGACCAGTTTCTCAGTTGAGGAATCTGAGGCACAGAGAGGGTGGGTCCTGTGCCTGGGGTTGCACAGCAAGCAATGGCAGAGCCCTAAACCTGCCGTATGAGTGTCCTGTGGCAGAGCCCTAAACCTGCTGTATGAGTGTCCTGTGGCTGCTGTAATGAACTACCATAAACTGGTGGCTTCAAACAACAGGAGTTTATTCTCTCATGGTTCCGGAGACCAGAAGTCCAAAATCAAGGTGTGGGCAGGGCTGTGCTCTGTCCAGAGGCTTTAGGGGAGGATCTTTCCTTGCTTCTTCCAGCTTCTGGGGGCTCCAGGTGTACCTTGGCTTGTGGCCACATCACCCCAATCTCTGCCTCTCTCTTCATATGGCCTTCTCTTATAAAGACACCAGTCATCGGATTTAGGGATCTCATCTTGAAATCCTTACCTTAATTATATCCGCCAAGACCCTATTTCCAAGTAAGGTCACAGTCACAGGTACCAGAGATTAGGAAGTGGACATACCATTTGGGAGGACACTAGTCAGCCAACTATATCTGGCCTCTGTAGTTGGGTGAATTGATATTTTAACCTAGAAAATCGTTTCCCACTAATTCAGCCCTCCCAGCCCCACCAGCTGGGCCTTCTGTCCGCTCCCCCAAGAGTGGTGGTCCAGATTCCAGGCACTTGGGCTGAGATGCAGCAGGCAAAGAGAGGGGCCTAGGTCCTTCTAGGGACCCTGCCAACATTCTGTCCCCTCCTGCCAGGCCTCACACTCCCTGACCTACCCGAGCAGTTCTCCCCGCCTGATGTGGCTCCCCCTATCCTGGTGAAACTTGTGGAGGCCATTGAGCGGACAGGTGAGCCTCGGCCTGGCTGCAACCCCTGGATTCTGCTTGCTTGCCTCTGGTGATGGGCAACTCATCTCCCTCACAGGGCTGCTGGGCTCACTCTGTATGGGAAGTGGCTGAGTCTGGATGTTCTGGGCCTCCGTATTGAGTTGGGGAAGGAGTAACTCCCAGGGGAATGTAGACCCCATCATTGCATGTGCCGTGCCCTCTGCCACCATTTCCCTCTCCTCCCCCTGTTCTTACCTCTGGGAGGTTAGTAGCCACCCCAGACCCCACACGGGGGTCGAGGCAGCATTTGAGAGCTGGCCTTGCCACGTGGGGTGGCACTGACCTACCCCATCCCCTTCCCCACAGGGCTAGACAGCTACAGGCCTGAGGCACCCGCCGCACGCACAGGTGAGGGAAAGCTTCAGTGGGCAAGAGTGGGAGAGGAACCTGCCCTGGACGGATGATGTCCCCTCCCTGCACCCGCCTTGGATCGATGTAACCCCCTTGCACCCGCAGACTGGTCGCTGAACGATATGGAGCAGTGGGACGCTGCAGCCCTAACAGATGGCGTGAAGGGCTTCCTGCTGGCGCTGCCCGCACCCCTTGTGACACCCGAGGCCGCGGCTGAGGCACACCGAGCCCTGCGGGGTGAGTCTGGCAGGAATCCCGGACTGGGGAGGGCGCTGGGGCGGGCGGGTGCCGGCCCTGGCTCACCTTCCCCTGGCCGTCTGTCCGCAGAGGCCGCGGGGCCCGTGGGGCCGGCGCTGGAGCCCCCGACGCTGCCGCTGCACAGTGCGCTCACACTGCGCTTCCTGCTCCAGCACCTGGGCCGGGTGGCCCGGCGCGCCCCAGCCCTGGGCCCAGCTGTGCGTGCCCTGAGCGCCGCCTTCGGGCCGCTGCTGCTGCGGGCGCCGTCGCCTTCGCCGCTGCCAGGGGGCGCGCCCGACGGGTGAGAGGCCAGGGCTGGGGAGGCGGGGCTGAGCCGGAGCAAAAAGGGGTGGGGCTTTAGATGGAGGAAGGGCTGGAGACGTAGCCAGGGCGGGGGTCTAGACGATGAGAAAGGAGTGTGGACGGGGCCCAGCGGGGGAAGAGGCCAGAGCTGTCATGATGGGCGAGCTAGGAAAGATAACAAGGGGTGGGACTTGAGGTCCAGGAAGACTCTAGCAGGGCTTGGGGCAAGGCCATGGGGCCTAGACCGGAGGGCCGGCACTTGGGTGGTGTCTGTACCTTCCTTCACACGCTGACTCCTATTGTTTGTTGTATGAATACTTACTGGGAGCTAACTGCATATACATAAACAGTAGTGGGTCTCGCACACCTGTGTCACCTACTCTTCTTCCCCTTGCATGCTTTCACGTAGACCCCCCGCCAGACACACATGCACGTGCAGGGCCCTGTGCACACCAGGCCCTACCCAGCGCTCACGACACGTCCCTTCCCCCTAGGACTGAGGCCACCCCCGACTTCCCTGCACTTCTGGTGGAGAAGTTGCTTCAGGAACATCTGGAGGAACAGGAGATTGCGCCCCCAGGTGACCTCCACCCCCTTTTATTAGCTCCTATCGTTGGGGACCAAGAATGCTGACTCGGAGCCCTGCCAGTATCAGCAGGCTTGGTTGCAGTGGGAGCTGGCCACAGTATGCAATTGGTGCTCAGTGTGCGTTTGTTTTCCTGTCCCCCAGCACTGCCGCCAAAACCCCCCAAGGCAAAGCCAGCCCCCACAGGCCTGGCCAATGGGAGCAACCCGCCCTCCCTGCAGGATGCTGAGTGGTACTGGGGTGACATCTCCAGGTAGGGTTGTGGGGTGGAGCTACATGGTGGACAAAGCCTGAGGGGTCGGGTCTCCCAGTGGGCAGCCCCAGTCCTGGCTGTCTCCACAGGGAGGAGGTAAATGAGAAACTGCGGGACACACCTGATGGCACCTTTCTGGTCCGAGATGCATCTAGCAAGATCCAGGGGGAGTACACGCTGACCCTCAGGTGGGGGCCTGTCCCTTCAGGGAGACCAGGGGTGAGCGGTGGGAGGGAGAACACCCAGGTCAGAGGACTGGGGGTCGTACAGCCAGTGGGACGTTGCTGGGTCTGGCGGATGCTGCTGGTTGCTGACACCCCCTCTCACCCACCCCTAGGAAAGGTGGGAACAACAAACTGATCAAGGTCTTCCACCGAGACGGGCACTACGGCTTTTCGGAGCCACTCACCTTCTGCTCTGTTGTGGACCTCATCACCCACTACCGCCACGAGTCGCTGGCTCAGTACAACGCCAAGCTGGACACGCGGCTCCTCTACCCGGTGTCCAAGTACCAGCAGGTGCAGGACTGGGGTGGGAGTTGGGGGCTGGGGGGGTGGTGGTGGTGGTGGTGCCTGGCCGGCCCTGGGCCTGTTTCCCAGGTAGCTTCCCTGACGGCACCGGGTATCCCCAGGACCAGATCGTCAAGGAGGACAGTGTGGAAGCAGTGGGCGCCCAGCTCAAGGTCTACCACCAGCAGTACCAGGACAAGAGCCGCGAGTATGACCAGCTCTACGAGGAGTACACACGCACCTCCCAGGTACCGCGGGCCAGCGCACCCCGGGAGACCCAGGCACGGAGGGGCAGTGCCAAGGCCACAGGGACAGACGTCCACTTCTAGGTCACAGCAGGCTCTTACAACCAGGGACCACCCTAAAAACATAGAAATCAATGTATGTGGTTCTAAAAAGAACAAAAAACCAAAACAGATGAAGAGGCACCAACCAGCCTCCCAGGAGCGGCTGAGCTGTGGGAGATGTCTTGGTTGAGCCTCTGGGCCTCAGTCTCCCCATCTGGAAACTGGAACTGTGAGTCTTAATTACTTCTCCATCCCCTTCAACCTGGATGTTATTCAAAATGATAATAACCACTTGACAAAGAGTTGCCTAAGACAAAGGGTCGGGAGGTCATGGAAAAGAGCAGTGTCTTTTAAAAACAAGGAAGTGGGGGGAGGTTTTATTACTCAAGGACTGTGTTAATAAATTTCTTTTGTAAGTTGAGATGCAACTTATTCAGATAGAACATCCCATCTCGAGCAGGGAATTTCTCTGTCTCCCCTGTAGTCCCTGAGCAATTTCTGTCTTGTCCCCTTTCTAGTGATGGGTCACCTGAGGTTCTAAGTGGACAAGATACCTGTCTGGGATCAATTAGGAACATCATGACCGTGGAAATGGCTTAGGCCCCCTGAGCCTCAGTTTCCCCATTAATAGTTCTGACTTTGTAGGAGGCTCTTGGGAGGTTTTATGAGATGATGCATGGAAGGTGCTTGGTGCAGCATCTACTCTGAGAAGGAGCCCCATGAATTGTAGCAACTAGATTTATCATTAATTCTCAGCCGTGCTCACAGACCCAGGTATTTTTTAAGGTGCCTAAAGGAGGATCTAAAGGAAGAGGGGGTTTGGGGAGTGTGGGGTTTGAAGGCTGAATAGGAGTTCGTTTGGTGAAGGAGGGGCTAGAGGAACGATGCACGTGGTGGAGGGAACAGCTTGAGCAGAGTCTCCATATCAGGTTGGGATCTGCCTTTATCCCTCACGAGGGACTTGGATGGAGTCCCAGGAGGTGCTCAGATCTACCCCCTCCTCCAGGAACTGCAGATGAAGCGCACAGCCATTGAGGCCTTCAATGAGACTATCAAGATCTTTGAAGAGCAGGGCCAGACACAGGAGAAGTGCAGCAAGGAATATCTGGAGCGCTTCCGGCGTGAGGGCAATGAGAAAGAGATGCAGAGGTGAGTCTGGTTCCTCTGCCCTGCCCTACTGCACCTTGATCTGACACAGCGCAAGTGGGGAAAGAACGGAAACAGAGAGGGCAGCCTGGGTTTCAGGGGAAGAGAGGGTCAGTTGAAATGGGCTTTGAAGGATGAATAGGAGTTTGCCAGAAAGAGCAGTCAGGGAAACAGCATGTCCAAAGGCTTAGATACTGGGAGCCATCTGAGGCCTCTGAGCCACTCCTCCCACAGGATCCTGCTGAACTCAGAGCGACTTAAGTCTCGCATTGCTGAGATCCACGAGAGCCGCACAAAGCTGGAACAGGAGCTGCGGGCACAGGCCTCCGACAACCGAGAGATTGACAAGCGCATGAACAGCCTCAAGCCAGACCTCATGCAGCTGCGCAAGATCAGAGACCAGTACCTCGTGTGAGTGCCTGGCTCTGCACTCACCCGTGGATCCCCCCGTTAGTGCAGGGGCACCTGGCGAGGTGACCTCTGCATGCGTCTCACTCTTGCTTTCTCCACCAACTAGCCCTACCTGGTCCCCTAGCCCCCTCGTCTGTCCGCCAACCCCTTCCCTCTCGATCAGGCTCCTCCCAGCCCCCTCAGAAGGGCTCCCTGTGCGGCGGCCTCAGCCTCAGTTGTGTAACGGGAACACTGCTCTCACGAGGCCAGGTCATTGGGAGCCTCCGACAGGGTCCACTCCATGAATGCCAACTGTGCAACCCAGCACACGGCGCCCAGCCTGAGCCCAAGATCCCTCCTCTGCCCACTGACCCACTGAGGACTTCATCAGGGGCTTCCTTCTTCCGCCTGGGTCTTTGACGCTCATGTACACCTGTTGTGTGCCAAGCACCGTGCACATATTAGCTCACTTGGTCCTTTCAAAGTCCTTTGTAAATCTGCCCTGTGCAAAGGTGCACCACCGTGTAGTCCCCAGGACTGAGCCTCTGATAGTGATAAGACCTTGCCATGATGGTACAATCCAGAGTCTCAAAAAGTGTTAACAGAAACATAAGAAATAGGGGGGTTCCCTGGCAGAGCTTGGGGAGTCCACCTGGGTTCAAGTGGTCCTTGGCCGGACCGAGGCTGACCCCTTGTGGCAATCAGGGGTATTACACCCAGAACCTGCACTTGTCAGCCCTTGCCTCCAACCAGGCTGGCCTGGCGCATGGTGGCTTGCCCTGCCTGTGTTGCAGCTGCTGTTCCCCTACCAGCAGAGCGGCAGGAGCCCACCTTTCCTCTTCCCCCCAGGTGGCTCACTCAGAAAGGTGCCCGGCAGAAGAAGATCAATGAATGGTTGGGGATCAAGAACGAGACTGAGGAGTGAGTGGCCAATTTGTGGTGGTGGGGGAAGGGTTGTCCCAGGGGAGGGGCCATTTTTGGTGGGCTTTGCAGAATGAGTAGGAGTTCACCAGGGAGGGACAGTTGTCCAGGTGGCAGGGGGACCTTGGAGGCTGACGAGTAAGTGACCAGGGCTCCTCCCTGCCTCCCCCACAGCCAGTACTCACTGATGGAGGATGAAGATGATCTCCCCCACCACGAGGAACGCACATGGTATGTAGGCAAGATCAACCGCACCCAAGCTGAGGAAATGCTGAGTGGCAAGCGAGATGGCACCTTCCTCATCCGTGAAAGCAGCCAGCGGGGCTGCTATGCCTGTTCTGTGGTGTGAGTGCCTGGCAAGGGAACGGCGAGTGGACTGGAGGTGGGGAGGAGGGATCCGCCCATTCCTTCCGAGAGCTCTCATTGAGTGCCAACTGTATGTGAGGCCTCAGGAAGACAGGAAGAAGCCCTGGATTCTTGGGGACGGGGGAGGAAGCTGGGACGGTATCAAAGCAGGAGATGGCGGGGTCTGGACCATGTCGGCATCCAGCATCCAGGAAAGGGGGAAATATACGTCCCAGGCAGGGTCACCTGACAGGAATAGGGGGGCGGGGCTGGGAGAGCCCGGCGGGGGACCATCTGACCCACCCCTCCGCCTGCACCCACAGGGTGGACGGCGACACCAAACACTGCGTCATCTACCGCACAGCCACGGGCTTTGGCTTCGCAGAACCCTACAACCTGTACGGGTCGCTGAAGGAGCTGGTGCTGCACTACCAGCACGCCTCGCTGGTGCAGCACAACGACGCGCTCACCGTCACACTTGCCCATCCTGTGCGCGCCCCGGGCCCCGGGCCCCCCCCCGCCCCCCGCTGAGCTCTGAGCAGGAGAACCGGCCCAGCTGGGGTGGCGGCTACATCCGCGGTCTCCACCTTTTTGAACCTGTCTCTCCTTTCTTGGGTTTTCTCCATCTCTCTCGTCTTTGTGAATTTCTCCAGGTCTATCTGTTTTTCTCTTTCTCTCTCTGCAATTCTGTCTCTCTCAGGTTCTCCTCCATGTCTGCCTGTCTCTCCATCTCTCTGAGTCTCTGTGCATCTCGCGCTGTCACACTTCGTCTCTTTCTAGCTCCATCCGTCTGTCCTCTCTTTCCCTCTTGGTCTCTTTCCCTCTATTGTGGGGGTCCCACCTCCCCCGCTCCATCCCCCTTCCCCCACCGGCACTGCCCTCCCTGCAGCTCTGGCCACCCACACCCCTGTGCCCTGCCCCTGACAGGCCCCTGGGGTCCCCAAAGCCCCACCTTGGCTGCACCTGCCATGTTTACAGAGGCCTCCGGGCCGTGCGGCCCCGACCTGGGTACCCCGATTTTTAAGCCATAGACCTGGGATCAGGGCAGGAAGGAACTTTGCTTGGCCACTTCCAAGAACCTCATCCATGACGTTTGGGGCCAGGTGGGACCTGCCCCACAGACCCCAACTTCCCCTTCAAATCCTGAAGTGAAACCCAGTTAACACCACAATGGGGCTGCTGCCAAGAAGTCACCCCCAGAAAGAAAATAAGTAAAAATAAACTCATGAGCTGACCCCAGGCCTCCCAGGAACCGAGGCCACCAGCACCTCTGGGGCAGCCGACACGCAGCGCTGCCCACAGCACCTCTACGCGACGCAGACTCAAGGCTTCTCAATCATGTCGGGCTCTGATTTTGTTTTTCCTCGACTGTACGTAAAGCCTTCTTTTCTCTCCTCTTTGGGACGAGAGCCCTGGTTTTCTATGCCGCCCACGGACCCCCACCCCACCCCACCTCCTGCCTGCCTGGCCAGGCTGGCAGGCGGGTTTTGTATGGTACGTTGATACTGATGTGGATATAAAACATTGAACTTGATGGATGCTTCTGTCTTTCGTGACAGGCTTCTTTAGCTCCGGGCTGCTAAATGAGGGCTGACAACCCCTGCCTCCTCCCCACCTCCACCCCCACAACCCCAGTTTATTTTTTTTATTATTTTTTATTTTATTTAATTTATTTTTTGCCTGCGTTGGGTCTTTGTTGCTGCGTGCGGGCTTTCTCTAGTTGCGGCGAGCGGGGGCTGCTCTTTGTTGTGGTGCGCGGGCTTCAGTAGTTGTGGCACGTGGGCTCAGTAGTTGTGACTCGCGGGCTCCAGAGCACAGGCTCAGTCGTGGCGCACGGGCTTAGTTGCTCCGCGGCATGTGGGATCTTACTGGACAAGGGCTCAAACTCGTGTCCCCTGCATTGGCAGGCGGATTCTTAACCACTGTGCCACCAGGGAAGTCCCCCAACCCCAGTTTAGATGCTCATGTCCAGAGAAGTTGAGAGACCTGCCAAGGTCACACAGCAGAGGCTCAGACCCCAAGCTCTGCCCCACACCCTGGCCTGCTGGGGGGACCCCAGGCAGACCCTGGCCCAGCTCCTCCCTGGCCCCCAAGTTTGAGTTGGAGTTCCGGCAATCAGCCACCAGCCCTACCCTCCAGAAAGTCACCTCCCCTCTGATGTGCAGCTTCATTGCCAGGCAGGCTTAATAGTCACAACCCCTCCCGTGACACCCAGAGGAGTCTGCAGTGCCAGCCCCTCCCTGCTGACCTTCCACTGACGCCCTCTCCACACCTGTCCCTGACGCCGGCTGCCACGTCCCAGGGGACACTGAGCTGGGTCCTCATGCTGTCTTTCTTTCTTTCTTTACTTATTTATTTATTTTTTGCAGTACGCGGGCCTCTCACTGCTGTGGCCTCTCCCGTTGTGGAGCACAGGCTCCGGACGCGCAGGCTCAGCGGCCATGGCTCACGGGCCCAGCCGCTCCGCGGCATGTGGGATCTTCCCGGACCGGGGCATGAACCCGCGTCCCCTGCATCGGCAGGCGGACTCTCAACCGCTGCGCCACCAGGGAAGCCCCCTCATGCTGTCTTTGATGCAGATTCATGTTCACCATCTTCCTCCTCCCAAAGGTCCCTGTCTCTCTACCCTCCCCTCTCACACCTCCAGGGCTGGGAACCTTCTGACCTTTCTTCTCCCCATACAGCACCTGTCAGGATCCACCCTGCCTGAGGCAGCCCCAGGTGGATGAAGGAACCAGGCTGCCTCTGACCCATCTCTCCACTGGGCTCTCAGAGGGACAGGACTTGCTTCCCTTGGCCTCAGAGCTCTGGTCCTTCCCAAGCACTGTCCCTGCTGAGTGATCAGTCAGGAGGCGCCCCCTAAATAACTCCAGCCCGGACTCTGCCCCCACTGCGGTCTTCACCCACTGCATGGGTGGACGCAGGGTAAAGCTCACCTTCTCAGTCCCATGAGTCCAGCTCACAGAGGCTCACAGAGCCTCTAGCCGGTCCCCACACTCAATCAACTGTGTTTTCTCAGAGACATCACCTCCCCTCTCTGATCCTGCTTCCTCTTACCAAGTAGGGTCAATGGTTTCTACCCCTGCCCCCAGTGGACACCTCTGAGGGTTCCGTGATCAAATGGGTGAGGTTACATTTATGAATTCCTCCAACAGGGCTGGTGTTTCATAACCACCGGAAAAATAGTAGCAATTATATTTATTGCTATGTCTTCTGTCCTGCCCAGTACAAGACCGAGCACACACTAGTTCCCCAAAGTTGTGTTGCTTAGGCTTGTAGAGGTTTCACAAAGGAAATGGGTTTTGTTAAGGGTTCAGAAGAATGGGGTGGGGGGATCATCCCGCAGTGGAGACTTCAGGGGAACTCCAGCTCCCAAACCTGCTGCTATGAATGTGGCCACGTGGGCCAGGGTTTCTCCAGAACTGAAGCGGGACACGGGCTGTGGAGCGGAGGACTGGGTTGTTTTCCGGCCCACGGGTGAGCATTTCCTCTGGTGGGATCGGAATCTGGGTCGTGTCAAGGCCTCGAAGTCTGAACGTCTCGGTTACTTCCCCCAACACCAGCAGCCGCCAAGCCCTTATCTGGGCTATTCTCCCTGCCCGCACCACTGTCCTGTCAACACCTCCCCAGGCTCACCTTGTCACCTCCACACCCAGCCTGGGGCAGCTCGCTCTCTGCTCCGAGCCCTCTATGGTAGCTTTATTCCCCAAACCTCACTTCTCCCGTTTTACAGAATGAGTTGAGGCTTCATCTCTTGAGATGCCCACACGGTCCCAGAGCTGATTCCTGTGGGTTTGGGTCCTACGGGGCCAATCCCCCACCCCCGCTCCATGTACAGAGTACAGGCTTCAGGTAATGACTGCTCCAACCCGGGCCTCTTCTGACCAGGGCGCTGGCTGAGGACAGGGGTGGCCTCCTCCTCAAGCCTTTGGACGGTGGAAAGAAGGAACACCAGCTTTTTTCTCTCCCCAACCCCCAGCCAGGGGTGAGGGAGCCAAGAGAAGTGAGCCCCTCCCTGCTCTGATTTCTGCTTTCTGGCCCAGCTGTGGCCAAGCCTGAGTCAGCCCCACGGGACCACGCTGGTGGATCTGGGCTCTGGAGCCTGAGAGGGGGAGGGGGTGGCGGTTGAGAATGAGGGGGGTCCGGGCCAGGCTAGGGGAAAGGGCCCGGGCTGCTCAGCTGCTGCCCGCTCCCAAGCCAGGGATCACCTCTCACCGGAGCATGGGGTGGGGAGGCGGGGTTCCCGGGCTAGGAGCAGGGGCCTGGAGCACCCTGGCGGCCCCCAGAGGGATCCGTGGACCCATAGAGACCCTCCTATCTCTTGGTCTCTCCGTGTCTCTGTCTCTAAGCCCCCGCCTATCCTCCGCTCAAGGTGCTAAAGCTTACCCAGCCTCACAGGGCTGGACGGGGCTGATTACGGGGAAGTGTCGGGGAAGATCGAAGGGCAGCCCGTTGTCCAGGGGATTGGGGGCCCAGAACCTGGCGGGCGGTGGGATGCGGGTGGGGTCGAGGTGGAAAGAAAGACCCAGAGAGAGAGAGAGAAAAGTAGAGATCCCTGGAGACGTCAGCCCCGGCCCCCGAGAGGCGTGTGCACCAGGAGGCGGGTCCGGCCTGGGGGCTGGGCCACCGCCTGGTTAAAGGCGGCTTCTTTCCCGGGACGCTGCTCCCGCCGTCGCACTTTCGCCCCCACTGTGATGGCCTCGTCGCCTCTCCTGCCGTTCCTGCCTCTCCTGCTGCTGCTGCTGGAGGTCGCCGCTGCGGCGCGGGCGTCCCCGCTGGAAATACTCCCCGAGGGGGCGGCCCCCTGCGAGGTAGAGAAGGCGACGCGGCGGGCGGGCCGGCGGGGACCAGCGCCCGGGCGAGGTGCACGCGGCTCCTCCCGCACCCCAGACTTCGACGGGGACGACCGGGGTCCGGAGGGGACGCTGCCCGGGTCGGTGCCGGCCGCCCCACCCCCCACCCCCGCTTCAATCCTGACACTTTGGCCATACTTTCCTTTCCCTTTTCCTTCCCTAACTGGAGTCTGAGTCGCTCAGCTGTCCCCCCACCCCATCCCCCCGCAACTCCCCCCGCCCCCCCCCCAGGGTGCATTGAGCACCTACTGTGTACATCTGGAGCAGGAATCGGAGTCTCCTCTTTTAGGCCAGGGGAAGCCCAGACTAGCTACGCGGCCTGCGCGTGGCCACCGCATTTATTAGGGGCGCCTTACTGGGTGCATTTCGGCCGGGGAAGAGCTCGCGTGCTCCTGGTGCGGAGTAAGCAGATGCCCTGGAGGCTGAACGACTCGCTCACAGACGCGACAGCCCGCGGCCCCTCAGCTGTAGTCGGAAGTCAACACCTATTAGGCGCTGCCTCTGCAGTAGCCTTGGGAGGGGTTGAGAGGAAGAATAAATGAGTCAAGCGGGTATGTAGGGCCTTGCTCAGCTCAGGGCCAAGGCTCTAGGGATGAAGTGGGAACGAATGAGCCTGCCTTAGTGGTATGCCTCATGAGAAGGCAGGATTGACGGCAGAGACCAGAAATGTGCATGCCTTGAATTCTTACTGCATGGCGTCCCCTGGGTGAGGAGTTTCACCTCACCTGGAGGAAGAAAGCAAGGCTTGTGCATTCATTAACTGCCTACCGTTTGCAAATCTTTGTCACATCCATTCTGCAGACAGACTGACATTTAGGAATATTTAGGAATGCCATAAAGCCTCAGAGTCAGGATCCCACCTGGCAAGGTCTGGAAGGAGTGTGAGATAGACAACCTACTGTTTGCAGCTCCCTTCCTGCAAGAGAACCAAGCAGAGCTGCATTTGAATCGCATCCCTCCCTTCCATTGCAGGCCGGTGAGCTGTGCCTGCAGGTGCCCGTCTGGAAGTCTGACCCTCCGCCCATCAACGTGAGCCTCTACTATGAGTCACTGTGCCCCGGCTGCCGGTACTTCCTGATCCGCGAGCTCTACCCGACGTGGCTGATGGTCTGGGAAATCCTCAACGTCACGCTGGTGCCCTACGGAAACGCTCATGTGCGTGGGTACAGGTGAAACTGAGGCCCGTGGCCAGGGGAAGGGGGTCGGGGGGTGCAGCCAGCACTCACCCCACTGCTTTTCAGGAACAGAACATCAGCGGCAGGTGGGAGTTCACGTGCCAGCACGGCGAGCAGGAGTGCAAGCTTAACAAGGTGGAGGTGAGCAGCACGCAGAGTTCCTGGGGGGGGGACACGAGGCTGGGGAGAGTGCCCACCGTAAGGAAAATGGAATCAAGGCTCACAAGGGATGGACTGCAACCAGCTCCGTCCCTTGCCTGTGTGCCTCCATTTAATCACATCTTCATTCTCCGCTTCATTAGTGGACACTCGTGGTTATTTCCAGAGTGGTCTTGGGGTGCTCTGGGCCACCCTCACATCCTTGCCTGTCCCCCGCCCGCCAGGCCTGCCTGTTGGACCAGCTGGAGAAGAGCGCGGCCTTCCTGACCATTGTCTGCCTAGAGGAAATGGATGACATGGAGAAAAATCTGAAGCCGGTGAGCAATGCCCCTCACTCAGCCTGGGTCGGAGGGCCCTGGCCTTCCTGCATCCAGACAGACCCAGGTTCAAGTGCTGGCCACGACTACCACTCTCCGTGCAGCCCCAGGAAAACAGCCTCCCCTCTCGAAGCCTCGATCTCTGAATCGAGAGAACCAAGATCTTCTGGGACGTGGGTAGATCAGGGAGGGCTTCCTGGACAAGATGCCTCCGAGCTGGGCTCAGACAAACAGGAATGTGCAGGGACACAGATAGTGACCCTTCTCTGGGGTAAGGAGATGACAGGACAGGCCCACTTAACTCCCTGGGGGGTTATGAAAAAGAACTCCCAAAGGAGTGGCTCATCTGCCCTGATCGTTTATTTATTCATCAAACATCTGGGCCACCCAAGAGACCTGAGCCACCCTGAGACACCTCCAGGCCCTGCAGAGTCATAGTATGGAGTGCAAAGGATGAGGGGACACTCAGGAGACTCAGGGGAAGGGGAAGGAAAAGTGCTCCTGGCAGAGGGAAGAGCAAGTACGATGCTCTCAGGAAAATAAAACACTATAGGGGTCGGGCTGCGGGTCTGGTCTTACGGGAGACAGGAGCAGCCTGAGCCCCTGCCTTGGGGGCCTCCACTCAGGCATGAATTAAGCACCCGTTGTTTATGGGTATTGCTGCGTCCCTGTGAACCCAACTGTCTCCTGTTGCTAGTGAGGAAACAAAAGCTTGGCTTGGGTTGGGGGGTGGTGCTAGTGGGAGGACCGTTGGGGAGATAACAGGGAGGAAGCTGAGACAACACCCCAGCCAGCCAGCAACCCCTCTGCCCTCAGTGCCTGCAGATCTATGCTCCAAAGGTGTCCCCTGACTCCATCATGGAGTGTGCCACAGGGGACCGTGGCATGCAGCTCTTGCACATCAATGCCCAGCTCACGGACGCTCTGCAGCCACCCCACGAGTATGTGCCCTGGGTCGTCGTCAATGGGGTAAGAACTCTTGCAGCTCTCAGGTCATCCCCCAGGCAGGGACCGGGTTGATGGATGTGACCACTGGGCTGGGAGGCAGGAGGCGGGGGCCAGACTTGGGGCCATTTGCAGCCCCTTCTGGGCCGAGCACGGGTCGGTTGGGGCAGGTGGGACTTATGACCTCCTGTCTTGCTTGTGCAGAAACCCATGAAAGAGAAGGACCAGCTCTTACGCCTCATCTGCCAGTTGTACCAGGTAAGCTAGACAGGGAACAGAGGGACTCAGCTGGTGGGGGCAGGGTCTCCTTTCAGGACCCCAACTCGTGGCCATCTCCTCCAGGGCAAGAAGCCGGATGTCTGCCAACTCAGAGCCAGTTCCCACAAGGAAGTCTGCTTCAAGTGATGGCCGGTGCCCTGGGAGGGAACTGATGCTGGAAGAACAAGATCCCACCTGCCCTCATTTTTTGATCCCTGACTCAGCAGCCACTACTTATCATCCAGATAACTTCTACACATTCCACGAAGCCGAGACTCAAAATTCTGCCCTGAGATCAAGAATCTCGCCCCACTGAGAACGGTGCTACACTGAAACTAGTTCAATAAACACTTCTCACTTCTGGATGTTGTGATTCATTTGATAAGTCAGCAAATCCCCTTTTCCTGGATCTGCACAATGCTGGAATCCCTGAGAAGCCCCCTGTCCAGGGGATGCAGAGCCAGACAGACATTCCTAGTCCCATGGAGGCAGGGATGGGCTAGAGGGGGAGGCACCAGCACTAGAGAACCCAGAGGAGGAGTGAACGTTCTGCATAGGGAGGAGGGACATTGGGACTGGGGTTTTGAAGGGTGACTAGGAGTTCACTGGGCAGAAAATGTATTTATTAATTCAACAAACATCCCTAGCTCCCCTTTTTTGTTGCCTCACATTGGGTGTTATGGGTTAAGCCAGAGAATGGTAACTGGAGCCAGGCAAGGCCAGAGGATGGGGCAGGGGCCTTGTCTTGGGGGGTTTGAAAGAATATGTTCACTGGGGGGAAATCATGGTGTTTCAGGGAAGGAGAACCAGTGTAAAAAGGCCCAGACAGCAGCAAAATCAGGAGTTAGAATGGCAGGCTGAGGGGACTTCCCTGCTGGCGCAGTGGGAATCTGCCTGCCAATGCAGGGGACACAGGTTCGAGCCCTGGTCCGGGAAGATCACACATGCCGCAGAGCAACTAAGCCCGCGCGCCACAACTACTGAGCCTGTGCTCTAGAGCCCGCGAGCCACAACTACTGAAGCCCACATGCCCTAGAGCCCGTGATCCTCAGCAAGAGAAGCCACCACAATGAGAAGACAGCGTACCGCAGCGAAGAGTAGCCCCCGCTCTCCACAACTAGAGAAACCCCACGCGCAGCAACGAAGATCCAGCTCAGCCAAAAAAATTAAAATAAATAAAATCTCAAAGAAAGTCCTTCCTTGACAGGTCTCATGGGATTTGCCCTGATTATTTTACACAGGTGCAGCAGGCGTCCAGTTTGCTTTACTGGAAGTTTCTGTAAGGAATCTCAGGGTGGACTTCTAAAAGCCTCTATCATTTGTTAACTGGAGATGACAACTCAAGTTTCACCTGCAGTTTCATCTGTGCCTTTTGGTGAATTTCTCTCTTCTTTGATGTCCCCAAAGTATGGCAAGGATCTTGGTTGGCCAGGCTGGACCTGTAGGGCTGACCCTCAAGCAAGGGACAAGCCAGTTTTCCTGTGAGGGTTTTGTAAGCACTGGCTCCCAAAAGTCCAACTTAGTTTCTTGAAACTGGCTGGTGAAATTGTATCTGGAAACAGTCTGTCTTCCAGGAGGTGGAGCTTAATTCCACCCCCTGACTCTAGCCCTGAGAGTGGACTGGATTTTGGAACTCAATTCCTAAGAGTAGGGAAAGGGAGAAATGGTAACCTGACAGTGGAGTAGAAACACCTGGCAGACGTCCCTTAATCACGTGAGCCAGGTGAGCCTCACGTGACCCTGGTTAACATCATGTGATCCGAGTTAGAGGCACCGGGGTAAATCATGTGATATCACACGCACCATCTGACGCAAGGAGGACACCACCTCTGTGGGATTCTCCCCAAAAACCCAGAACCCCAGTCTAACCACAAGAAAACAGCACCCGAACCAAGATGGAGGGACATTCTACAAAATGTCCCACCGGTCCTCTTCAAAAGTGTCAAGGTCATGAAAAACAAGAAAAAAACCAGAAAGAATCACAGACCAGAGGAGCCTGAGGGGATGACTAAACGCAATGTGGTGGGATCGTGGCCAAGTTCACACTTGAACGAGTAACTGGAATTAGGATTGATAATGCTGTCCTGTGGTTCCCTAACATCAGCCAATGCACCTTCAGGAATTTGCCAAATAGAATTGTATCACAGGGACTTCCTTGGTGGTCCAGTGCTTAAGAATCTGCCTTCCAATTCAGGGGACGGGAGTTCGATCCCTGGTCGGGGAACTAAGATCCCACATGCTGCAGGGCAACTAAGCCTGCGCACCACAACTACTGAGCCCACGCTCTCTGGAGCCCACACACCACAACGAAAGATCCCACGAGCTGCAACTAAGACCCAAACGCAGCCCAAAATTAAATAAATAAATAAATACTAAAAAAAAAAAATTTAAAGAAATGTATCACAGAGCTAAAAAATACAACCAACTACTGAATGTAACAAAAAAGAAGCAGAGTGGCATGGACATATATACACTACCAAATGTAAAATAGATAGCTAGTGGGAAGCAGTCACATAGCACAGGGAGATCAGCTCGGTGCTTTGTGACCACCTAGAGGGGTGGGATAGGGAGGGTGGGAGGGAGACGCAAGAGGGAGGGGGTATGGGGATATATGTATATGTATAACTGGTCCACTTTGTTATGAAGCAGAAACTGACATACAATTGTAAAGCAATTATTCTCCAATAAAGATGTTAAAAAAAAAAAAGAAGCAGACCTCACAGATATAGAGAAGAAGCTAGTGGTTACCAGTGGGCAGGGGGAGGGGAGAGGGGCAATATAGGGGTAGGGGATTAAGAGGTAGAGACTATTAGGTGTAAAATAAGCTACAAGGATATATTCTACAACACGGGGACTATAGCCAATATTCTTTTTAATTGTATTTTATTTATTTTATTTTTGGCTGCGTTGGGTCTTTGTTGCTGCACGTGGGCTTTTCTCTGGTTGTGGCGAGCGGAGGCTACCCTTCGTTGCAGTGCACAGGCTTCTCATTGCGGTGGCTTCCCTTGTTGCAGAGCACGGGCTCTAGGCGCGTGGGCTTCAGTAGTTGTGGCATGCAGGCTCAGTAGTTGTGGCTCGCGGGCTGTAGAGCACAGGCTCAGTAGTTATGGTGCATCGGCTTAGCTGTTTCGTGGCATGTGGGATCTTCCTGGACCAGGGCTCGAACCCATGTCACCGGCATTGGCAGGCGGATTCTTAACCACTGTGCCACCAGGGAAGCCCAATCTTTTTTAAAAAATATTTATTTATTTGGTTGCACCAGGTCTTAGTTGTGGCAGGCGGGCTCCTTAGTTGTGGCACGCAAACTCTTAGTTGTGGCATGCATGTGGGATCTAGTTCCCTGACCAAGGATCGAACCCAGGCCCCCTGCATTGGGAGCGGGGAGTCTTATCCACTGAGCTGCCAGGGAAGTCCCACCAATATTTTATAATAACTACAAATGGAGTATAACCTTTAAAAGTTGTGAATCACTATATTGTATACCTATAACATATAATATTATACAACTATATTTCAATTAAAAAAAAAGAAATGCATCACAGTGAGGGCACTAACCAAGCTCCTTTTTAATTAACTGACTAGGGTACTTATGCCTATAAAATCCCTTCTAAAAATTAACACAACACTGTAAATCAACTATACTGCAGTAAAATAAGTTTTTTAAAAATCCCTTCTAAAATACAACATAACGTCATATTTGCATTTTATCATATTCACAAGTTCTACCTACACTTGAGGAGGATGTACTGATGTACATCTGAGGCAGAAATCTTGGGGCCATATCTTAGAATCCTGCCTCTCACACCTCCTGGTGTAGAAAAATACAAAAATACATAGTGAGAAGTAAAAGCCTCTCTGAATTACAGACCAATAGGTATGCAGACAGAGTTTAGTGGCTCCAATTCTAAAATTCCAACCATGGTTCAACAGGAAACACAGTGTAGGGGAAATAAAATTTAGAATTTGATTTTGGGAAGTTTGTCCAGAATGTCAAAGATTTGAACACTAGGTTAAATCGAACACTAGGTTAAATTAACACTACGTTAAATGAAACAATACTTAGTTACCTATTTAACCAAAGTGACAATAAAAGATGTGACAGGCAAATACAGTAACATAATAAAAGAAAAAGCTCCAGCTCTTTTAATTTTGAGACGACTCAGTTTTCCTAATTAGAGACTTGATAAAGACAACATTTTGATAAAACAGAATCTTTGTTTTCTATATGAATTACTTAACAGGTAAAGAAAAATCTCTTACAATAATCCAAGAAAATGTTATTTTTTTAACAGAGAAAGAAAGTCAAATTCTAGTCACATTATTGATAGTAAAGCTCATTGTTGATAACCAACAAGGACCTACTGTATGGCACAGGGAACTATACTCAATATCTTGTAATAACCTATAATGAAAAAGAATTTAAAAAGGAATAGATAGGTATATATTATGTATAACTGAATCACTTTGCTGTACACCTGCAACTAATGCAACATTGTAAATCAACTATATTTCAATAAAAAATTTTAAAAAATAAAGCTCATTTTAAAAATTCTTATAATAATCCATTTAATTTTTGCCAATTTGACCACACAAGATAAGATTTCCTCTTTCTCCCTCTCCAACTTTCTAAATCCATTTAGGTTTTTCTCCTTTATTTTCCTCTTTTGTATTTTGAGACAATCACTAAATACCCTTAAACAAGGACAAAATTACTTTTCTTTTTCCTTCCTAAGAACGCATCCTTGGACTTCCCTGGTGGCTCAGTGGTTAAGAATCCGCCTGCCAATGCAGGGGACAAGGGTTCAATCACTGGTCCAGGAAGATATCACATGCCGTGGAGCAACTAAGCCCGACTGCCACAACTACTGAGCCTGTGTGCCACAACTACTGAAGCCCACGTGCCTAGAGCCTGTGCTCCACAACGAGAAGCCACCACAATGAGAAGCCCGCGCACCGCAACGAAGAGTAGTCCCCGCTCGCCGCAAATAGAGAAAGCCCATGCACAGCAACGAAGACCCAACGCAGCCAAACATAAATAATTTACATTAAATACTTGCTAATTAAAAAAAAAAAGAGCGCATCCTTCATACCTCATACTCTTTCCTGCAGAAACACATCTTATTTTCCGTGCACACTTCACATACAGAGTTTTTTTTTTTATACAGAGTTTTTTTTTTCTGTACCTTTATTATTCCTAGCAGTTTCATTTACTACATTGATTATAATTCATAACCCTAAGTTCCAGTGAAAACTAGGAAGCAAGCAATTGTAAACTGCCTGTGGCCATACCAACATTCTCTAGTAGATTAGCAAATTTATGGATACATCATTTCATAATTTCTAGATGCATATGCTTCCTTATAATACAAATTTTTGATGTGGCAAAGGACGTGTTTACTAGCGGAAACATCACTACTCCCTTTGTAAAAATCAAGAAGCCAACGAGATAAACTTATGTTTACTGATTAATATTTCAGTATTTTCTCATGTTTGAAAATTATCTACATATTCAATGAATATCCACCATTTCACTTAACTTAGTATAAGGTTTCAAGTTTCCAAAATGATTCCGGAAACTTTTTTTTTTTTTTTTGCGGTACGCAGGCCTCTCACTGTTGTGGCCTCTCCCGTTGCGGAGCACAGGCTCCGGACGCGCAGGCTCAGCGGCCATGGCTCACGGGCCCAGCCGCTCCGCGGCATGTGGGATCTTCCCGGACCGGGGCACGAACCCGTGTCCCCTGTATCGGCAGGCGGACTCTCAACCACTGCGCCACCAGGGAAGCCCTAGAAACTTTTTTTTTTACATTTATTTATTTTTGGCTGTGTTGGGTCTTCGTGGCTGCACGCAGGCTTTCTCTAGTTGTGGCGAGCAGGGGCTACTCTTCGCTGCGGTGCACGGGCTTCTCATTGCGGTAGTTTCTCTTGCTGCGGAGCACGGGCTCTAGAGCGCAGACTCAGTAGTTGTGGCGCACGGGCTTAGTTGCTCCGTGGCATGTGGGATCTTCCTGGACCAGGGATGGAACCCATGTCCCCTGCATTGGCAGGCAGGTTCTTATCCACTGCACCACCAGGGAAGCCCTAGAAACTATTTTTCAGGAGACATTATAAAACAAAATTATTGTTGAGAAGTTCACTTATAAACTTTTATCCTATTTACATTTATTACTTAACTTGTTTTTAACAATTATGCTTAAATTATTCATGAAAATTTCATGAGTCATTAAATAGCTAGCCATAATCTTGTTATTTTTCTTGTTGATAAATCAAGCAAGTATCAAAAATCACAGAATGTAAAAAGTTAAATATATGACCTCCTTTATTTTAAAATTTACTGTTGTGCTTGATATACATCAAGCAATTAACTTTTATTGTCTGTTTTGTTCTTAGTTTGAATTTACAGTTTTATAATCTAAACATCTAGTAGAGACAATTAGTTTGACTAATCAACTTACATAAGCACTTTTTTTTAAGCCAATTAAATAGAGCTCTTTTACAAGTTAATTTTTAGCAATACTTCCCAGAGGTAGAAGAATATCACATGTATATAGACAAACATAAACCTAGAGACAGAAGCAGAGATCTTATAACTTTTATTTTTAAATTTTAGCCATGAGACAGGTACAAGAATTTTTAACTCATTATTGAAGAAAAAAAAAATTTGGATCCAAAGTGTGTTTCTGGCAGATGGATCAAGTTACTAATATTTGTGAAGAAGCCTTTTTAAACTTTTTTTCTTGCCGGTGTATTTCCAAATAGCCCTCTGAGTACATAGTTCCATTTTGGCTTAGGAAAGAAGAAGGCCTTGAAAATAGTTCCAATCAGGCTCTGAATGTCTCCAATAAAGCCAATTTCTGACATAGAGTTCCTTTTAAAAAAAAAAATCCTTTCAATATCTTATCATCAGGTTTCAGCCCAGACAAACAGTAAATTTTCCCGGCAGTATTGAACTCCCTTTTTTTTTTTTTAACTTCTTTTTTTAACCAAAAGCATACCTATTCTAAGTGATTCAAAACCAAAACCAATCAGCCTTCTATGACTAAACCATAGAGGGGTCCCCAAAGAGGGTGCAAAAAAGGCAGCTCTCTCAAGATCCACAGCCACTCCCAAAGATGGCCAAAAGAGAGAAAGACTTAGACAATTCCCCTCAGAGGCTGGCAACAGTGGTCCAGTAGTCGGTAGGACCCTAGCCACAAATGGGGTGCAACCCACATTTCTTTCTGGCCATCTACATATTCTCAGGGCTCTCACCTGATGGTTGGACATGTAGGACCAAAACCAGCATGCCCTAGCAGACAGAAAGCCAAGCCAAGCTCTCGGCACACAAGTCTCTGGCTGAGACTGACACACAAGACAGATTAACAGGGGAAAAGCATAAAAAATTTATTTACATGTACGTGGGAGTCTTCGCAAGAAAAATGAAGACCCAAAGACTTGTTATTTACTAGGTTGAACAGAGCGTCAACTGCAGAAAAGCAACTAAAATACATGGGGGAGACTAAAGGAAGATAAGAGTTATTTCAACAAGACCTATTTGTACAGATTTCTCTCAGCTTTGACTCCCTGTCTCTGGGGATAAGAGGGTTTCTTCCTCCCAGTAGAGGGAGGGCACCTTTGCCATGGGAATTATATTTCCTGCTTTCAGTAAGAAAAAGGAAAGACCAAGAGCCCTTGTTGCATCTTGCAGTCTTACTAATGCCTTTAACTCAAAATAATTAATCTACCAGAGCAGCATATTTTGTGGTGGCATGTTCTGAAAACTCCTTCAACAGAAACACCCAAAATCACAGGTCTAGACATCAAAAGCTGTTCCTCCTGGTGGGCACTAAATTCTTAATGGATTCTCCACTGCTTTTCAGCCAGTAAACCAGTAATCCATTGATAGAGATTGCCAAATGGTCAGACCATAAAGCCAAATTCCCAGTCCCTGATGCCTCTAATGCTGGTGACATTACCCATCATAAAAGCATCAAAAACAAGGCACCTATCTAGAGAGAGGAAAACACAGATGAGAAAAATAGAGAATCAGCAAGATTCTCTTACCTCTTGGAGTTGCCAGGGCTTCAGCCACCATGAAATGCACTTCTCTGCTGAAAAAGTTTACCTGACTCTGTTTCGTGAATCCTAATTTGACTTTTCCCCCTCTTTTAACCATTTTGGAGGTTTTCCACAAAAATGCAGTAAAATCTGGAACCTGGAATACCAGACTGAGTTACTTGACAGCAGTAGGAAGTGTTGAAGGATAATTTTCCCAAAAAAGGTAAAAATCACGACTCTCATACAGAAATAAAAATGAGTATGTGTTCAAAATTGTTAACTCGTTGTTAATAAAGGGAACTGGTCAGGCGTTAAGCCCATTTCAAAGAAGAACCAAACAACAAGACAAAACAAGCACAGTAAAATGAATGTGCAAATGAAGGCCAAAAAACTGGGGGTGGGCATCTCTCCACTCAGCAGAATTCATTTGCATGTCTATAGGGAAGAATTATTTTTCCCTGTTATCAGTTATAACCACAGGGTTTATAAAATATCTCCCATAGAATCAAAATCAGAAAACCCTGAAGGGTGTCCTCTAACAAAGAGGAAAAAAAATTTGTTTGTAAAGAGTCAAATAGTAAATAGTTTAGTTTTTGCAGACCATACAATCTTTGTTCCAACTGCTCATTGTAATGAGAGTAGACAATAAAGAAACAAATGGGCATGACTGTGTTCCAACATAGCTTTATTTATGGATTCGGAAATTTGAATTTCATATAATTTTCACATGTCCCAGAATATTATTTGGATTTTTTCACCGACCAATTAAAAAAGGTAAGAGAATTCTTAGCTCGCGAGCCTCACCAAAACCGGCGCCGACAGGATTTGGCCCACAGGCGACAGTTTGCGACACCCTGTTCCTGTAGGTAACGCATAGATTTCCATTGAAACTCACATTTTCCCCTCCAGGAACACAGGAAATAACAAGGTGATAAAACTGTCCCTGCAGCAACACAAAGTTGCTGTGAAATGTCTTAATGCACGTCATGTGCCCAGAACAGTGCCTAACGTTTTAATTATATTATTCTTGAACTGAGGTCAGATACCCAGCAGTAGTCAGGACCAACGTCAGCGTCTACACAAGAATCCCAGCGGCCTGCGCGCGCCGCAAAACTGTAGCCCCGCCCCCACTTTCTCGAGTCTCTGCGGGATTGGACTTCCGCCCCGGTAGTCACGGCCACAGTCCGATCCCCTTTTCAGGAATTTCGGGAGAATCTGGAAATCTGGAGGGCAACTACAAGAGAGAACTCGGTAGAGTTGTTCAAGATTGGCCATCTCAATGCGGGACGCAGGATGACAGTCAGTGATTTGCCAGCCTAACGATAGTCAGCGAGAGTCTCCGATTGGCCAGTTCAGTACTGGGCAGGCAAATAAGGGTGTGGAGGCGGTTACCCATAGGCCAGAGCTGATAGGGGCGGGAAAACGAGGTTAGAACGACAGCAATTGGCATACGCGGTGTGACGCGAAGCCTATTTGCGATTGGCCCGTAAGGCGCGGAAGGCGGTGTGCGGCTTCGTTCGGCAATTAGCCTCTAGACGGGATACCGACTTTTGATTGGCTGATACCTCTCGGGGCGGGCAAAGTGAAGAGGCAAGCGGTCGGCGATTGGCTGCAGTGACTTGGGGCAGCATGCAAATCACGAAGGCAGCGTGCGATTGGGTAGCACGGCGCGAGGCGGGGATCCGGGACGCGGGGTGACTGGGGATTGGCCGGCATGGGCAGGGCGGCCGGGTGTGCCAGTTCCTAGGTCCCGGCAGGCGATGGCGTCCGGCGGCTGGTGCTGGCTGCGCGGCCTTTGGGCCGCGGGGCAGCCCCTGTTCCAAGGCCGTGCGTTGCTCGTCACCAACACGCTGGGCTGCGGCACTCTCATGGCGGCCGGGGATGGAGCGCGCCAGTCCTGGGAGATCCGCGCCCGGCCCGGCCAGAAGTTTGACACGCGGCGCTCAGGTGAGGGGGCGAGTGCTGCTGGCCTTTGACCCCAGAGGATCTTTGGCCCCAACCTCAATTCGGAGACCTGTGACCCGGACCCGCGTGCCGTGACCCATGACCCGTGACCTCAGTCCCTGGCAAGACCCTTGACCTCAGCGTGCACCCTAGACAGCCCCTCCCTGATCTCTGTCCCCTCCCCCCTCGGGGGTCTTCATTCCCTATCATACGTGGGGTTTCTGTTCGCTCCCATCCTGCGGGTCAGGTCCCCGCCCAACCCCTGGTCCGGTTCCCTCTGTCTTGCACTGAGAGACCTAGCGTTGAGCACAGGATGCTGCACCCGGGGTAGTCAAGGGCGCAGCGTCTGGCCCCAGCCAGCCTAGGATCGCGCCCTGGTCCCACACTTCCCTACCCGCTGTGCCTCTGTTTCCTCCTCTGGAAAGCGGGGCGATGGTAGAACCCTCTGCCACGGTGGTGAGGGAATGAGGGAAGAAAATGCAAACGCAGCTCTTGGAATGGTACGTGGCAGTGGGGCTAGTAATGGGTTGGGCTCTGGGAGAGTGTCAGGCTTACCCAGGTCTTAGACAGGGAGGGAGTGAATTGGGGGCTTTGCTGGCCTAACATGCACCCCCTGACTCTTGGACCGCCCACAGCGAGCATGTTTGCTGTGGGCTGCAGCATGGGCCCTTTCCTGCACTACTGGTACCTCTGGCTGGACCGCCTGCTCCCTGCATCTGGCTTCCGTGGCCTCCCAAACGTCCTCGGGAAGGTCCTCGTCGACCAACTGGTGGCCTCTCCCATGCTGGGCGTCTGGTACTTCTTGGGTAAGGAGCCCCGTGAGCTTGGGCTTTGCCCCTCATAGGTCGTGAGGGACAGAGCCAACTTTGTGTTAAGGATGTGGAGACCCATTACTGATGCACCTCCTGAAGGCTGGGGTACAGTGGTGATAGGACAGACCCAGTGGAGGCAAGTGTGAATGGCAGAATCACAGAGAATGATGCTAAATGTAGGAAGGATGAAGACAGTGTCTGATGGGGCTGCCCTGGACAGTGGTTGGGAGAACGTCCCAAAGGAGAAGACACTCAGTTGAGACTTGAAGAAGGAGCCAGAAGGCAGGGGGAACAGCCCATGCAAAGGCTCTGAGGCTGGAGGAAGGGGAGCTGAGACTGACGTTGACAGGGCACAAGCATCCTAGGACCGGTAATAAAATAGCCTCAGCCTCAACAAGGGTGTGTGGCGTACGCATCCCTCAGGGTACGCGATTATTCATGACAGACCTCTCTCCTCTCACTTCTCCCCGACTTGACTTGTTCTGTTGTTTAGCCACCCTGCTGTGCTGCCCTTCCCACTACAAGGCTTTTAAGTGTCCTGTTTCCTCTGCCTGAGACACTGTTCCTCAGGGGTCCTACCCCACCCGCTCTGCTGTCGTACTCCGTACTCCCCAGCCTCTGACACTCTCATTTCTTGGTTTCCTTCCTAGGCCTTGGCTGCCTGGAGGGCCAGACCCTGGGCGAGAGCTGCCGGGAGCTGCGGGACAAGTTCTGGGAATTATACAAGGTGGGCGTGCCTGCCCAGGCCCCGCCTATCCTTTATCTCTGCCCCCTTGCATCTGTCCCTCCTCTCCCTTTCACAGGCACCCCCTTTCAAAGCCCCACCTCTCACAGCCACCCGGCCCCGCCCAGCCCCGCCTCTCACTGCATTCCACCCCTCCCCGTAGGCTGACTGGTGCGTGTGGCCTGTTGCGCAGCTGGTGAATTTCCTCTTCGTGCCTCCCCAGTTCCGAGTCACCTACATCAACGGCCTGACGCTGGGCTGGGACACATACCTCTCCTATCTGA
The DNA here is from genome assembly GCF_008692025.1 of Phocoena sinus. Lineage (NCBI taxonomy): Eukaryota > Metazoa > Chordata > Mammalia > Artiodactyla > Phocoenidae > Phocoena > Phocoena sinus. Next base: position 11,881,853 of record NC_045765.1, on the reverse strand, counting down.
AATACCGGGTAAGCGTAGTGGGCAGACCAAGGACCCAGGGGACTCCTTGGGGGGGCCACACGTGTGAGCCCCAAATGGCAGTACAGCTACGCTCCAGGGTGCGGGCCTCTCGTGCCCGCGACAACCTGCACCCCATGGTGGGTGGGTGGGTTGCTGATCACTAGCGGGGTGAAGACCAAGCCCACGTCTTCTGTCTGATGTGACCTCGGCCAGGTCCCTGCCGCATCTGTCCGGCAAGGCTGACCCCAGCCCTGACGGGTGGAGGAGGGTTCAGTGAGGAGCCCAGAGGGATGAACAAACGCCTGTAACCAGATCCTCTTGTGTGGACAGATCCCAGGCCCCCCAGCGCCCCCAGGCTGTGTGGCCCTGGGCACTGTGCAGACTGAGCTGCCCCACACTGCCACCACATGCCAGCCAGGGCAAGACTGACCCTCAGCTGACCAGCCGCCTGGGCAGGAAGGGGAACGGACTGCTGGGCCCAGTCCTAGGCCCACCCTGATTCCTAGGCATCCGGTTGGGCTGCCCCTTCCAAGCCCACTGCCGGGCCTCTGTTTCTCCATCTGGAACACAACCATGAAGATGGACCAGAAGGGTTGGTCATCACCCCAACCCTTCTGGGAGAGCCTCAAGTGACTGGTGACAGATGTTCCACCCTCAGCACTGGGCCTCAGCCAGCCAGCTAGTACCAAGCCCTCAACACTCCTGCGGGCTGGACTCTGGGACCAAGGTGGGGAGATCGCCCATACACTTGGAGCAGGGCCCCCAGAATGTGGAGCCTTGGGTGGGGTGTGTAGCCTCCAGTCTCATCCTCTGTTCGTGGACTATGGAAGTACAGAGAATTAAATTCTCTTTGTAATTGAAAATCTTGTGGATGGGCAAAGCCAGCACTGGCAGGCCGGCGCTCATAGGGACACTGTGTCGTCCATTCACTTTATTGGGTGTGTGTAGTGTTGTCATGACATCTCCTGGGGGGACTGGGGGGCATGTTTGACACTCATGACATCAGAACAGGTCTGGTGAGAGGTGGTGTCCCAGGGTGGTGAATATCCACAGCAGCCCCCACCCCCCTCCAAAAAAAGGTACAACCTTGGGGGCGAGGAGCCAGGCGGGCCATTTCCTGGCTCTGACCCACCCCGTGGTCCACGTCGAGATGCCTGCAGCCACCCGGACCTACCGTGTCACAGCCAGGAGGCTGACAGGTCTGGCTACCTTGCATCATGCAACCAGACTGCCCTGGGGTGTCATCCGGCCCCCACGTAAAAACTGATAACTGTTGATGGGGGTGAATTTATAAAAAGGTGGGGTCTGGAGAGAAGGGTGAGTGGTGAGTTCACGGGGCCACGACACGCCACTGCAGAGCGGGAACAGGGCTGTATGTACAGGGTGGGGCACGGAGCAGGTGGGGTGCCCGAGCCCCTGGGGGACATCTCCAATAAATAAATAAATAAATAGCTACGATAATAAATAGGGTGATGGGCTAAATCAGGGCAGGGGACTCACGCCCACGGCCAGTAGGGGCCCTGGCTCAGGCCCAGAGGGCGGGGCCAGGATGGGGCGGGGCGGCTCTCAGCAGGCGCAGTCCTGGTGGGGGGGCGCCTGCTGGTCCGTGAGCTGTGGGCCCTGCTTGGTGCCCGTGACTGCAGGATCGGCTGTGTCCAGTGATTCGGACATCTTCTCGCAGATGACGTCCACCAGCCGCTCAAAGGTCTGCTTGACATTAATGTTGTCCTTGGCGCTCGCCTCAAAGAACTCGAACCCTGTGGTCAGGGAAGGGAGGGGTGAGGACCCTGGTTCCCCCACGCCCAGAGACACTTTTCTGAGGGCAGGTAACAGCTGGAGATTCCCAGTGCCAACTGCATGTTAAAGGCACTGACAGGTCCCTTGGGGAAGCAACACTGGACTGAGTCAGCCTTTATTTCCTGCACTCCTTTCTTCACCCTAAAACTGTCCCCTCTCATTGTCCCCAGAGCCCTGGTAAGACCCACTTCCCTGCTTCCACCATCCAGCCGAGCCCTGGCCCTGGCGGCATCTGACATTCAGACCCAGGCCTTCCCCTGCTCACACACTCTCCATGGCTCCCTATTGCCCTCTGAAAAGTCTGGCTCCTCAGCGCGTGCTTCAGGCCCTGCGAGATCAGCCATATTTCCTCCAAGTGACCCTCATGTTGCAGTCACATAAAACTTTGCCAAAAGGATCTTTCCCATGTCTGGCCTTTGCCCACACTGTTTCTTCTGTCCGAAAGACCTCCTTTTTCTTTAAGTACCAGATCCAAGGCCCACTTCCAGGAAGACTTACCTATGCCAGGCAGAGCCTGGCTCCCCCAGCTGAGGTCCTTTCCTCTCTCACAAAGCTGGAGGCCTCTCAGGGGCCCAGCAACACCCAGCACAAGGCTGGGCAGTGAGAGTATCAGAATGAATCAGAAACTCCTGCAGAGCAAACTCCTAAGCATCCATCAAGACTCACCTCAAGGGGCTTCCCTGGTGGCGCAGTGGTTAAGAATCCGCCTGCTAATGCAGGTTGGGACATGGGTTCTAGCCCTGGTCAGGGAAGATCCCACATGCTGCGGAGCAACTAAGCCCGTGCGCCGCCACTACTGAGCCTGTGCTCTAGAGCCCGCGAGCCACCACTACTGAGCCTGCGTGCTACAACTACTGAAGCCTGCGTGCCTGGAGCCCGTGCTCCGCAGCAAGAGAAGCCACTGCAATGAGAAGCCCGCGCACCGTAACGAAGAGCAGCCCCCACTTGCCGCAACTAGAGAAAGCCCGCGCACAGCAGTGAAGACCCAATGCAGCCCAAAATAAATTAATTAATTAATTTTAAAAAAAAGATGGCCCCTGGATCAAGGCCAGCTTGCAGAAAGTATGAATCATCTGGACTCGAATCCTGGCTTTGCTGTGAGACTTTGGGTGTGTCTCCTCCCCTTTCAGGGCCTCAGTGTCCCTTTCCTAGCCTGTGGGTGTCCAGCCTCGCTGGGTACTCACCCAGGTGGTCAGCCAGCTGCCGACCGCGTTCCGATGACACCACCCGCTCATCCTCCATGTCACACTTGTTCCCCACCAGCAGCACCTGGGCATTGTCCCATGAGTAGGTCTTGATCTGGGTTGACCTGGAGGAGGTGGTGACAGAGGAGGGTTAGGGCTTGGAGAATCTGAGCTCCGCCCCCCTCTCCCCCTTCTCCCCGTCCTCCCCCCACTCCAGCCCCCACCTCCCATTAATTCTTTAATTCTTGAGGGAGGCAGGCTCGATCCTCCTCCCTGTCTTTGTCCTGCCAGGAACACTCTGCAGGTGTCTGCTCCCACAGTTCACTGCTCTTGGGAGTCCCTCTTTCAAGCAGCCTTTCCCATCCTTCCCAGATCCCCCCCACCCCCAGTGAAGAATTCTCGCTCTTTAACAAATTCAAACATTTTCTCAAAATGTATCATTACTCTAGTCAGGAAATGTCAATGTTTATATCCTCTAACCTACGCAAACTGTCTTCATATTTTCTGTCGCTCCCAGATTTTTTTTTCCTGTATGTTTACAGTTTCATTTTTCTACCTGAAACCCTGCTTCCCATTATTTTGAGCTGATGCCACACTGTTTTAATGATTATAGACTGATAGCAGGGCTGGGACCCCAATATTGTTATTTACATTTCTGCCAAGCGGCTGGGGCTCCCTGATCTCTGCCTGTACCCCAGGCTTTACACCAAGCCTAGCTCAGAAGACCATCTGCGAGCAGGTGGGGGCACGCTCACCAGTCCTGCACCGCATTGAAGGACTCCTCGTTGGTGATGTCGTACATGAGGATGAAGCCCATGGCGCCCCGGTAGTAGGCTGTCGTGATGGTCCGATACCGCTCTTGCCCCGCCGTGTCCTGGGGAAGAAGAGACAGGGTGTCAGAGAGGACACACACGGAAACTCCTCAGAGTGGGTATGAACTCTGAGATGGTCAGGTCCAGCGCCCTCGAGGCCCAGAGGAGCAGGGGCTTGCCCAGAGGCACAGTGGGTCAGGGAGAGTGAGCTGGCTGCCTGCACTGGGAATGTGGTACCCAGTCATCGTAAGGTACCTACAGAATCGTTCCCTCATTCATTCAACACACGTGTACCTGTGCCACACCCTGTGCTGGGCACTGGGGACATAGCTGTAAACAAAATGGACCAAAATCACTGCCCTTAAAAAAAAAAAAAAAAAAAATCACTGCCCTTGTGAAACTGACAATCCAGTGCAGGAAACAGACAATAAACCTGTGAAAAGGTAGAAAATGTATCGTCAGAGGGTGGCGAGGACTGAGGAGAAAAATGCCCGACAAGGACGGGCAGCGTGGGCTGCCTTCAATTTTAAACTTGAAGGATGAGGGAGGGAGCCATGTGGGGATCAGAGGAAGGACGGTCCAGGCAGAAGGCACAGCCCGGGCAAATGTCCCGAAGTGGGACTGCATTTGGTACATCTGAGGAACAATGAAGAGGCTGAGACAGAGATGGAAGGAGACAGATGAGATGGGGTAACAACAGCGGCAGACTAGGCAGGGTCTGGCTGCGAGGAGGGGGTGCAGGTTTTACCCGGAGTGAGGTGGGAGCCGCGGAAGGACTGTGGGCAGGGAACGAGCAGTTCTGACTTGGCATTTGGCAGGCTTCCTCAGGCCTCGGGGGCGTTGAGGAAAGTGGCCAGAAGACCCTGACGGAGGAGCCTGCTCCTGTCCCAGGGAATGAGGTTGGGGGTCAAGATCCCTCTGAAACCTGATACAGACACACATGGAGGAACTTGAACGTGGGGACACTGAGGCACCAAGCAAATGATGCATCTGATGATGTCAGGGTCAGGAGAGGACCCATAATTTGCTCCTTCCCCACCCCTGAAGAGCACTGATTAGGTACTGATGGAAGAACAGGGGCCCTCTCTTCAGTGCCTCTAGCCCCTTGTACACAGTAAGTGCTTGATAAATGCCCAGTGTGTAATGAATGAATCTAGACAGGAAAGAAATAGGCAAAGCTGGGGCTGCTATTCTCGGGAGGGAGAGCGATGAAGCCAGAAGCCCCCCAGCTGGACCCACCCAGATTTGCAGCTTGATCCTCTTATCGTTTCGGTAGATGGTCTTGACCTTGAAGTCGATGCCTACAGTGCTGACAAAGGCAGGCGTGAAGGAGTCGTCTGCGTAGCGGAAGAGGAAAGACGTCTTGCCCACGCTGCTATTTCCGATGATGAGGATCTTGAACATATAGTCGAAGTTCTGGTCCGAGGACTCCTTCTGCCCATAGCGAGAGTCTGTGGCGGATGCCATCTGGGGATGCGGAGCGTAGGCGAGCGTGAGGGGTCTCCCTCCACCCCCAAACACCCAAGCCCAGGCTCAGGATGGAGAGCTCCCAGAGAGGGACGGAGATTACCCTTATCCCATCAGGATCCCCAGTACTAACGGTGCGGCCCACAGCAGAGGGCGGGCCATGACCTTGAAAGGCCCGAGGTTTCAGGGGAGGACCTCAGAACGAAGGGGATGGAGACACCCCTGCAGCCCCCTCCAGCAGGCCTGCTCCCCAGGTCCGGCTGTAACCTAAGCACTACAGCTGCGCCTGGAGGGGTGACTACGGCCGGCCCCGCCCCCTATCAATCATTCGTGTTCCTCAGAACTGAGCCACGCGGGCGCACGTGCACACGCGTGTACGGTACCACAGGGACGCGTGTCCGCAGTCCTCCTCCCAGACTCTCAGGCTGGGAGAGCTCGGGCTGAGACAGCTACATCACGTGATAGGAGCGGGGCGTGCACACGCTCACGTGCACACAGCAGGGCACACACTCGGACACGCTCGTGCATATCTGAGCGTCGAACACAGTCGGTGCATGGGACAGAGCCTGTCTGCACACCGACATGCATATACAAATGTGCAAACCCACCCGTGCGCACTGCGTCCTCCACCCGTGCAGCCGAGTACACGTCACCCACACGGGCACGCATCTCCGTGCACATATGCACATTGCTGTGCACGCACACGCACAGTCCACGCGTCTCCCTCCACATGCCTGAAACACGCACAAACTTGGATCGGGACCTCCAAGGGGTCACACGAGAATACCCTGGTACACAAGCAAGGGTACACACAGATCCGCCCGCACAGGCGGGCGCGCACACGCGTGTGCACACCACGCGCACGCGCACGCACGGAGCCTCCCGCGCGCACAGCTTCCCGCAAGGCACTCGTCTCGTCTCCCCTCCCCCTCCGCCGCAGAGCCGGGGGTGGAGGGATGGGGGTGGGGGGTGAGGATAGGGCAGGTAGAGGAAGCCGGGGCCCTACCCCTCCCCAGGCTCGCGACTGCCGCATCCTTCCCCTCATTTAACGCCGGCCAACTTCGTCCCCCTACCCCAGCCCATCAGTCAAATGAAGGTTATGTATGTGCTCCGAGAGGGAGCGCACCGGACCGTCCGGGAGCTCACCTTGCCCTACACTGATGCGGCGGCAACCCTAGCGGCAGCGACTTTTTTGGCAGCGGCGGTGACAGAGCCCCCAGTGCGCTGATGTGGGGCTGCGTGTCAGCGGAGGCGACGGCAGCGGCTCAGGCCCCTGCAGTCCGCGGTGACGTCCTGCACAGAGAGGGGCGGGGCTTAATATGCAGATGAGGTCGTGACGCCATTTTAGGGAGGAGCCACAGATGGGGATGTGGTCCACGGTAGCACGCAGAGCCGGGAGGGGCGGGGCTCTCACGCAGATTGACATGAGAATGGGGCGGAGCCCAGCGAGCTCATCCAGTAGCTAGCAGAAGCGGTGCGGGAGGGGTGGAATCGCCTGCCGGCTCCACCTCTCTTTAGCGTTAGGGAGGCGGGGCTCCGCGGCGCCTCCTCATTGGCTTAAGTCCTCGAGCGACGGGCTCAGTAGCCAATCAAAGATTGTCACGCCCTCCTCCTGTCCAATGGCAGCTCCCGAGCGGTTGAAGGGACGAGAGGTTGAGGCCTGGGCTGAGCCTGGGTCTTCTGGGGGTGTTCCCCTTCCCCGCCCCCATGCACCCAGGTCGGAGACTCAGGAGGTCCCCTTTCAGTCCAGGGTGCTGTGACCTCTCCTTAAACGCTCCCTATTCCCAATTTCAGAAAAGAGGAACAGAGGTTCGAGAAGATGCTCCACGTCTCCTATTTATTGGATTCAACATAAGTAGAAAAGAAGAAAAAGCGGAAATAGGGGTCAAGATAGACTCTGTCTGATTTCAGCTGTAAGACCCCCAAAAGGGACCGGGCTAGTAGATGCTCCACCCTGTTTCTGAGATGAAGAAAGAAGAAATTGGGATCAAGAGAGTCACCCTTCCCCACCAATTTCCAGAAAAAAGGAAGGGGCTAACGAACGCTCCAGGAACCCCTTTCCTTCCTGCTCCCCATTTTCCAGAGAAAAATTCAACGAAATGCAGGAAGTAGGGCAGAAAAACGGCCTGTCCCTTAAACTCGCAAAGTCTGCGGTAAAAAACCTGGGAAACAGGGAGGATACGAGCGAGGTTCAAAGACCCAACAATACAGACAAGGGGTGGGAGATGCTTTACTCCTCCCTGGTTCCTGAGTTTAAAAAGACAGGGACAGAGAGTCCTCCCTCCTCCATCCTGGCAAAATGAGACTCAGAGATGGAGACTTTGGGGTCCAAGGTGACCCGTCACATCCGTCTTCATGTGAAAAAGTCAGAATTGGGGGAGGGGAGGAAGAACGAGACCTTGGCCTCCATTCCAGGTCTCTGCCCTCCACCCCAACTCCGGTCCCCACACCCGGCAGGGGGCGTGTGGCCCCAGGAAAATTCTGATCTCCCTGATTCCTCTTCAGGAGACGAGGGGCGGGGCTTGTCTTTTTTATAAAAAGCTCGCCAGCTGCAGAGGCTCCTAGAAACCAGAATAACTTAGCTCCTGGAGGCCGCCCACTCCCCCCACCCCCGCCCCCAGCGCCCCGGAAGTGCGGAGACGTCCCTCCAGCTCTCCTTGCAGTTGGGAAATCTATTTTTTTCTAAGGATAACATTTTTGTCCCTCCTCTTCACTCAGACTATAAAAGTATCACAAACCCACTGCGGAGAGCTGGGAAGATTCAGAAAAAGATAATGAATAAATATAAATCCACCTCCAATCTCTCCCCACGGGAAGACCAGCAGTCGAGTTCCCGCTTTGGGGTGGGGGATTGGGGGGGCGTGTTCCAGGCGCTGCCCAGGTGGAGGCGAGGGCGTGCGAGGCAGCTAGGCTCCCTGACCTCCCAAATGCATGCTTCCGGGTTTGTACGTGGGTGTCGATCGGAAATACCCACTTATTTTTTTCCCCAAAGGGTAAAGGCCCACACCAATGTATACCAGCTTCTGCACAAAGGATTTTGTATTTTATTTTATTTATGTATTTAATCATTTATTTATTTGGCTGCGTTGGGTCTTCGTTGCTACACACGGGCTTTCTCTAGTTCCAGCGAGCAGGGGCTACTCTTCGTTGCGGTGCGCGGGCTTTTCATTGCGGTGGCTTCTCTTGTTGCGGAGCACGGGCTTTAGGCGCGCGGGCTTCAGTGGTTGTGGCACACAGACTCAGTAGTTGTGGCGCACAGACTCAGTAGTTGTGGCGCACGAGTTTAGTTGCTCCACGGCATGTGGGATCTTCCCGGACCAGGGCTCGAACCTGTGTCCCTTGCATTAGCAGACGGTTTCTTAACCACTGCGCCACCAGGGAAGTCCCAGGATTTTGTATTTTAAAATAAAAATAATGGAAGGATTTATTGTTAAGAATGAGCATAAGGCTCTGGAATTAGGGATGGTCGAATTGGAGGTGAGGACTACAGACTTGAGGGGAGGTGTTCTGTGTGGTCCGAGCAACAGAGCTGCACAGGAGAAGGGCCCCAAACCCTCTCAGATCCCATCCCACTACCTCATCTTTCTCCTCCGGTGAGTCATTCCCTCTTCGAGGTTCCAGGTGCAACCTTGCCTCAGGGCCTTTGCACCTGCTGTGTCCTCTTCCTCAGGTATTTCCCCAGCTCTTTCTGTGCCTGGCTCTCTCATCCCCTTCAGATCTCCAATCAACACCCACCTCCCTCCAGAAGTTCTGATTTCACCATGTCACCTCCTATCATGTCACCATAGTTTTCCTTCCTGATACATCCCCATTAGAAATGATCATGTTGACTTATTTATCCAATAGCCAGCTGTGAGCTTTGAAAGGCGGGGATCGGCGTCCCCAGCACCTACACCTTTGGACACAGTAGGTACCCTGTGATGGTATGACATGAATGAATGAACAAATGAATGATTGGAAGGAGCGTGACTTTGGCCACTGAGGTTAGGGAAGACCTCTCTGAGGAAGTGACATTTGAGCAGGAATCTGAAGGAGGAGAATGAGCTGGCCACTGGGAGAAGTGGGGGAACAGTGCTCCAGACAGCAAGAACAGCGAGTTCAAAGGCCCTGAGGCTGGAACTCACTAAACAAGCTCGAGGGACAACCCCTCTCCAGCTCTGTGAGGAAGGGGGGCCAGGCAACATTTTCTCCCTCACCAGAGGGCAAACTGAGGCCCTACGAGTCACCCTAGGAGTTCACAAGGGCTGAAAGTTCCCAGCGGCCCTAAAGATCTTCTCCCACCCTCCTCTTTGGGTCTAGAGTGGGCCACAAAGGCAAGGACTATGTCCCTCAGGAAGGACCCTAAATGGGAGGAAATGGGAGACCTGGAGCATATGAGTGACTTCTTCCTCATCCCCTCTGTGAGCCTCAGTTTCTATACCTGTGAAGAAAGAGCTCAGGACATGCTTTCCTCAAACAATACCTGTTGTTACAATCCTGTGATCCTCACAAAGAGCACATTTTACCCGCGAAATGACAAAGGCTCGGGGAGGTTAAGAGATTTGTTGACATTGTCAAAGACTCCCAGAGAGCATCCACCAGTGCCAGCCTGGGGTGGGAGGGGGAGGGTCAGGAAGGACTTCCTGGAGAAGGGGATGCTGAGCTGAGACCCAAAGCGGGAGGATGAAGGAGAGAAGTATTCCAGGTAGGGGGCACAGCATGTGCCAGGGGCCTGAGGTGGGACTGTGCTTGGGGTCTTAAAAAACCAGTGTGGGTAGTGTGCAGTCAGTAAGGGGAAGAGGGAGGAATACCTGTGGCCCAAAATGAAGGGGGACATATGAGTGTTCTTATGAATGGGTAGAGAAAAAAACAGAGGGAAATAAGGTGAAATGCTGAAGGCAGATGATCTGTGGGTGAGGTTACAGCAGAATTTTATTTTCGTCTTTACATGTTTCCATTATTTTCGGATTCTCTACAGTGACATGTATTACTTGCAAGGTGGAAAGGATAAAAAATATATATAAATAAAAATCCCATAAATCTCTCTGCCTTTCAAAAGTGTGGAAGGAAATGCACCAAGTTCATGATCCAGATGCCCTTTAATTCTCCCTCTGTGGCATTTGATCATTAATTGCGATGACGATGAATCATCCACGGAATGAAATTATTAATGAAATTATTTAGGAATGAGGCTGTTCTTGAAGCCAGGGGCTGCTGTGATGACTCGTGCCATGTATAAATCATTAGACACGCGGGGAGGGAGGCTAGGGGGTGGGGGGTGGGATGGGGGGATACTGAGGCCTCCGGAAGCGGGCATTGAATCTGAGACTTGAGCACAGAGCCGCCTCACCTGCTCTGCGCCAGGCCGGCACCCTCAGGGTGAACTCAACCAAGCTGGGTGCGGGAGAGACCTCTGGCAAAGCGAGGAAGGGCCCCGAATTCGCCCCGCCTCCCCGCTGTGCCTCCAGCCACCAGGGGGCGCCGCTGGCTAACGTCTGCCCCCCAGCTACAGGGCCCCGAGCCCTCAGGCCACAGGACCTCTCCGCTCCTGCTTCCCCATCCGTGAAATGGGCACGGTACTAATTATGGGTGATAGAGTTTATTTAAACCCAGAGAATGCCTCATATTTCTAAGATATTTCAGGGAGGTCACAAACACCACCCTCCAACCAAAGTTTACCCAAGTACTAAGGATCAGGCCATGGAGGGGAAACTGAGGCCCAGAAGGGGCTGTGACTCGCAAGAAAGCATCAGAGGCCTCCTTTTCCCTACGGGGAATCTGAGACAGCCTCAGAATCAGAAGATCGAGAGACCTTCCGTGGAGGAGAAGTCTGTGCTTTTGTTGCTGTTCTAGAGAGGGAGAAAGTATAAGGGAGCCAGCAGGGGTTCCTGGGACCAGGGAGAACTAGGATCCTTAGACCTGAAGACAGAAACCACAGCAACTTAAAGCAACAGCCAGTGCACAAGCAACGAAGGCTCAATCAGTCTTCAGAGACAGTTCCTGACACACAGCCCTCTCTTTCATGGCCCCTATCACCCCCCACCAGAGCTCCAGAGACAGAACTGGGTCTGGATGAAGCTTTCGTGCTGAGAATTCTCCCATTCAAGTTCTTGTTCTCTTGTAATGAGCTGCCTTGCAGATGAAGGGGAGGTGTCTAGGGGAGGGGGCATCTCCTTGAGGCTGACTCCCCACCTCCTTGTGCAGGGCTAACCCAGAGGCACATAAGAGGCACAGGCCTGGCACACAGTAGGTGCCCGGTAAATATCGGATAAAGAATGAAAAAATAAAGTGATTGACGTGGCTGAAGAGTGACCACTGGAGAAGATGCACAAGGGGCCTGGCAGATACTCCCTTTCTACACCAGGGGTTGAAGTCCAGGAGGGAGAACTCAAGGGCCCTGGAAGAGGCTGCCCCCAGCCCAGCTCCTTGGAGAGCTCTCTCAGCTGAGCTCAGGGTCAGAATGGATCCCGCCAGGTGCCTCCAATTCAACCCTGAGACCTGTCTGTAGCTAAAAGCCTGATTGTCTCCCTCAGTGGGTGGGGAAGGCAAAGCAGGGGCCACCTGGGACCTCTTCCTGGAAAGTCTACACACCCTTCAGGGACCACTAGGTGCCCAAAGGCTCAGCCATCACATTGCCCTCATGGTCCACACAGGGCTTGCCCACGGTCCTCTGGTTGTCCAGGTATAGGGCCCCAGGGTCTGGGCTGGCCTCAGGGGACAGGAGCTCAGTGTCAGGTGACTCTGAGGCCTCCCCACCCAGTGCTCCCTCCTCCTCTCCCTCCTCCTCTTCTGCCTCCTGCAGAGTCAGCTGAAACTGGAATCTGTCGGGACCACCTTGCTTGGGGCTGGTGGGGTCCACAGGGCTGCGGGGGATCTTGCTCTGGTACCACTCGCGGTTGTCCTCCAGAGTGTCCAGCAGGTCCTGTGCATCTGGGTGTACCAGGTCAGCCCACGTCTCCCACAGTGGGTGGGCGATGTAGTCAATGAAACCCACCTGTGGGGTGATACGGAGTTGGGGGATAGAGGTTGCTGGGTGGTGTGTTACCATGGAACCTAGACCCAGTCCAGCCCCCAGGCCTTTGCCCGGGTTGTTCCCTCTGCCTGGAATGCCATTTCCCAACTCCTACACATCCTTCGAAACCCTCTTCAAATAACCCCTCCTCTTGGAAGACTCCTCTGCCCCTTTTGAGCTCCCCCAACCCCTAAGTCTTTCCCTCTACCTCAGCTCTGACTCCTCAGAGCTGGATGAATGTGTCCCCCAGACTGGGAGCACCTCAAGAATCTCCTATGTCACTCAGAACAGATACTTCCAAACTCCACAAGTGAGTGAAGATCTCTCTTTCGACAGCCCAGAGGAAATACATACCAGGCCTGACTCTACACAGCCCAGTGCAGACCCTTAGGCCACATCCTCTCATTTGCCAGCCAGGGGTCAAGCCAGGACTCGTGGGGTCAGCTCAGCCACTCCTTTCCCTCCCACCTCCCCAGTGCCCACCAGCTCGGCTCAGTCACCCTCAGACCTGGGACTTCTCCACTGAGGCCGTGTGCTTATCGCACATAGGGCTGATGTCCAGGCCTGATTCGCGCTCACGGTCGCCCTGCTGGAAGAACTCAGCCATGATGCGGTCTGTCCACTGGCGGTAGAGCGGCAGCGGCTTGGTGGGGTTGCTGAGGTCGGCACAGTGCACCAGGCTCTGCAAGACCTGGTGAGACCGAGGCTCGGGAAGGCTCAGGCCAGGCCACCCCAGGCCTGGCACCCGCCCCAGAGGCTGGCGCCATGGACATACCCATCTTACAGGTGGGGAAACTGAGGCTGGGCAGGGGAAAGGGTGGCTAAGGCACAGCCACGTGACCGTATGTGCCTCCATTTCTTCAAGTTGGGCACGCAGTTGGCACTTCATAAATGCAGTTGAATGAGAGTGTGGAAACCAAGACCTTAGGGCTGGCCCAGCCACACACCTGGATGTGGTCGGAGTAGTTGTCTAGCAGCAAGACTCCAAGGCTTGTCACCTTCTTGGTCTCCACCATGGTCTTGAGGTCAGCCAGGATGTTCATGTGTTTGGACATGTCTGTGGCCAGCACCTGGGGGAAGGTGAAGGAGGATGGCAGGTATGAGGATAGCGCCTGCCCCACCCCCACTCCCCACTTCCCAGATGCCACACCCACTTGGATCCACAGCTCTCTGAGCCTCAGTGTCCTCATCTGTCAAATGGGGGCATGTATCAAGATTTGCTGTAAACCCAGCTCACAAGAGAAGCTGAGTCAATAGTCCCTTCTCGGGCTTCCCTGGTGGCGCAGTGGTTGAGAGTCCGCCTGCTGATGCAGGGGACATGGGTTCGTGCCCTGGTCCGGGAAGATCCCACATGCCGCGGAGCGGCTGGGCCCGTGAGCCATGGCCATTGAGCCTGCGCGTCTGGAGCCTGTGCTCCGCAACAGGAGAGGCCACAACAGTGAAAGGCCCGCGTACCACACACACACACACACACACACACACACACACACACACACAAGTCCCTTCTCCAAGGTTGCTGGGCTTGTGGGGTGCATCCCACATGTGGGACAGGGCATGAGGGAGGGAGATTAGACCTGGGGGTTGACATGAAACATGCCTGAAGCCCAGCAGATGACTTGGCCAGTGCAAAGGTCCTGAGGCTGAATAAGCTGAGGAACATAGAGGAGAGAGTTGTGGCTAGAACAAACGAGTGCAGGAGCAACATGGGAGCAAGTGAGGGTGATAAGAGTGGGGAGGGCCTCAGGGAGGAGCGGAGGATTTATCCAGAGGGCTGTGGGAGCCACAGGTGGACTGAGTGCTCCCCAAACCTTCCTGTGGCTGCTGCGTGTCCAGGAGGGCTGTTTTCAGCCACCGGAAGGGAAGTTCAGCTCTGAGCACAGCTGCTTAAAAATCATTTAGCTGGACCCATGCGGACCCAGCCCAGGAATGACCCACGGGCTTCTCTGAGAATCACACCGAAGTCTCAAAACTTCTCCCCAGGGGACTTCCCTGGTGGTCCAGCAGTTAAGACTCCATGTTCCCAATGCAGGGGGTCCGGGTTCGATCCCTGGTCAGGGAACTAGATCCCGCATGCCGCAACTAAAGATCCTGTGTGCCACAACTAAAGATCCTGCATGGTGCAACGAAGATCCTGCACACTGCAATAAAGATCCCTCATGCGGCAACTAAGACCCAGCACAGCCAAATAAATAAATAAATATTAAAAAAACACTTCTCCCCAAACCTCCCATCTGGACCAAATGATGCTTCCACTGGGAGTGCCCACTGCCCAGAGCCCCCACTCTCCCTCAGCAAACTTTTAGTTCCTCTTCACTTGGAGCCTGGTTTCCTCTGAGCCCTCCCCACATGCTGTTCCCTCTGCTGGGAACACTCCTCCTCACCCCATGGTCCTCTACACTCTTCAGGCCCTGACTTCAGTGTTCTCTCCTGGGGAAGCCCTCCTCAACCTTGAGCATCTCTCCATCACAGCTCTGTCTACAGGTCCCCCATCATGGCTCTGCTTGTGGGCCCCCCAACATGGCTCCCACCTATGTGTCCATCTCCCCCACAGACTGTGAGTTTCATAAAGGCCAGAATTCTAATGGTCACTGTCACAGGACAAGCACAATGGATGCTCAATAAATGCTTGTTAAATAAATGAGTTGATGCACAAGACCCCAAAACGTACTGGTGTCTCCCAACTCGACAAATATCAGATGCACAGACTTAAGGGTCAGAAAAGTTGCACCTGAAACCCCAGAAAGTTTCCACATCATTTGCGCGTGAATCACATCCAAGACCTGATTAGCCTGACCAAGGGCCTAGTCACCCCTACCCAAGGCTTGGACAGTCATTGCCCCATTTTACAGACCAGGAAGCTCGGACTCAGAATGGGGCCATGCCCTGGTCCAACTGAACCCCCAGCCATACCAAGATCGCCCCACCCCATCCATCGTTGTTGTCTCACCATGTCGATGACCATCCTGCGCAGACTCAGCCGCTGCTTGGTGGTGAGGTTCTGGAAGATGTCACAGTTCTCTGCCTGCAGCAGCTTGAAGCCCACAGCCAGGTGGTGGTTCTCCAGCATGGAGGTATCATTGTACATAAGTGCAAGCTCTGAGTCTGTAGGGGAGGTGGAGCACCTCAAGATCTGCCCACCCAACCCACTCCACCCAAAGGCCGGTTCTGTAAATTCTCGGTAAACTCCTACTCATGCATTGAAGCCCCAACTCCAATGCCCCATCCTCCAGGAAGCCTTCTAGGACCCTGTCTCCCCCCACGGCCCTGCCCTGACTCTGCGAGGCTGGGGGCATCTGTGTTCAGCTCTACCTCCTCGAGACTGGTGACTCCTTGGGGACTTGGCATGGCAGGAGACAGTGCTGTGTGCTGGTTGAGTGAACTACCAAGTCTTTGTCTTATTAGACCCTGGGATCCTCAAGTGAGAGGGCTCCACTCTTATCTCCAGCTCTCCAGGGATGTATATAAGAGGTACCCAATAATTACTTGTCGACTGAGTTTTTCTGACACCACAAAGGATCCTAAACTTTAAAATCTCAGTGGGCCCAAATCAGCTCTGTCACATTTGTTATTCTCTCATTTACTGAGTATCTACTGTATATCTGGGTCTGCTCTCAGCACCTAAGGGAGGGAAGATTGTGGCAGTCATTTCACAAACAGGGAGACTCAGAGCAGGAACGGGACCACCTAACATCACTTGATTGACAGGTGGTGGCAGGGCCCAGCCCCCTAACTCACTGGTGTTAATGAGAAACTGATTGGAGACCCCAGGATGATCCACATCATGGATGGCGCTTGCAAAGATGGCAGCCAGGACTTCCAGGTCAGTGAACACGGCCTGAGTGGGCATGGAGCATAAGAGGTGAGGGGCAGGCTCTCTGTGCCCTGCACGCACCAGGGCTGCCTGCAGCTGTAGGGCCCTACCTCAAGCGCAGGTGTGGCCAGCAGCACATGTGTAGACTGGGCCACGTCAGCGGCGTGTAGGCTATTGTGGTAGGCCACATCGTTGTGGTAGTGACCCTCCAGTGTCAGTAGGTAGGTGGCAAGTGTGTCTGCTGGGATCCGAAATGTCTTGAGCAGGTCCCGTTCCTGGTGCATCACAGGGCCCCAGTCAGGGCCTCGGCCTCTGGGTGGCAGCACACACTATTCCTATGCCTTCTCTCCTTCTGAATCCCTATCCATCTCTCAAGTGCCCCCTCTTCCAGGATGCCCTCCCTGCTCTCCCTCTGAACTCCCCTGGTCTCTGTCCTTCCCCTCTGGCTCATCTCTGACCCCACAGTTGTTCCCTACAGACTGGATCTCTTCAGGCCTGGCCCAAGGCTGAGGCTTGAGTCTTGTTGCCAATCAGCAGTGAACTTTTAAACCTAACAAATGCCTATCCATCCTTCAATGCCCCTGCTCAAATGACCCCATTCAGGGATGTTAGGGAGGATTTGAAGAATATGTGCCCCCTGAGGTCCTGAGGTAGGAAGGAGTGAAGGAAACACAAGGGTATTAGAAGCCAAGGGCAGGGGAGGTACCTGAAAGATGCTGAACATGATAGCTGTGAGGGGCCGGTTCCCACTTAGCTCTGCCACCTTGAACACATCAAGCCCCCACTTCTTGGTGTCTTCCAGCTCCTAAAATGTGAAGGACTGGAGCTTAACTGCAAACCAACTTCCCCAGACTCTGGAGCCTCAACCCCCATCCCCAGGACTCAGGTCCTACACTGAGCCCCACCTGGTCAGTATATAGGTGGGCAAACTGAGGCCCAAAATAGGGTAGCCACACAGAGCCAGGATTCAAACCTGGGTCTCAGCATTCCTATTGTAAACCCACCTTGGCCAGTTGTCCCTCCTGATCAGTCTGGACCCCAAAGCGTGGGACAGTGGCTGCAGAAAGGCTGGTACTGTGGGGGAGTCCACGCAGGCCGCTGATCTGGGACATGGGCTTTGGGGGCTCCGTGGGGGTCACCCTGGGCAACTCCACCTCAGTCTGCTGGTCTGTAGATGGGGCAGGGTAGGGCTCAGAGAAGTCAATTCACCTGCTAGGGTTGGCCTGCTTGGCCTCAAGTACTGGACCTTGCCAAGCCTCAAGATCAACGTATTTCCTTTTTACCTGGACCAAAGTAATCTCAGAGTAAAGTCCTTTCTGGCCTGTAGATACCCTTCTCCTCTGTTCAAGGCTGATCTCAGTGACCTCTTCTGCTGGACATGGCCCCTGGGCACCTGGAGCTTAGTATTTCTCCCAAAACAGTCAAATGTCCTTTCTGTCTCCCAAGCTGGAGACCCAGCTCTGTCGTTCCCTCTATCTCCTCCTTGGCAAACTTCTACTAATGCTTCAAAACCCTAACTTTAATGTCCCCCTCCTCCTGGAAGATCCTCCTGTCCCTCCCTCTGGTCCAGCCCTGCCTCATGGGGCTGGGGGTGTCCGTGTCTGGTTCTATCTTCCTCAGTTAAGGTCTGTAGCAGAAGTCTTTCTTTCCCTTCCATCCTCCTACCTCTGTAATGTGGCCTAGTCAGTGACCCACCATAGCTCACCCAGGAAGGTTTGGGATATGTACTCAGACACTTGGTTCCCAGAGCTGCTGGCTTCAGACAGGTGAGTCAGCTCCCGGTTCAGCATCCACTTGAACTGCAGGGGAAGGTGATGTCAGTGATGATAGGGGCACTGTGGACATAGGCAAGTGATCTCAGTTATCTGGCCCTACTAACCTTGTTGGAGGCCATCTCCCCCACCGAGTGCCGCGCCTGCAGTGTCTCCAGCTGATCCAAACACCAATCCAGCTCGTCCAGTGTCTCCAAAGCCAGCTTCTGCCCAGTGTCCTCTGGGGGCCAAGCTGGTCAGGGGCCTGCCCCACCCCCACTTGGGAACCATGTGCCCCTCCTGCTCCCATCTCTGCATCTGGACCCTGGATCCCTTCCCAGTGAGAATGAGGCCACTCAGGACCCCAGGATCTCCGCATCCCCAAGGGTGTTTGGGCGGGGGGATGGCGGGGTGGGGTGGTGGGGGAGGTTTACAATTAGCACAGCCCAAGGATTCATGGGCTGGGGAGGTCCCCATAGAGAGGAAGTTCACAGCTGTCCCACAGTGGAAGGAGGGGATAGGAGCAGGCGCATTACCTGTTGGTGGAGGGGGCTGACTGCCAGATGGGGTGTTCCCGACGCATGCCTGCCTGCAGTACAATCGGCTCAGGAGCGGCCTGCCCCACCCATAGGGCCCCGCCCCGCAAGACCTCCTGGCCCCTGCCCCTCCTCCTCTTCCCCCGATCCCCGAATTGCCAGCCGCGCCCTTTCAGCCCGTGCCCCGCCTCTGCTTCGCCCACCTTGTCTTCTGATCCCGCCCCTCTCCGCCAGGCCCTGCCCTTCTCTCCGCAAGGCCCCGCCCCCGCCCCGCCCCCTGCGTACTTGGCTGCCCCGCTGCCTTGCAGGTGGGCAAGGGCCGCAACGTTGCTCCGAACCGTCCTCAGACTGGCCAGGACCTGCGAGGGGGGGTGGCCAGCGTTGGGAAGGAGGGGTCGGCTCTACCTGCCCGGCACACGGGAGAAAGGAGAGGTGGGTACCCACCTGGGCAAAGGGTGTCACAATCACGTCTTCTCCGTGTCTGCGGGGAGACCAGACATGGAAGGGCGGTCAGAAGGAGCCCTCCCACACGTTCCCATCTTCCAGTTTTTTCTGGGTTTTTTTTTTTTTTTCCTTTTTTGCGCCACGCGGCATGCGGGATCTTAGTTATTGAACCCGTGCCCCCTGCAGTGGAAGCGCAGAGTCTTAAGCACTGGACCGCCAGGGAAGTCCCCCATCTTTCAGCTTTTACCCACACTGTGCCCTCAGCTGAGGGCATCCTCCTGTCCCGACTCCCTCTTTTGGGTGTCTTCCTAGTAGTTCCTGGACTCCCCTCACCTGACTCTTCTCTGAAAGCAGCCACAGCCCCTCTGACCAATCACTCACTTTATCCCCATCTCACAAATGGAGAATCTGAGTCCCAGGGGCAACAGGGGTCTTAGTAGAGGCAGGAAATTATTGCTACCAGAAAGCTCAAATCAAAGTGTACGTTCGGTTGCTGTTAATTGGCCTTAATGTCAGTGGATTGCCACGCAACCCCAGCCTAAAGTGAAGCACAGAGGATCACTGGATATCATTCTTAGCATGTCCTACTGAACAAGCAAATAGGCAAACTCCTACATAAACTTTAAGGCCCACCTCAAACGGTCATTTGAAGGAGGGGTACCGAATGGAGGAATAAAGGAAGGAAGGAAGTAGAAAGCAGTATTATCCCCCAGCCTCAGACTCACAGGTCGCTAGCCACAGAGGAGTTCCGGGACATGGTCTTGGACGAGAGTTCGTAGTCACTGTCTGAGCGGTACAGGAAGGACTCCCGCCTCTGGCTGTGCTGGGCAGGGGCTTGGATGACCCGGCCAAGGCCAGACCCAGCCTGATGGTCCAGGGCGCTTCTTCCGCCTGATAGCCCATTTTCCAGGTCCAAGCTGAAGGAAAAGGAGTCATAGTCAGAGCCGAGGGTCCTGGCATATGGATGCTGGGTCATGGCCTATATCAGTTTTGTCACATCCTCCCTGGGGCCACGTGGTGGGCTGGTTAGGAGTGGCCTGCAGCTTGTCCATCTGTCCCACGGTCACACCCCTACTCAGGGACACTGCGTCTCTCACGCCTCCATCTCCACCTCTGTACCCCAGAGTCTTTTCCACTGGGACTAATCTGGACTCCAGGACATGAGTTTCAGATCTGTCTCCAAGTGGCTGTTGTGACCATGGGTAGGTCTCAGCTTTTCTATGGACATCAACAACTTTGTTTCTAATATGGGTGTGGTAGACTTCATCCCCAGGGTGCTTTTAGGGAGTTACAACCGAGCACCTGAGGAGAGTGACAGGGCTCCCGTATTACTAAGGAGTAAACTGAGGTCCATGTCGCAGGGTAAGTTCATGGGGATTGGAAACGACTTCCTGGGCTTTCCTCTCTGGATGGGATCTGGGTCCCGCCTAGACGGGGCACACTCGAAGACTCCTCACAGCCAGGAGAGGCCCCATCCCCAGCCAGCTTTGGCTACGCCCTGGACCACCTGTCCCCTTTCCCCAGCTCCAGCCCGTATGGCCCCACCCCAATCTCACCAACCACGCCTCCAGCTCGCTCTGGCCCTATCCTTAGCTCCCCAGTTCTTCTGCTTTATTTTTGACCTGAACGCTCTGCCTGTTCTCTTCCACCTCTGGGCCTTTGCACAGGATGTGTCCTCTCCCCAGAGCACCGTCCTCCTCCTGTTCCAGGCAATCCCCAACCGCCCCTCCCATCCCTCCCTCCAGCCACACTCTGACGGAATAAGGGGGATCTACTACTCTCACCCTTCGAGTCAGAGGTCAGAGAAAGAGTGGCAGGGGGCATGGGGCTAGAACAGAAGTGTGGGAGGGGGAGTTAGCAACCAGGGAGAGGGGCTGCAAGTGAGTCACAGGTTTCTGAGAAGGGAACGGGCAGGAAAGACGGAGACAGGAAGACTCCAGGGGCCGCCCCCTAGACACGCCCCTCCTGGCCGAGGGCCAGTGTCCACCTGGTCCCCCTCCAGGTTACCCCATCCCAGTCCACGGATGGGATCGGCGCCTGCCGGAAGACTCCGAGCAGGGAATTCGGCTCAGACCGGGTTGGGGGTGGGGAATTCGGCAGGATTCTGTCCGGTTCAGCTGGATTCGGTCCGGCTCGGTCAAGTACGGCCAGGTTTGACTAAGCTGGGTCTGATCATACAGGATTGGACCTCTTCCCCTGAGTTCAGTCGGGTGAGTTCGGTAGAATTCGGCTACAACCGACCGCATTCGGGTAGGTTCGGATGCGTTCGGGCGTGTTCGGCTACGTCCAGTCGCGCCAGGTTTTCGAGCAAGTCCGGGTGGCACTCGGGCCAGGTCGGGCATATTCGGCTTAGTCCGGCCTCACTCGGGTGTTCGGCTATGTCCGACCGCTGTCGGTCTGTTCGGGTTCTGGGGCTCCTGGAGAAGCCCAAGTCCAGCGTTTCTGAGTTCCCGCTTCGTGACGTCACCCGGAGGGGCGGGACTTCTTACCTCTTACCCGGCCTCCGAGTGTGCCGGGTGACTGGAGGAGAGACACTCTTGGGGGCGGGCTAGTGGCGGTGGATACCCTAAACCTGTGCTCAGAGGGGGAGGCCTGGGCGTGGCTACCACCTACCCCTCCCTCTCATCTCCCCAAAAGTTCTGGGAAAAGCACACCTATGGATGAATAGGGAAACGGAGGCCGGGAGAGGCCACAGCGTGCTGGGTTCGAATCCAAGTAGCGAGCACGGAGAGTTAAGGGCTGAGCCGGGGTTTTGTCGCTACGGCGGAAGCTGTTTTTCTTTCTGCTCTAAACTTAGCCGAGAGCTGCTGGGTCAGGCCGTGGTTCCATGACGCGGGCAGCGGGGAGGAGCTCGCACCGACTGTGGGAACGGCGCGTCTGTCCATCCGTTAGACAGGTAAACTGAAGCACAGGGGCCTCGGAGAGACCTGCCCTCGCCCAGCCTCACGCCCTTGACGTCCTCGACGCTCCCGTGCTCACTCCGGAGCCCTCGGCGGGGACCCCTCTTCGCAAGCTTCTGGTGCCCTGGGGGCGCTCTCCCGGACCCGGGACCCCAGTCTCGGCCTGAAATGGCCCATCAGGGACCATCGTCACAACTGCCTCCCTCTCCACCAGCTGCCACTGGCCGTGTGACCTTGGAGAAGGGACCTTTAGTCTCTGAGCCGCAAGATGCCAAATTACCAAGTAAGAAAACCGCACGAGCCAAGCGCAAGGTATGAGACCCAGTCGGCGCCCACCAGCCCCACCTCCAACCCCAGCCTCTGCCCTGCGACCCACGATGTGACAGTCGCTTCCTGAAGGGCCGGAATTCGAACCTAAAGCGGTGGAACGAGTCCTTGGAGAACGCAACCGAGTGGGGCTGCGCAGAGGCGGCGCTCTGCGCGGGTGCGCAACAAGCTCTCTTACACCGCGAACACCCTGCCTCAAAGGCCTCCATCAAATCACTTCTTCCTCCGCGGAGATCGAGGGCTTAGTGTGAGGCCACCAGGCCATCCCGTTGCTGGCGCCAGAACGGATGGCGGGGGCAGACCAAGGGGAGGAGTGACCCTCTTCCCTCCACCTCCAGGACTCTCAGCCCGCCTGCCCCGGGTTGGCGAGGGTCAGAAGGAGACGTGAGCCTCAGCCCGTCCTGCTCCAGGCCGCACAGCTGGAGAGGGACAGACGGCTGGTCCCCTGGGCGTGTGTCCAGGCGGTGGGTGGAGGGAAACAGAGATGGAGAGAGACAGTCATCAACTAAAAGAGACAGAGATAGGACAGAGGGAGAGAGATACCGAGAAAGGGCAAAGAGGCAGAGCCTTTATGCCCTGACCCCCAACCTGGCCCCAGCTGTCCTTGACTCTGCCCTTCCCACCTCCAGCCCGGCTGTTCCCATGAGCCCTGCGAGGCCCACTGTCTCGCCTCACCACAGCGGATGGGCCACGGTGAAGCGCCGCTGCAGGCGGATGCTCTGGTTCACCAGGAGCTTCCTGAAGAGCCCGGGGGAGCCGCGCGGGGATCCCCGGGGGGAGCTGGGCACAGGGGCCGGGGCGGGCGCAGGGGGACCCTGCATCGCCAAGACCGCGTGGAGGCTGGACGGAGTACAGGCTGCGCGGGACCTTTTCTGGACAACCACGGGGGCGGGGCCCGGCGGGGAGAGGGCAGGAGGCGCACCCGCCCCGCCTTCGCCGCAGGACCGCTCAGGGACGCCCTCACCGGGACAAATGGGGAAACCGAGGCACTGAGCTAGACGGGACACTCTCTGCTTCCCCTTTGGGGGAGCCCAGAAACCGCATCTTATACCACTTCCCTCTGCCACCATGTCCCCCGGTAGTGCAGCTTGCTCAGCTGATAACTTGGCTGAAAAGAGACACAGAAGTCAAAAAAGGAAGCGCTCTCCATTATCAGGGAGTCACCGAGACACAGAGTTTGCCGAGGGGCTGCCCAGATCCCACACAGTGCTTGCAATACCCCTCTACCCATTTTCCAGATGGAGAAACTGAGGACTGAGCCACCAAGGGGCTGCTCAGAAACTACAAACCTTTAATCCTTTGCCAGGTGGGGAACTGAGGCTTGGAGAAAAGCGGTAACAGATGCAAGTCTTCACGGCAAGGCAGCTCCCCCTCTTCCTGTCCCCCTCCACAAGTCCCCACATGACCTCCACCTGCTCTGACATTCCCCAGGCCCTGTCTCTGGATCGTTTCCCCTCTCCTGCTGTCTCTACTGGACAAACATCCGTACTCCACTCCTGCCAGGCCTTCCGGTCCTGTGAAGCTTCAGCTGCCACCGCCCACCCCAGGAAGGACCCTTGGAAAGGGAAGCCTTGCCCCTGGTATCAGGGGGGCTGTTCAGGGGTCTGTACCAGCTGGCCTACCCTCAGAATGCTGGGGTTGGGTGGTCTTGCCCCATTCTTCAGAAAAGGAAACCAAGTCTCAGAGAATGTCACACTTGGAGGCAAGACCCAGAACACCCACCTCTCAGGCAGAAGCAACCTAGGCCCACCTGAGGCCACACAGAAGTTATGGGCCTGACTGTGTCCTGCTGTGGGATAACAAGCCCCCTGCCTGGGCCTTGCCCCAGGGGACTGCACTAGTTTTGGGTGTCCCAGACAAATGCCACCCAGGTTTCTGGCAATCCTGGGGGGATGTGAGATACTATTTCGGGAGATCAGGGCTTCAGTGGTGAGACCCTGACCCTCCCCTGACATCTCAATCATACTATGGTCCCCGTTGTATAGATGAGAAAATGGAGGCTCACAGAGGAGTCACACTGGGGCTCAGGAGGACAGAGAGTCTCAAGGGTCTGGCTGGGAACCCCCTTCTGTCCCTGTGGCCCTGCAACCGGACACCTGGTGGGAATCAGACTCTCTGTCCCCAAGACAAAAATACCATCTGTAGCTGCTGTGGCTATACCTAATTATAGCTTGTCCCCAGGGGATAGAGGCCGCCAGGATCAGTCTAGTGGAGAGACTGGGGCTGGGTCCAAGGAGCCTTGACACCACCTCAGCCCCATGGGGGAGACTCTCAGTGTTCGCATATCCCCAAGGAGAGACTGAGGAGATGCAGTCCTTCTGAATTCACAAACATAAAATGGAAGGTTAAGGCTAAACACATGGGTACGAACTGAGCACTCCTTGCTCTCCCGGTGCTGACCCAAGGGCTGTGCATGTAAAAGTCATTTTATTTTCAGAGCAACTCTATAAAGTGGGGACTATTCTTCCCATTTTGTGGCTGGGGAAACCAAGGCACAGAGAGGTGTGCTCATTGCCTGAGGTCATTCAAGCCTAGGTTGGCAGCCTCCCCAGCCTCTCCCCATGGCTCCATCTCCTCTGCAGTCCCAGGTGCTACTCTGACATTAATGCTTTATCAATAGTTTTAATATTAATGTTTCATTAATAGATTCAACTTTAAATACTTTATAACCAGTTTTAACGGTAATGCATTATCAATCGCTTTTTGGATAGAGAAACTGAGCCACACAGCCAAGATTCAGCATTCACAACCTGGCCTGCTTGACCCTGGGAGATGACCCCAAGCTTCACCCAGGAAGGGGCAGAGGCCAAAGGAGGGGTTGACGTGACTTTGTCTCACCCTAACTTTGTCCTTGCATGCTATGTGACCTGAGGAGGTGCCCAGCAGCCTCTAATGTCCTTAACACTTCGGTGTCTCAATTTCCCCTATTTGAGCCTCTTCCCTGGGCAAGCGCTTGTCTCCTCTGCCACCAGGTGGCCCCCGTGAGACAGGAGGTGGGTGCTGTTACACCCGTTTTATGGACAAGTATACCATAAGTCTGAAGCTTTGCACATTCTGTTCCTTCTGCTTGGCATACCCTTCCCTGCACTCCTCCCGGCTGACTTCTCTTTACCCTTCAGGCTAAGCTTAGATGTCACTTCTTCCGAGCAGTCCTTCCTCACCCCCTACCTCCAAAAGCTGGGTCAGAAGCCTCCTCTGGGCCCCACGGCACCCGGATCTCTCTCCATCACAGCACAGATCACTCTGTGTTGTCTCTAGCTGGTATGAGTCTGTCTGGAGAGGAGAGATGACTTGCCCAAGTCCGCCTGAAGAATCTAGTTATCTTTTTTTGCTTTTCTAAAAAAAAAAAAAAAGTTTTGGCCACACTCCAGGACATGTGAGATCTTAGTTTCCTGACCACGTATCAAACCCGCACCCCCTGCATCGGAAGCGCAGAGTCTTAACCACTGGACAACCAGGAAAGTCTCCCTTTGAAGAATCTAGATAGAGGAGGGTGGAGGCTGAGTCACAAGTGCAGATGGTCACATGGGTCAGATCTCACCCTCCTCTGCTCCAGATCCTCCTGTGGCTCCCCATTGCCCTCACTTCTGAATCCATACCTCCCTGGAGGCCTGTGTGGCCTCACTCCTGCCGGCCTCCCCAGCACACTCCTCTTGGCTCACTCCGCTTCGCTTCTGTTTCATCATTCCCTCCCCACTTGCTGTTTTTCAAAGCATCCAGGCTCATTCCTATCCCATGCCCTTGCCTGAAGGCTCTTCCCCTGCTAACTTTTTTTTTTTAATTTATTTGGCTGCACCGGGTCCTTAGTTGCGGTTCACGGGCTCCTTAGTTGTGGCATGCGAACTCTGAGTTGTGGCATGCATGTGGGATCTAGTTCCCTGACCAGGGATCGAACCCAGGCTCCCTGCACTGGGAGTGCAGAGTCTTAACCACTGCGCCACCAGGGAAGTCCCCCCTGCTAACTTTTTTGTCTTTCAGGTCACAGTTGAAGCATCACCCCCTGCAGGAAGCCCTCCGTGACCAGCCAAGTAAAATAAATATTCTCAGAGCACCCTCCTCTCATGGGTACAATTTCACATTTACTGTCCTGTTTATTTGATCTGTGTCTGCCTCACCTGCCAGCCCCTTGAGGGCAGGACCAGGTCTGCCTTGCTCCCAGTTGTGCCCTCAGTGCCCAGCACTCAGTAGGTGCTCAGTAAGTGTTTGTGAGATGAATAAGAGCCTCCCCTCCCACCCTCCAGCCACACTGATCTGTGTTCATGTCCTCATATATCTGATCCTCTTGAGTCTGATGCTTTGCACATTCTGTTCCTTCTGCTTGGCATACCCTTCCCTGCACTCCTCCCGGCTGACTTCTCTTTACCCTTCAGGCTAAGCTTAAATGTCTTCTTCTTCCGAGCAGTCCTTCCTCACCCCCAACCTCCAAAAGCTGGGTCAGAAGCCTCCTCTGGGCCCCACGGCACCCTGATCTCTCTCCATCACAGCACAGATCACTCTGTGTTGTCTCCAGCTGGTATGAGTCTGTCTCTACCTTTAGCCTATGAGCACCTGCTTGCCCTTGGGCTGTGGCCCCAGTACAGGGCCTGGCACATGGTAGCTGCTAAATAAATGCTTGCTGAACAAGATGCTCAGACCCTCCCAGACCCATGCGATCCACCTGGGGTACTGGGGAGGAGGGCCACAGCTGAGGACCGTGCTCTGGCACAGACCGTTCATGATAAAATGCAGAAATTATGGGTTTGTGTTTGCATCTCACTGATGACACAGGCTCAGGGACGCACCACCGCTTGCTTGGCAGAGCACAGAACATTGGCCTTGAACCTAGCTTCCCGGAAGGCTGAGCCTCTCCCACCACATCAGCACATATATGCATGGGCAGGACACACACACACACACACTCACAGGAACACAACCCACCACTCCTGCCTTCCAGAGCCACGTGGTTCTCCCCCGAGATGGGCCCAAACCTAGTCTCTGTTTGTTCTTTCTTGAAGATGGAAAGTCATGAGTCACCGGGAGAGAGGGGAGGAGAAGCTGAGGGCTGGAGGGTGGAGGCAAGGGGCCTGCTGGGTCAGCTAGGAAAGCTCCAACCCTTCTGGGCTGTGGGGACCTTCTGCCCCAGACACCAGCCAGGGCTGCCGGAGGGCCAGGCTGGGGTGTTAGGCCAGGCTTGTTGATCAAGAAGTCTGTGGCCCGGGGAGGTCCAGGGACCAAGACAAGAGAAAAGTCCAGAGAGGAAAGCGACTCACCCAAGGTCACTCAGCCTGGCCTCAAACCCAGGGCTCTAGATCTGGCCTGATTTAGCTCCCCCTCCCATCCAAGGAGGGCCTGGGACTCCTGGATCCTGCTCTTTGGTGGCACTGAGGCCCCTCTGACCCCACTAAGGCCCCTGTTTTTCTGTGTTTCTATGTCTGTCTTTGTCTTATTCTGCCCCCCTCCCTCAGTTTGTATGAAAAGGGAGCAGCCCCTCCCCCACCTCTACTCCCCTCTTCTCCACCTCATTCTTGTGTGGAAGAAACATCCTGTGCTCAGTCTTCCCAAGAGGCTTCCCTCTGACAGCAGGGGACACGTGAGTGTGTGCGTGTGTGTGTGTGGACACGCCACAGAGGAGGCTCCTCCCCCAGCACAGCAGACAGCCTGCCCTGGCCCTCTCATATACCCAACCCAAGCTCCCCTGAAATGCTTGCAGCGGCCACAAACCCACAAACACCCGAGGACACTCCAGGGTCTGGAGGGCCCTTGGACACCGAACTGGATCAGAGCGAGGACAGTCTCGCCCAGCCACACACACGGGCACCACAAGGGGAAACACCCAAGCACGTAGGTAACTGGTATACACACACCTGAACACATCCCCATCACCCACAGAGACACAGCCAGCTGTGGACACTCACACAACAGATAGGAGCACACACGGGGTCACAACTGCTCAGACTCACACGCATTCGGATGCAACGGCACTTGGGCACACCAGGTCACACAGACCCGTAAGCAATCATGGCACTGCCACCCCCCAGCTCCACCCTCCTGTAAAGCGCCAGCCTCAGCCAAGAGGCAGAGACCCCCGCCCCTGGAAAAGCAAAGACCCTCCCCTACTCCCGCCAGGCCCTGCGCGCCCCTCCCCCACTCCGCGGGAGGGGGCTGCCCCCGCCCACCTACCGCCTGTGGAAGGAGGAGGGCCAGGCGCGCAGCGACTTCTCGAGCGTCGGCCGCGGGCTCAGGTCCCGCTCCCTGCGGCCCACAGACTTGTCCGGGTCTGAGTGGAAGCGCCGCTGGATGAGGATGGGGTGCCGGGGCTGCCGCCACAGGTGCTTCGGAGCCCTGGCTATGCCTTGGCGGCTGCGAGTGCGGTTCAGCTCGCGGGATGCCTCTACCCCTTCTTGGACCCCTGGGGTCTCCATGCGACCGAGCGGGGGAGCAGGCTGAGAGCAGGGAGCGGGAGCGGTCCCCGGGAGCGAAGTGTCTGAGCCCGGGTCCGGCCAGAGCCGGGGGTGGAGAAGACAGAGAGGAGCTGTCCGCGCCGGAGGTGCTGAGGCGGGAGAAGGTAGACACAGGGGCTCAAGGTGGGGCTGACACCGAGGAGCTGTCCTTGTTGAGAGGGTGCTGAAGGATAGATAGCAGGGGAAGAACTTGGGGGTGAGGGTTGAAGACAGGATCTGGGTAGATCCCCGGCGCCAAGAATGGCCTGAAGTCCCCTCTGGTGCTGAAAGAAATAGGATCAAGACATGGACTTGGAGTGAAGACAGAAATTGTCCTCCCTGTTGCTGCTGAATGGAGAGCGGGAAAACAGGGGCTCTGGAGACCCCCAACACCAAGGCACTGCCCCGACTCCTGATGCCGAAAGGAAAGAAGGCAGTAGATTCAGGAGCTCCGGGTGGCTGAGACAGAGAGGAGCTGTCCGCAACCTGTCGGTTCTGAAAAGCAGGGCAGGAAGACAGACAGCGGTTCAGGAGAACCTTCAGACCAGGGTGCCGACTGCCCAGGAGGTGCTGAAAGCAGTGGTGGGTCCTCAACACCCCCCCCCCCATGACTGTAGCAAAGACAAGTCTGGAAGCAGAGTCAAGGGCTCGGGTCTTCAGTGGTAGGCACAGATGGCAGCCTCTGCTGAGGAAGGTAGGCTTAGTGGTTCAGCCCCAGATGGGGTCTCTCTGGGACCTTAAAACGCCCATACGTGCAGGGCAGGAATCCGGGACGTAAAGAGAGATGGGGGAGGGCTGTGGCAGGGCTCTCCAATACCTGGGATGGGCACACAGAAGCTGCCTCTGGTTGGGATTGCCAACAGTGGGGGTGGGTAGAGAGGGGCAGTCTTTTATAGCCACACTGACACCCAGATCCTCAGCAGAAATGGCAGGATCTCATTCGTCCTGTGACGCCCTGGGCCCCACCTCCCAGTCACAATTCCTGCCCTCAAATCCCAGGCCTGCCCCTCCCTTCCACAGTTCTAGAAACTCAAGGCCCTGCCCACAAGGCATTCTAATCTCAGGGGTAATTTCCTGGGAAGTGGCAAAGGGAAGGCGAGAATATTTTTGATCATGGTTAACAGAAATAGACATGGACAAGAGCAGGGCTGAGAAGGTGGGTGTGGCTGGGGAAGGGAAGCATTTGCAGCCATTTGGGAGCAGAGAGCTCACAAGGACATCTCAAGGATATTTCCCATGAAGACTGTCTACCCTCTACCCCAGTTATGTCCCCAAGTTGGAGTAATGGAAAATGCTTGGGCCAGGGATTCAAGCAGACTGAGCTCCGGCCCCAGTACTACCACATTTTGCTGGGTGATGCGAAACAAACTGCTTCTCTCTGTCCATTACATATGGCTCAGCCCCCTACCCTCCAAAGCTGACAGTGGGAGACAGCTTGGTCCGGTGGTGGGAGATGTGGGCTCTGTCACTGGCTGGCTGTCACTTTCCCTCCACAACCCTGTTTTCTATTCCAGAAAATGGGGATAATGATGGTGTTCCCACCTCTTGGCGTTGTTGCAAGGATGAAAAGAAATGTCACATGTGAAGGGTCAATGACCAGGAGCTGCCCATACCAGTCCCCGCTCTCTCTCACCCCGTGCTGGTGTCCACCAATGCCTGATGTGTCTACTTCAAAAATAACCTACTTCTCTCTAGCCCATGGCTCCTGTCCTGGTCCAAGCACCACTTTCTCCTGCCCAGAACTGCCCAGGCCTCTTCGTTGGGCTCCAGCTATTTCCACTCCTGTTCCTGACACTTCTTCCTACAGCAGTCACAGGGAAGTTTTTTAAATGCCAATCTCACTCCCCTGAAAACCCACCCACGTCTCCCCATTACACCCCACGAAGTCTTGTGTGGTCAAGCCCCTGCCCACCTCCCCAGGCTCCCCTCCTACCCTCCAGCCACAGTGCACCCGATCTTCTTGAGTCCAAGACTTTGCACATTCTGTTTCTTCTAATTGGCACACACTTCCCTGTGCTCCTCCTGGCTGACTTCTCTTCGTCCTTTAGGCTGAGCCTAGATGTCACTTCTTCCAACCAGTCCTTGCCCCACCCCTCCACCCACCCCCCGCGCTGGGTCAGAAGCCTCCTCTGGGTTTCCATATTGCCCTGATCTCTCCAGCTAGTATGAGTCTATCTCCACCATCTCCCTGTGAACACCTACTTGCCCACGGCTGTGTTCCCAGTACAGAGCCTGGCTCACAGTAGGTGCTTAATAAATGCTTGCTGAACAAATTAAAGAAAGGTTCAGCCAGACAGAGTACTCTCCCTCTCCTGGGACAGGGCCTCTTGACCCCCCACATGCCTCCTCACCTGCCTGCGGCCAGGCTGTGGCTTTGCTCATTCCCTCCAGCCTCGATGTTGAACACCACACAGGCACTGGGCTCCACATCTCCAGTGGTCCCGAGACGGCTCGACAGTGGTGGCAGCAATGGGGTCCCTGAGAAGCACCTCTGGATGACACCACTGCCAAGGGGGTTCATGGGGGCCAAGCCAGAATCCGCCGACTCCCAGACTGACTGGGGAGAGAGTGACAAGATATGAGCCAGTTCCCAGGCATGGGGCCTCTCTGGGACCCTGGGGACCATGAGACTCTGAGACGCCCTCACCCAGATTCCTGGACTGACCCGGAGAGTTGTGTGTATCTCAGTCCTACTTATTCCCGGAGTGAATTTCCTTCTCTGAGCCGCAGTTTCCTCATCTATGAAATGGGGATGTGGATCTCAACTTTGCAGGATGTGAATAGCGCCTGGCCCACAGTAGGCTTTGCAAAAGTACTTATTTATCAATCAATTAATATTCATTGTTTATAACATTATATAATATATTGCTGTTTATTATAATATGCACTATAATTGCATTCTAGCATAGTATATTATTTATTAAAATATAAAAATAAGATATGCAATAAGTAAACAAGTGAATAATGGCAGTAGCAATAGGTAATCTTTCTTGTACACTCACTCCACATAGGTGGTGTTCTAAGGATCCCTCATGGGTTAGCTCACAAGAACACAGTGAGGCCATTTTATACAATTATCCTCATTGTACAAACAAGAAAAACCGAGGCTCAGAAGTTAAGTAACTTGCTCAGGGTTGCAGTTGGTAAGTAAATGGTGGAGATGGGATTCTGAATTCTGAGCTTTGGTGACTCATTTCTTGAAGGAAGGACTTAACAGGAAAAATTAAATGAGATAGTGTTTGCAAGCATGTGCTGGGTAAACGCTTGGGACATTTAAAAATCAAACAGAATCGGGATGAGTTGATGAGTCGGGAGTGTGCGCTCTCCAGCCCAACAGATCTGGATTCAATCCATGCCATGTGGTCTAGACCAAGAATGCCTCAGTTTCCCCATCTGTGAACCAGTGATGAAATCCAAACAGATTCCTTGGGATTGTGGATAAGAAAAGGATTCGGCCGGCATGCGCCAGTCGTAGGCTGGGAGCTGTCCGCAGTGCTGACCCCAGGAAGTGGCACCAAAACTGGAACCCACAGCCATGGGGGTAGGAATGGGAGTCAAAGGAACAAACATGGGAGAGGCAGAGCTCAGAGCCAGCCTTCTCCTGCTCTGCCCCTGCACCGCACAAGTGAGTCTGTCTCCACCATCAGACTCAACATTCAGATGGGGAAACTGAGGTCCAAGACCACAAGGCTAATCAGGGAAGAGCCAGGGTAGGGGGGTGGGGAAGAGGATGAGAGAAGGGGACAGCAGTTGAACCTCTACTATGTTTATTGCCTTCCTTATGAGGTGGATCTTCTTATTCCCATATCACAGAGGTGGATGTTAAAGCTCAGAGAGGAGATGACTTACTGAGGGTCACACAGCTGGGGGCGGCTCATGTTCCCCCTCTCCCTTCAAATCTTTGCACGAATCTGCTCCTCCTGGGACCTAGGATACCTGACTGTTCCCTGACACACACACACCATTTCGACAGCAGCTGCAGGGGCTTGGGTGGTGGATTCTTCAGCAAGCCCCGACTCCCAGGATCTAGCCCAGCTGCTCCCCTCTGGGGTAGTGTAAGGTAAGGATGGGGGCTCTCAGAGCTGCAGGTGGGGAGCAGAGGGTTCTCCGGACCTCTCAGCTGCAGCGTTAATCAACCTGCCACTCCAGACTAATTGCTTCCCTCCCTGAGAGTCTGGCGGGATGGGTGGGCAAGGCATTGCGGGGAGGCTGAGAAGCTGTCTTTTGATTTGTCCATCTCTCCTGTCTCTGAGATCCTGATATGAGCTAGCTCTGGCTGCGACCCCAACTCCTGCCTCTAAGACAAACCCTAAATCTGTCCCTTGACTGATCCTAACCCTCCCGTGGCCTCCAGCACCCCTAGATCACAATCCACACCCCTCACCGCAGCCCCCAAGTCCCCACGTGCCCTAGTCCCTGCCCTCCATCTCCTCTCCCCTTCCTCTTCTCCCCTCACTCAACCTGCCTCAGCCTCACCAACCTTGTCGTAGCTGCTCCTTAAACCTGCCTCAGGGCCTTTGCACAGGCTGTGCCTTCTGTAGGAAATTCCTTTCCCCCAGCTCTCCCCATGGCTGGCTGCTTGTTTTCATCCATTCTTCAGCTCAAAAGTCACCTCCTCAGAGAAGCCCTCCCTACCCAGCCTAGGCAGCCTCACTCACATTCACCCACCTCCAGAGGTTATCCTTTTTCTTGGTTTAATTTCTTTCTGCCCAGCCTGTGAGCCTCCATGTTCCCAGGCCCAGCACAGTAGGCACTCCACGTGCAAGTGGAATGACGGATGCTGTAAACTGAGTGTTTGGAGGAGCATAATATGGTCCCCACTTTGCAGAGGAGGAAGGTGCGACTTGGAGAGGGAGCCAGCTGCCTGATCGCACACCACATTAAACAGGGGGGGCCAGGGATTGTCCTGGGCGGTTGGAGCAGTTGGGGGCTCAGCTCAATGGCAGGGGTTCAGAGCACAGACAAGGGTCCCAAAGACTCAGGTTCAAATCTTGCTCAACCATTCACCTTAAGGGAGAGGTAGCCTCTCTGGGCCTCAGTTTCCTCATCTGTAAACTGGGACTACCCTTATCTTTCTCCTCCTCCCACAGACAGCTGGGGCGTGGCTAAATGAGTTAAAAAGCGTGTGGGACCTTGCCTGTTGCCGAGGCCCACCTCATCCTGACTTCTCTCCAGCCACAGAATGTTAGCCCCCACCTTTTTTTACACAAGCGTATAGAGTCCCAGAGAAGTTACCAGCCACTCAGGCATCAGCCTGGGATTCAGATCCAGCTCCTGCCCAGTTCCCCACTCACTACTGTCATTTTCTCCTGCCTCAGTTTCCCTGCCCCGAATGTCTGGCCTCACACCCTCCCCACCCTGGACTGAGGGCAGCCAGGCCTCCTTTCCTTGGGCAATCAAAAACCTTGCATCCATTCGCAAAGGGTCCCTAGTGCCCTCCCTCCCCCATGCCCCCCCCACCCAGGTCCCCTGCTCCCAAAAGCAATGGCTGCAGCCCGGGGCTGGATACTTGGATCGAGTCTTAGTGGCCTTTATGGGCCTCAGTTCCCCCATCTGTAAGTGGGTTTCCAGGCAGCTCTGGATGTTTCCAAGTCCTGGGACGCCCCCTCCCCCGTGGCCTGGACAAGGGTACCCCACTTCAGTCACAGCCCTCTCCCCACTGCTCACCTCGTTTAGCGGGAAGGAGAGTGCTGTTCTGCTGCGCCTCATGGACCTGGGGAGATGGACGTGAGACCTCTGGGCTCTGAGAGCCCCGCTATACTCCTGTGAGAGGCCCCCCCAGACAGGGAGCCCACCCCCATACCCTGCATCCTCTCTTGGAGCCCACAGATACTCAATCAAGGTAACCTGGGCCAGACCACAGGCACCAGTGTGGGGCAACCACCCGGCCCTCTGCAGGGGCTTCCGTCTAAGGGCAGTGGGCTCGGTGCCCGGACATACTCCCCAAGCCCCCTCCCAACTCCCTGCCCAAGTCAGCAGCTTTGGAGCCTCAGGACCCTCAGGAGGAAGTCCCCTGGCCCCATGGGAGATCCATTTAGCTCCCAGCCAAGCTCTGGAGGGTGCAGGGACCCCAGCCCACTACTTGAGAACCCCCCCAAACTCACACCAGCTCTGCGAGGCCTGGGTAGGCCTGACGCTCACTGCCACCACTGAGTCCTGCCTGAGTCCTGTGACCTCGCAGGCAGCGGGGGAGGGGAGGACTTAGCCTGCCCAAGCGGCGGTCCAGGGTCCCCGCCCAAGTGGAGCCCCTTAACTGTCTGAGCGCCAGGCCTGAGCAGGATACACCCACATACTACCCTCAGGACCCAGCCAGGAGGTGGGGGGCAGAGCGACTGGCAGGGTGTGAGGGTGTCACCAAGAAGGTGTGAGAGAGAGTGGCCAGGAGCGAGTGACCACGTGTGTTTGCGGGGGGTGGGGCGGGGGGGGGCGGGGGGGGGCGGAGTGGGGGGGGAGGGGCGGGCCCAGAGTGGGCAGGTGTTAAGTTGAATTGTTCTAGTGTTTGCTTATGAGAGAGGGAGGGAGCCAGAGAGAGAAGAGGAGAGACGGGGAGAGAGATGGAGAGAGATGGAGAGAGACAGAAAGATGGAGACAGAGACAGAGAAAGAGAAGCAGAGAGACAGAGAGGCAGAGAGAGGTGCAGTTTTGAGGTCAGAAGAGGAGGATTTTACCAGCTTGGGGTCTGGGACATGGGCTTCACAGCCAGAGCCCATGAGGTATGTCTTCGGGAGTTTGAAGATGGCCTTCAGGAGGTCCCTGGAGGCTCCGGGAAAGTTGCCCACCGTGCTCTGCTGCCCAGGCAGATTGATGACCCTCTCTGGTCCTCTGGTCAACACTCTCTACAGACAGTGGGGGCTGGAGCTGCAGCAGGAACCTGGGGCCCCCAGGAGGGGTTGTGGGGTGAGGAGGGCTGTGGCCAGGGGAAAAGGGTTCATGTGACATTGCCACTTCCCAAGCTGCCATGAGTTAATGTTTCACCAGACCTGCTGCCTGCCTGGGAGGCCCTGCTGTCCCCTCTGCCCCCAAGAATCATCAGCGCATGACCCTCCCCTGGGCGGGCTTCACCTCGATGTGCTGGATAACTTTGACCCCCAGCCTCTCTGACCACCCATCTCACTGTGGGTTAAACTCAGCCTTGAGGGGGCAGCTCCAGGCCTGAGTTATGGCCAAGGCACATGGTCGAGACCCAGCCTGCAGCCTCGGTGTCCCAATCTGCTAGAGAAGCCTGGCAAGTCCCTGGGGGTGGAGTGGGTAGAAGGAAGAACCCACAGACCCACCAGGGTCCCCAGTCCCAGGCCTGCCCCTCCCCAAACTCAGTTTTCCATCCTGTACAATGGGAGGGAAGAGAGTGGACGTCCATGCTCAGACCCTGGGAAACAGAACTGAAACAATGGGAGTCGAGGAGGGGAGGGCATTTTGACTCCCTGTTCTCTGCATGCTTCTGGCCCTTTCCAGTGTCTAAGTGTTTGCACAGGCTGTCCCTGCCTCCTGGTTACCCCTGCTGATCTGCCCTCCTAAAGACTTGAAAGAAGACCGGTCGGATTCTGGAACTTGCTGGCTGGAGACTCCCCCATGGTGTTCTGGTTAAAACTCACACTTCTTCCCATAGCCCACCTGGTGCCCCACAGATCCCTCCCTCACCCAGTTCTGACCCTGCTCACCTCTTTGTTGTTTCCCAAACACCCTTAGTTTTTCCTACCACAGGGCCTTTGTACTTGCCATGCCTGCTTCCTGGGACACCTTCCCTGGTTTCCCCCAGGGTGGCTCCTTCACCCTTTCAGGTCTTGGCACAAATATCACCTTCCAGGGACTTCCCTGGGCAGTCCAGGGGTTAGGACTCTGTGTTCTCACTGCCGAAGGCCCAGGTTCAATCCCTGGTCAGGGAACTAAGATCCCACAAGCCACGTGGTGCACCTTCCAGAGAGACCTCCCTACCCTCTCTGCAAACCTGGACACATGGGACCCTGGGATCCAGTCACAACCCCAATCTGTGACTTTCTGGCCCTCAGCTATCTGAAATTATGTCACTTGATCCCCTGGCTGTCGTCAGTCTTTCCCCTTGAGACTGTTGGCTACGTAAGGGTGGAGAAATTGTCCCCACTGTGACCCCAGCACATAGTACGCACTCAAGAATGTTTGTCAAATGAATCCATGATTCAGGATGCCTCAGAGGAACAGCAGGGGCTTTATTCCCACAAGCCTTGCCCCTCTCCAGACACCCCAGCCCCATCCAAGCCCCCCATCCCAGCCTCTTGAGGATCACTCCAGTGTGTGATAGGCAGAGGATGACCTTCAGCTCACAAGCCCCTGAAGGAAGAACACACACAAGAGGTTGTTCAGGCACCAGTGGGCTTTGCAGCAGGGGCCTGCCCTGCTTGGGAGGGCAATCCCCCCAGCCTAGCCTCCCCCCAACCCCATGGATACCTCATCCAGCTTCTGGAACTCAGACACACCTTTGTGGCAGCACCTCACGGCCATTATCACACATCAGATGAGCAAAACACACACCAGCAGACACACGGCCACCACCACACCTGGGTTCCTGTGCAACTCGGGGGCTCCAGTGTCACCTGGAGGGGAGCTCTGAATCAGCCCTAGACCCCATCCCTTCTAAGGCTGAGACACCCACCAGGGCCCAGTGCCTTTTAAGTCCCCTCTCAGGAAGCTGTGCTTAATTCCCTCTCCGGTCTCTGCTGTAACCATTTTTTCAAGCACATTTTTATTCTTTTACTTTTGTTTTTCTTTTCCTTTCTTTTCTTTTTTCTTTTTCTTTTTACAAGCAATCAATTTTGTTCACTGTGTTTCCACAGCCATTGTTGGCCACTTCTGGGAGTTCTTGCAAAGTGAAAAAAATAATCCAACCTAGAACTCTGTTCCCAAATGCAGCGACTTTCTGAGGCTACGTGCCAAATTTGACACTTCGTGAAGATGGTTTATATCCTGTGACTTTAAGCAAAATGTTATTACGCTTCGTGTTTGCATTCTTCTTTGCATGTTTTGGAGACAATGTATTATTTTGAATGACAGATTTTTCTAGACCCTCTGAAAATGCTTGGCCTCTATTGGATCCCTGGGGCCCTGTATGATCACACCCTGCAACTTCCTCACCCTCACTGCTCCCCACTAGTACCCCCACTTGCCCCATTCCAGCCATCTCACTCTTCTTCAGATGCACCAGGCGCAATCCTACCTCAGGGCCTTTGCACTTGCTGTGCTCACTGCCTGGGCTGTTCTCTCCCTAGCTACCTGCGTGGTTCCCTCCTTTGCCTCCTTCAAACCAAGACCTTGGCTGAATAGTCTTTAAAAATTTCAAAACCTTTGCACTCACGTTCCAACCCCTTATCCTGCTCTACTTTGTTCTTTTATAAACAAATATGTAATTTACTTATAACCTGTCTCCCAACATAACTGTGTCTCACAGGACCCGACACAGGATAGGTGCTTAATAAAACGTGCTTGGAA
Organism: Phocoena sinus; assembly: GCF_008692025.1. Classification (NCBI taxonomy): domain Eukaryota; kingdom Metazoa; phylum Chordata; class Mammalia; order Artiodactyla; family Phocoenidae; genus Phocoena; species Phocoena sinus. The sequence goes on along the minus strand of NC_045765.1, from coordinate 11,843,955 downwards.
TGAAGAAGGTCTGAAGAGGTTTAGGTGGTGCTGGGGTGGGAGAAGAGGTCCTTCCCAGCATATTCTTAGGACTGTGTCTCCCCCTGGTGGCCAATCTCAGAACTGCACCCTGGTATCCGCAACCATTCCCCCATCTGCCCAAATGTCCCAATACTCACCAAGGTCAGAGGCCACGGATGTCCCGTCAGTGGTGGCCGAGGACACGGAGGAAGGCACCGTGCTGGGATTGGGGTGAGTGGGGCTCCGATGCAGGGTGGTCAAGGAGATGGAACTCAGGGGGCTAGAGTGGGAGGTGACGGTGTGCTCTGAACTGGGAGAGCCGGAGCTGCAGTGGGTGACTGTCTCTCTGCTTGTGAGGAGATGGGCTGCATGGTGGAGGTTGCCCCTGAATTTGAGGGGGTTATGGAACCTGCCTCTGAACTAGGGGTGCTAGGGTGAGGGGGTGGAGCCTGTCTCTGGGCTCTCTTGGCTGTTGTGGTTTTCCACTGAAGTAGGGGAGGGGTGGCTGGAGGGAGAAGTCAGAGATTAGGAAGTCAAGTTCTCCATCTCTGAGATTGTAACACCTGAAAAGAAAACACCATTGGGGCGCAGGGAGAAGATGATTAGGAACAAGGGCTTGTGACCCTGGCCCAGACTCCCCTCTGGATGCCTCTTTCCCTATTATGTCAGATAGACGACACCCACCACTTAGGGAGACTTGGAGGATTTAGTGCACCACGTGAGTGCTTAGTGGGAAACTGAGGTGCCCTTGTCTGAATTTCCTCATCTGAACTCCCACAGCCAGGGTTCCAGTTCAGGGTGGACCCTCCCTGCCCCTTACTCTTGCTTCAGGGGTCTAGAAACCTCTGGATACGGGGAATGGCTGCAACCCATGCTGAGCAGCTCTTTTAAAACTTCTGGGACTCAGATTCCTTGTCTGTAAAATGGACATCACAGGAAGTCAGGGTCTCTGAGAGCTCACGCAGGTCTGGTACAAGGTGATGTTTGACGGCAGAGATCCACCTGTGAGCTCCCGAGGATCAGCCCTAATATGCTTCCCCAGGTACCTGGAAAGTCCCCATGGCTAAACTCAGAGTTTTATTGGGGGCACAGAGGCCTGGGCTCTAAGACTCTGGAACCCCCACTACCTTGCTCCAGGTGCTCCCTAGCTTCTACCCCATCCTAGACACGGAGCCCAGAGGCCAGGCTGAGGGTAGGTAAAGATTTCATGGGCTGCCCCCCCCCCCCACAATTACTTCCTTCCCAGTTCCAGGCTGCTGGGCACCTGAACTGCTTACAAGTTCATTCATCAGCCACTCCCTGCCCCACCCCATCCACTCTGCCCTGGACCAATCTTTGTGCTTCCTCCCCTGCCTCACCCCAAGCAGGAGAAATGCAGAAATAATATCTGGCACTGGCCCCAGGAGGGGGCAGGGTCCACATGCAGACCCTGTTTCTCTGTCCAGTTTCCCAGGCCCCACGGGGATGACAGATGAGTCTAGAAGAGGCATGGTGCGCTGGCCTGACTTCATCCCCATTTTACTGGTGGGGAACTGAGGCTCAGAATGGTAGAGAGTCTGGCCCCAGGTGACTGGAAAGTGGGAAGAAGGCCCCTCAAAGACCTCCAAGGAGTCAAGGACTAAGAGTTCAGCCTCCCCAAAATGCCTCCCACCATTATTTGAGGAAGAATACAGATGAGAAGAGTTATCTGCTGAAATGAAGATGACTCAGGGGCCACAGTGGACCCCAAGCCAAGCTAGACCTCTGAGGAGTTGAACTTCTAAAGCAAACTGAGGGAAACTAGTGGGCCTGCAAGGAGGAGGTTGTTGAGGACATAAACTCTACTGAGTGCCTGGCACAGAGCAGATACTCATGAGCGGCTGGAGAGTTGACCAGAAGGTAAAATGGGGCTGTTTCTATGCACTGTGCCAGGAGTTTGCTTTGCCCAGAGACTCCTAAACCAGGAGACTGGCATGAGCCAAGTCAGCTGGTTCGAATCTGGGTCTGGCACAGGCTGGGAGACTCGGCTTGCCTGAGCCTCGGTTTCCAGAGCTATGAAATGGGGATAAATGTGGTGCCTTCTGAGTGAAGCCCTTGTCTGCTATAAGAGTCTCACGTGTGGTGGCCTCCACTCTGATATTCCAGGTTTGGGGCTGGGACATGGGTCAGAGAGAGCGATGACTTCTCCACCCTGGGAACTGTCTTATAGAGGGGCAGAAAGAAATTGTCAGGCGCCAAGAACTTCTTCTGGGAGCCATAGATGCTCAGTGACCAGGAAGTGAGCCCTTCTCCCGCCCGCACCCCTATGGTCCTGGGACCTCACACTTCTCCCTTTGGGGTCTGGCTAAGAAAAACTGAGATTTGAAACGGAACCTCAAACTGGGTATGAGGCATTCACCAGCCTCTCGCTGGCTCAGGTTACGCTGGAGTGGCAGAACTGGCAGCCTCAGGGCTGGGGGTGGGGGGGGGAAGGGTGGTGGTGCTCCCACTGTTCTCACGACCTCCCCACCTTGCTTCTGGGAGAAGGAGCCCTTTTGGGGGGAGGGATGGAGTGCCAGAGCAGGGTGGCCTAAGGGAGGAGTCCAGATGCCAGGTGTGTGGCTAGGCCATATGCCCCCTCCAGCTTCCTGGAAGCTGGATCTCCTTCTTACCTGTTCTTACCTGTAGAGGTGACACTGGCAGTTCCGGAACCCCCACCAGGTTTCAGCAGCAGCAACAGAAGCGGCTGCGGCAGCTGGGAGCCCGCCATTCCTGCGTGGGGAGGGGGGACTGCGGGCTCCGCGCAGGCGTGTGGCCAGGTGCCTGCTCCTTACACCTGTGCGCCCCCCTGCTGGCGGCGCGCGGAGCTGCTCAGGGGCGAGGTGGAGGCGGGGCTTCCGGACGCAGGGCCTCTGGGGGGCGCTACGGTTCACCAGGGGCGACATTCCTGACCGCCTCTCCACTTGGACCCCTCCACCTCTCCTAACAAACCCTCCTGATTCATGACCCTGAAGCCTTTACACTCTGCCTATCCCCTCAGGACACCCTCTGCCCCTTCTAGTTCCCCCTGGAGCCCCCATCTCTCTATGCCCCCTCTATGGCTGCCCCAAACCCACGCTGTCACCCCCCTCTACCCCTCCTCTTGGCCAGGCTGCCCCCTCTCTCCCTCTCTGCCCTGTCCCTGATCCCACCAGCTGGGGATGTCTTTGTACGGCTCTCTCTCACCCAGATTGGGGCCCCTTGGGGCTGGGCCCAGCATCCCCCCAAATCTGGATGTGGCTGGAACCCTCTAGTAGTTCCTGAATGAGGCACCCATGCATGCACCTGTAGGATTTTCCAGGGCCAAGGGACGCATGGTGGCCATTCTAGGCCAGGTCCCCAGACACTGGCTTCTGGAGTACCTCCATCTGGAACCGACGATGCTGCCCTGCTAGCCGTGGATGAATATGATGGTACGTATGAGGCCACGCTGGCAGCCCTGACCTCCGGGAAAGGCTTGGGGTCCCCATCCCAGCCACAGACCCTAGGTGCCAACTGCATGGTTGGAAGTTTTGGGCCCCTCCTGTCCAGGATGTTCCAGATCCCTCTCATTTTCCCTCGCACCATGCCTGAGACACCCCCGTAAGCATAGGTAGACCAGGACCCAGACTGTGGAGGGCTTTATTCATTAGACCCAGAGAGCCACATGGCTCCTCCCCTGGTGTTCCCCCACTGGTAAGCCAAGGTCCTAGACACCTGGCCATTGCACGTGCTGTGAGTTGTCCCACGCCGCTGGTCCCAAGAGCGCATCCGTGGTGAGAGAGGCCCGGGTGTAATGGCCGCGCCAGGTGGCTTGAAGCATCTTGGCTGCTAACTGCTGCCGCTTCAGCTGGCAGCGTACAGCGAAGCCCCTCCAGGCTGACTGGATGGCCGTGGCTGCCTTGCTCTGGTGATGGGGTTGCCAGGGGCTCTGGGGGTTTGACCGGGTGATGCAGCCCCGTGGCATGCTGGCCTGGCCTGCAGCACCCTGGCCCGTGCCATGCAGCACCCGGGTGGGCAGGGTATGGCCGCATATGTGGCATGTGCGGGAGCTGGAACCCACAAGCATCACCACGATGGGTGGGCTCCCCAGCCCGGAGCTCAGTGACTGGCAGAGACTACAGACACGTGGGTGGCAGGACTGGAAGCAGCGGTGATCAGACGTGGTCCTGGCCCCGCTGCCCGTCTCAGCCCACAGGCCTGGGAGCAGCATTTGCTGGGTGCAGCTCCGGCGGATGCAGAAGCCTCGCCACGCAGCCTGGATGACTGTGGCGGCTCTGCAGAGCCGGGCCAGGTCCCGCCGTGCACGGTAGCCACGCCAGGCATCCTGGATGGTGATGGCCCACTGATGCCACACCTTGATGGTACGGCGCACCAGGAAGCCACGTGTACACGCCTGGATGATGACCACCGCGTGGATGATTATCTCCTCCACAGCCTGCGCCGACGACGTCACCAGCTCCCCCGGCTGTCTGGGATCCACCGCCGCCATGACATCCCACGCGCCACCAGGGGCCGCAGTGCCGTTTCTGGGCCCGACCGCTACACTGGGGACGGCAGAGTTCCACGCTTGGCTGCCAGACACGCCATTGTCCTCAGGACCCTGGAGTAGAGCGGGAGTCAGGGATGCCCCGTGACTGTCTGCAGGAACCACGGAGCTAAGGGAATTCCGAGACACCAGCGGCGACTCCTGGTTAAAAAGGGGCCGCCGGGAACCACTCGGTGAAGACTTATAGCCCAGAGACACCCTCCGAACCCCCGGATTCAGCCTAGGGAAGACCATCCGTTGTGCCACCTCACCAGTGTGGATTGTTGGCGCTATGGCCAGCGGTGCACCTGTGGAATGTTTAGGAACTTCCTGTGAGGACCTGGGGGCATCCTTCTGCTCCTGATGGGCAGGCCCAGTCCCAGCCGCAGAATTGTCCGGCATTTGTGGGAAAGGGACATCATGCGTGGCCCTGAAGGATTTTCTAGGGCCAAGGGACTCATGGCCATCCTGAATCAGACCCCCGGACACTGGCTTCTGGAGCGCGCTAGATGCCACCCCTCTAACCAGGGGTGGATGAAGTGGCACATGGGAGGCCACGCTGGTGGCCCCTGACTTCCGGGAAGTGCTTGGGGTCCCCATCCCAGCCACAGACCCTGGGTGTAAACCGGTTGCCATGGTACTGCCATGGGCCAGCTTGGGTGACCCTGAGATGACAGTAGAAGCCATCGTCCCATGGGAATGGCTCCGGGACATGTGAGCCACCGAGGGGCTCTGGGGTATAATGTGAGCCTCCAAAGCCTTTTGATAAGCCAAGGGGCTCTGGGGCACAACATAAACCATGGAGGGGCTCCGGGGTACAGTGTGAGACACTGACGTCTGTTGATGAGCCAAAGTGCCCTTGACAGACCCTGTCTGCGCACCGGGGACCCCACTAGCAGTCACAAGGTGGGAACTGGGGGCCCCCCAATGCTGGCTGACCTCTGATGCAGAGTTGGGGTGCCACCACGGGCCATGGAGTGCTTGGCAAAACTCGGGGACTGTGGAGGGACAGAGGCCATGCCACTGGTCATAGACATAGCTTAGCTGGGAGCCACCTCCTCCAAGAGCGACATTTGGTCTTTGGGAAGAGTCTCATCCTCTGCAGGGAATTCTTGACTGTGGTCGATGTCAGTTGCCAGGGGACTATGGGACATCCACGGGGTTGCCTCAAGGACCTCGGACTCCCAGTTGGATATGGACCCCTGGGGCAAAGTCTTGTCCAGGTCCTCTGGTTTTATCACAGTCTGGTGGCCTGTGGTCTCAAACGACATCGTCCCAAGAGCTTGGCTCAACTGTGAGGCTCTTTGCAGAACCGTAGGCACTTGGCACACTCCCCTGGCTGTGCCATTAGCTTCCCGGAGATGGGCTTGAGCCAGGCCAGGGGTACGGGATGCCTGGAAGGAGGCTGTGGACGCTTCTCCCGCCAGGGCTCCGTGATATTGACGAGGAAAGATCCCAATCAGCATGGACCCCTGGGGCAGGCTCTGGGCCACGCCTCCAACTGTGGAGAGTGGACCAGCTGTACTAGCCATGGACTCCAGAACTAGGTTCTGATCTAGTCCCCCAGGCATAGATGCTGGGTCCACACTAGAGGCCACAGGACAAGGAGGGGATACTTGAGCCCACCCCACTTGCCGCTGAACCTAGGAGCAGGCTTGGAGCAGTTAGACTAGCTGAGGGTCTTACAGAGAGACCTTGCCTCTTCCCACCAGCACCGGATGCTGCATTCAGGCTGGGGGACACTGCAGTTGTGACAGAACTCAGAGGCAGGGTTCTGGCCATGCCACTGGCCCCAGAACCTGGAGGAAGGCCCTGACCCATGCCACTGATCACAGACCCTGGGGAAAGGCCCTGGCCCATGCCACTGATCACGGACCCTGGGGAAAGGCCCTGGCCCATGCCACTGATCACGGACCCTGGGGAAAGGCCCTGGCCCATGCCACTGATCACGGACCCTGGGGAAAGGCCCTGGCCCATGCCACTGATCACGGATCCTGGGGAAAGGCCCTGATCCATGCCACTGATCACGGACCCTGGGGAAAGGCCCTGGCCCATGCCATTGATTATGGACCCTGGGGAAAGGCCCTGGCCCATGCCACTGATCACGAACCCTGGGGGAAGGGTCTGAACCACACCACTGACCATATAACCTGGTGGAAGGCTGGGGCCACACAACTCATCATGGACCCTTGAGGAAGGCTCTGGCCCACACCCCTGATCATGGACCCTGGGGAAAGACTAGGGGTCATACCACCGGCCCTAGTACCTGGGGCCACAGCTGTGGTCATCCTACTGGCTACGGAACCTGGCACCACACCACTGGCCATGCCCATCCCAGGCTCCTGGCTGACAGCATCTGCTTGTTGGTAACTGGATTTGGAGATTGTAAGCACAGAAGGACACTGTTGGCCCAAAGATATTGGGAGATCGACATTGACCTGAGATATGCCGGGGCCCACAATGGTGAGGGAAAACTTGGATGAACTCACATCCAATCCACCGGGCGCTGAAGCTGGAGAGAAGCCAGGTCCCGCCCCTGAGGCTGGTTCATGAATCAAGGGGGCACCAGCCACAGAGGCCCAGGATGTAATGGGGGCCATGCCCCCGGTCACTGGAGATTGGCTTGGGCCCATACCAGTCGCCACACTTCTCCACCCCACACTCCCTGACGTGCCAGGGGATATAGGTACCCGAGACATACTTAGGAACATACCAGCAGCCAAGGTCCCCAGAGGCACATTTGGAAGCATGCCAGCAGCCATGGTGCCCTGGGACGTGCTTGTAGCCATGCCCCTGAACAGAATCCCCTGAGATATACTAGTTCCCTGGCCCAGACAAGAGTCCTCTCCACTGGCCACAGATGCCTGGTAGAGACTTGGAGCTGAAACAGTGACAGCAGACTGTTCAGTTATGCTTGGGTGCCTCCCACTAATACTGGATGGCTGATGAAACCCAAGGGCCACCTTGCTGAACTCAGGGGCCTGGGGATTTGGGGTCACCCCACTAACCATCAGAGGATCTTGACATGGGTCCACCTTAGTAGACACAGTTGGCTGGCTCAGACCCCGGCCCATGTTGTTAGCCACTGATGGATATGGTGCACACGAGGTGACTTCAATGGCAAAAGATGAATGACGCTGACTGGGAGCCACTGCATTCACCCTTGATGACAGTAGACTTGAACCCACGCTACGGGCCCAACTTGGCTGACAGAGTGTACAACCCATACCACCAATCACAGATGGCTGGGCATCCCCCTACTTGCCACAGATGGCTGGGCCAGGCTGGAGAACACCACACCAGCCACAGATGGCTGGCCTAGGCTGGGGGTCATCCCATCAGTCATAGGTGGCTGGCTTGGGCTAGGGGCCCTGCCACAAGTCACAGGCAGCTGGGCTAAGCTGGGGGCCACCCCACTGGTCACAGGTGGCTGCACAATGCTGGGTGCCACCCTGGTGGTCATAGATGGCTGGGCTAGGCTCAGGGCCACCCCACTGGTCACAGGTGTCTGGGCAAGGCTGGGGGCCACCCCACTGGTCACACGTGGCTGAGCTAGGCTGGGGGTCCCCCCACAAGTCACAGGCAGCTGGGCTAAGCTAGGGGCCACCCCACTGTTCACAGGTGGCTGGGCAAGGCTGGGGGCCACCCCAGTGGTCATAGATGGCTGGGCTAGGCCCAGGGCCACCCCACCAGTCACAGGTGGTTGGGCTAAGCTGGGGGCCACCACACCGGCCATGGATGGCTGGGCTAGGCCGAGAGCCACCCTACAGGCCATTAATGGCTGTGCAAAGCTGGGGACCACCCCATCAGTCACCAATGGCTGAGCTAGGCTAGGGGCCACCCTATTGGTCCTGGATGTCTGGCTTAGGGTGGGAGTCATCTTACTGGCCACAGATGGCACAGATAGGCTGGCGATCACTCTACTGGCCATAGAGAGCTGGTGTGGGTCTGGGGAGACCTTACTGGCTACTGTAGGCTGAGATAGGCATGGGGTCAACCTACCGGCCACAGATGGCCGCCAATAGATCATAGGGACCACATTACTCAAAGACAGACTTCTGGTCAACCCAGTCCTATAGGGTTTCTGGGACAAGCTCTCCTTCAGATTCATGGAGCTTTGGCCTGAGGACATATCTCCCTCATCATCTGAGCCCCAGTGGACACTCAAGGTCATGCGACTGGCCACTGAACTGTGATGCAGAATGGGGATCAGTTCTGAGGCTGCAGGAGACTGGTCGTGGAGGTTTGGGGTCATGTGCCTATGGCCTGCTCTCTCAGTCTCTTCCATGTTCCCAGGCCCCTGGGACCTCTCCACAGGCACCCCAGAGAGGAGAGGATCTAGATGAAGCTCCCTGTCCAAGCTGGCTTCCCAGGACTACTCCCCCACCAGGTCAACAGCGGTCATGCTGGCCACAGACTTGGTGGAAAGGCTGAGTGAACTGCAGCTGCGCGGTGAGCTCTGGGAATTGCTCACATTGGGGCCATAGTCTGTGGAGCCCTGGGAGAAGCTTCTGGCCAGGTCACTGTCTGGACCCTGTGGCAAAGTGGACACCAGTTCATTAAGTATATGGCTAGTCACCAGCTCCTGTGGGCAGTGAACACTGGAAATGGTACCCCGTGTTTGATTTTTCTCCTTCCCAGGGATGGCTGTACGGGGAAGGGTGGGTGCCAGCCTATTGCCTGGGGAGGCTTGGAACAGACTGGGATCAGCCTGAGTGTTGAGGGCCCAGCGATGACTAGGAGCCATGGAGCCGGGCCGGAGATCTGGGGTTATGACACAGGCCTTGGGAGCCTGTGGTTGTGCTTTGCTCACCGTGGAGGCATGTGGTGGACTCGGGGTCACCTTGTTGGTCATCTCCCTAGTGCCTATGGAGGCTCGTTTATGATCTGGGGACCGAGTTCTCTGCATGGTCTCCTCAGGGACCATAGATGGCTGTTGTGGACCTCTGGCCACTGAGGGTCGACACACACCAGGAGGTACCCTGCTGACCCCGGAGGGATGACACCCGCAAGCCGACCCCGCATAGGCGGCGGCACACTGGTGGAAGTGGGTGCCCCTCCCACGACCTGTAGTGCCGGGAAGCTTGCCCGGTGCCACTACCCTGCCCTCCCCCGACAACGCCCATGGACGTGGGGCTGCCCTGCTGACCTCGTGTGGATTGTGGGCGCTTGGGGTCATGCTGCCACTGGCCAATGATGGCCGGCTCATGCTTGGGCTCACGCCACTGGCAATGAGTGGCTGCCATAGACTGGGGGGCGGCTGCTGGTGGGGCGAGTTGGGCAAATTGGGGTCCACATCACTCACCATGGGACTGAGATCTGAGGCCAGTTCACTAGCCCTTGGGTGCAGGCACACATTTGCCTCACGGACCTTGGGGGTCAGGTATAGATTTAGGGTGTCTCTGCTGGGTCCCATCTCCTGTGACAGAGTGGGGTCCAGGGCAGCAATCAGGGGATACTGATGAATGGTCAAGGGGTCAAGGAGTCCAGCAGTCAAGGAGGCGCCCACAGAGACCACCGATGAGCAGGGTGACCCCCCGAGCATGGCTCCATCCCCCACCTCTTCCAAGAGCCTGGAGGGCCAGCCTGTGATGAAACCCTCCGAGGCCCCACCCCAGTGAACCCTGACCTTGCTGGGCTGTAGTCTCATGGGGCCCAGGGTGGGACCCCATGCAGCCGACGGGCTCCCCCTGCAGTCCACCTCCACTGGGGTCGGCATCACAGTCACCCTGCTTCCCGCCGTTTTCGTGGCAGCCTTGAGAAGGACGACTCCAGACCTCAGGGCCACCTGAGAAAAAGACTGGCTGAGGACTGCGCCTAGCTCACCCTGACACAGGGCCTGGTTCAAGGTGGCCCGCTCCCCCTCCATCAGGGCCTTGCTGAGCACGTCCGCCAGTCTGCCCTGAATGGCCTTAGTGAGCTCTGCCCGCAGCTCACCCCGGGCCAGGGCGCAGGACAGGCTGGTGGCCAGCTTGCCCCAGGACAGCGCCTTCACCAGCGCCGTGCCCAGGATGCCCTGGGGCAGGGCCTTGGCCATCGTGGCTCCCGAGACCTCTTTGGACAGGGCCTGGTCCAGAGCCGCCCTCACTTCCCCCTGGGAGAGGGCTTTTGCCAGCAGGGCGCCAGCAGGTTCTCCTGGGAGCCCAGCAGGGCAGCCAGCTCAGCACATAGGGAAGCGAGCTGGGAGGCTGCCAGCTCCTCCTGGCAGGGCGGGGCTGGGCTGCTTGTTGACAGCTGCACCCCGTCCCCCCAGGATTCGACATTGCACGTGGTGTGTCCAGCAGAGGCCAGCAAAGGCACCAGCGTGTTCTGGCTCTCAGAGGCTCCCTGGCGTGGGCCCTGGGTGGCCTTGCCCTGCACGTAGCTGTGGGACAGGAGCTGGGTCAATCTGTCCTCTGGCTTGGCTCGGGGCAGAGCGCCAACGTGCTGGCAGGGCTGGGTGGAGGCCTTGAACTTGACTAGGAGTGGTTGGGACTGGGTCTTGCTGCTGAGCTCAGTGGCCTGGCGGGCTGCGTGGAAGCCCTTGGCTGTTTCTGTGGCCAGATGTGTCTGGGACTGTGCCTGGGTCAGCTCGGTGGGCAGATGTGCCTGGGACTGCACCTTGGACAGATGTGATTGGGCTAGGGCTGTGGTCAGCTCAGGGGGTGGATGTCCTTGGGACGGGCCCTTGGTCAGCTTGGTAGAAACATGTGCCTAGGACGGGGGCTTGGTCGGCTCGGCCAGCAGATGTGCCTGGGGCGAGCCTGTGGTTGAACACGGGGCCGGTTGTGCCTGAGGCAGACATGTACCCAGATGTGCCACAGCTGTTTCTATAGGCTCACATACCTGGGATAGGGCCTTCACGACATCCATCCTCAGGTGTGCCTGCTTGCTCCCGTCCTCCGCCACTTTTGTCCAGGACGAAACCACGGGCACTTCCACGGCCTCACTGATGTTAGATGCTGTTTCTGTTTTCACCCGTTTCTGGGAGAAGTCCTTGATTTTCTCACCTCCCGAAGGAGGCCTGGCTGTAGCCTTGGGATCCCCAGCCCCCAGATGTGATGGGGGGAAGCATTTCATTTTTCCCTTAGTCAAGTACGAGTGGGGTGAGACCGTGGTCACCCCTGCTGCCTGCCTCGCGTTCACCACAGCCTTGGCCTTTGGTCCACTTAGACATGTGTGGGATGAGGTGTCGGGAATTCCAGCTGCCGCCAATGCTGAAGATGGAGGTTTGAGATTTCCAGCTGCTGGAGGGGGCAGGCACAGGGTCCTGAGGATGGTGGCTACCGAGCGTAACTGAGCTGGGGTCTTGGTTACCATGGCCGCCAGGCGTGTCTGGGCAGGAGGACCTTTGGTCACCGAGACGCCTTGGAGTGTCTGATGAGATGGGGTCTTGGTCATCGTGGCTGCCAGGCGCACCTGGGGTGCGGTCTTGGCCATCACGAGCGCTGCACACGTCTGGGGCGGGGCCTTGGTCATCGTGGCTGCAGGGCGTGTCTGCGTTGGAGACTTGAACATTGAGGGCAACAGGCATAACTGGGGTGGAGTCTTGGCCATCATGGCTGCTGGTCGTGTCCGGGGTGAAGTGTTGGTCATCGAGGCTGATGGTCTCATTTGAACTGAGGTCTTGGTCACCGGGGTCGCTGGGCAGGGCTGGGGTGGGGTTTTGGTTATTATCGCGGGCACTGGGCACGGCTGGGATTGGATCTTGTTCATCATGGCCGCTAGGCATGACTGGGGTGGGGTCTTGCTCACTGTGGCTTGTGGGCACGTCTGGGCTGGGGTCTTGGTTATCACAGGTGCTGGGCCTGTCTGTGGTGGCCCTTCGAGGACCTCTGCTTCCATGTGGGCCTGGGTCTGGCTCTTGAGCTGTCCTTGAACTGCCTGGGCACATCTTCCGGATGGTGGTGGCCCCGGGGCTCCTGCCTTGTTAGCTTTGGCGGTTACTTGCTCGGTCTTCTTCGTGTCCCCCTCTCCGTGGACAAGGCAGGCATTTCTGACGGTTCTTGTCAGCAGGCATGGGCGGCACTTCGCCTCTGGACTCACAGGACACGGAAGTCTGATGGCAGCGGTCTGGTGTGGAAGGAAGGCGACGCTGGGGCCTCCGACAGAGCACGTACCCGGCTGTGACACGCCCTGGGACTGCAGCAAGGCCAGCTGGTGGGTACAAGCGGCCAGGCCGTTGGAGGAAGGAAACTGGGTCTCCCTGCTCACCAAGGTGGGCTGGGCCAGAAGGGACTTGCCCTCTTCCAGATGCTGGAACCGCACCTGCTGGGGCGAGTGGTAAGGGATGTCCCCCTCCTCCACCTTCGCTTTTTTCTCCACCGTCTTGCCAGACTGGAGGAGGCACCTGGTGTTGAAGCGTCGCCAGGCCTCCTGGATGGCCTTGGTCACCATCACCTGAGAGATGAGCTTCTGCCGGAGCCGGTAGCCCCTCCAGTTGGCTTGGATGAGTGTGGCTGCATGGGACAGCATCATGTCCATTTCGTCCACCAGGACATTCCTGAAGGCCTGGCTCTCCACCACAGCCCGGAGGCATGGGATGTGATGAGCCACCGTCTTGTCCTTGTCTGGCTGTTGCAGAAGGGTCTCCTTGGATGCACGTGGCTCATGCCGGGGCTGTGGATGCAGTGTCCCTGCTTTGCCTTGGAGATTGGGGACGGGCTGATAGGAGCTCTTCCCACTGGGTGACACCTGTAGCTGCAGACGCAGTGTCCCCACTTTGTCTTGAAGGTCGGGGACGGCTGATAGGAGCTCTGCCCACTGGGTGACACCTGTAGCTGTGTTGCTTGCTGCATTGTCTTGGTTCCTAGGCGGCTCAGCTCTGCCTGTGGGGGGTTATAGGGAAGTAAGTGGTCAGGGAGCAGTGTCATGTACACACGAGGCCTCCTGGCTGGGGCAGGCACTCACCCCAGAACCTACATCTTCTTGCTCCTGGCACCTTGCAATCTTCCTCCTCTCCTCTGCGGGCCCTCTCTCTTCCAGCCACACGCCCAGGTGGCCTTTGGTACCCATGTCTCCCTCATCACCCTGTGGTTACTTCAACACCAGCACACAGGGCATGTTCTCACCTGAATGTCTGACCACCTATCTGCTTTTCGACCTTCCTCTGTACCTGGAACATACTGTGAGTACAGCACTGATCACAGTATTTTGGAAATATCCTGTTCGTGTGTGCGTGCGCCTGGTGTTATTATTTGCTTTTCTCCATCAACTGTGAATTCCTAGAGGGCGGGAACCAAGTCTGAGTCACTTCTGTGGCCCTATCTCAGTCACAGGGCTTGGCTCCAAGTTTTGAACAGGTATTGGCTGGGTGGCTAGCTTGACCATTAAGTGAGTGGATGAGTGGACTGAAAGTTGGATGGATAGATGGTCTCATGGCTAGACACTGAAGGGATAAATCAGTGGACGAATGAATGCTGGCTGGGCTGGAGGAATGGATGAAGGGTAAGGTTGTAAATGGATGAGTAAATGAAGTTGACGAGTGAATTGATGAACAGATAAGTAAATAAGGAAATGGACACCTGGATGGATGGATGAACGGATGGATAGTGAGTAGGTGGGTGGATGGATAGACGCGTGGATGGGTGGGTGGGTGGCGGGATATATGGATAGATGGAGGGAGGGAGGATAGATGAGTGGGCAGACGGATGGATGAAACCTGAGTAGATAAATGGGTGTGAATGAAGAAAGCTGAAGGAATTGGTAAAGAGATCGATGAATAGGAGGTGGACTGATGAATGGCTGGATGGATCGGTGAACGAATGGGTGATAACGTAGACGATGGATAGATCAATGACAGACGGAAGGGTGGTAGAGGGAAGAATGAGGGGATGACTGGCTTTCAGAAGTACTTTGACTACCTGCTGAAGACGGAACCAACTGACCTTCCTGATGACTCATGAGGAACCAGTCCTCAGTGCAATCTAGCTCTCTCTTACCCATGAGCAGTTAGGGCTGTCTCCCAGTGGGAACGAGGCCAAGGCTGTCTTATCTTTAGGTTGTCTCAGTTTCATGGCAGAGCCTAGCCTAGGTTGGAGGCCTGGCACAGATCTTCACGCCACCTCCAGAATGGCGCTGGGATCTTTCTGGTCTCTGGATTTCAAGTGTTTTAATAGTACACTCAATTGTCTTTCAAGTTGCTGAGGTAAATGAAATCTTTTTAAATGTTAATGTTAAGTAAATAAATAAATCTTAGTCCATCTGCTGTTAAAAAAGAAAAAGAAAAAGAAGTACTTTGATGCAGAGAGAGTTCAGACACTGTCAAGCAGCCCTGATGTATAACCTGGAGCATAAGACACTTACTTTGCAGAAGTACCCCCTTCTGGCTGGACCAGTCAGACTTCATACCTTGGAGGGTCACAGACCTGGAGGAAAAGCAGGAAGAGACGGTGCAATCTCAGAAGCCAGCTTGCAAGAGGAAGCAGCCTTCATCCCTTCATCCCATGCATTGTGCAGCTACACTGCCCTGGGTTGGCTCTGTCCCCAAGACCAAAACGAAAAGAGATGTTAAAAGCAAAAAAACTAAATTCTTTTTAAAAAAAAAAAAACCAACTTTTTTTTTTTTTCTCTCTTTGCAAATCTCGCTCATTCAGAGGTAAAACTAGAGAAATACCAGTTAGGCCAAAGGGTAGGATAAAGCCACCATCAAAAATTGGCACTTCTGGGGCTTCCCTGGTGGCACAGTGGTTGAGAATCTGCCTGCTGATGCAGGGGACACGCGTTCGAGCCCTGGTCTGGGAGGATCCCACATGGTGCGGAGCAACTGGGCCCGTGAGCCACAACTACTGAGCCTGCGCGTCTGGAGCCTGTGCTCCGCAACAAGAGAGGCCGCCATAGTGAGAGGCCCGCACACTGCGATGAAGAGTGGCCCCCGCTTGCCACAACTAGAGAGAGCCCTCGCACAGAAACGAAGACGCAACACAGCAAAAATAAATTAATTAATTAATAAACTCCTACCCCCAACATCTTTTTTTAAAAAAACAAAAACAAGGCACTTCTGGGCTTCCCTGGTGGCACAGTGGTTAAGAATCTGCCTGCCAATGCAGGAGACATGGGTTCGAGCCCTGGTCCGGGAAGATCCCATATGCCGCGGAGCAGCTAAGCCCGTACGCCACAACTACTGAGTCTGCGCTCTAGAGCCCGCGAGCCACAACTACTGAGCCCGCATGCCACAGCAACTGAAGCCCGTGTGCCTAGAACCCATGCTCCACAACAAGAGAAGCCATCGCAGTGAGAAGCCTGCACACCGCAACAAAGAGTAGACCCCGCTTGCCACAACTAGAGAAAGCCCGTGTGCAGTAACTAAGACCCAATGCACCCAAAAATAAATAACTTAATTAATTTTTTTAAGAACTGGCACTTCTGCTACAATTGTCAGTGAATCTCCTCCATACACATGTTTTAGGATTTAAAAAAAAAAAAAAAAAAGATGAATGTGCAAGGAAGTCTATTCCAGTGGGTTTTTTTTTTAATTTTTATTGAAATATAGTTGATTTACAATGCTGTCTTAGTTTCAGGTGTATAGAGAAGTGATTCAGTTATACATACATAAATATATATACATATATGTTCCTTTTTTACATTCTCTTCCGTTATAGGTTATTACAGGGTATTCAGTATAGTTCCCTGTGCTATACTGTAGGCCCTTGTTGGTTATCTATTTTACATATATCCAGTGTTATTTTGTACCTAAAAACAAAACTGGAAATAACCAAAAAGGTGATTGCTAGGGGGCAGTTACAAGTGCATAAAGAAAAGTACTCAAGGATGTTCATCTCTATACTTTTTAGAAGAGTCAAAACTGGAAACAACCCAAATGGTGGTTTAAATTAATCAATTGACTATTCATACAGTGGTATACTATCCAGCCATTAGAAATGGTGTCCAGACCCACAAGAATGGCTAAAATTTAAAAGGTGAATATGTCACAACCACTTGCAGAAACGATCCATATCTTGAAGGGAACTCAACAATTCCACCCTGACAAATATACTCAAGAGGTCCAAGTGTTTATACTCACCCCAAACCAGAAAGCACCCAAATGCCCATCAACAGAATAATGAATACCAAGTGTATCATCAATATGTTAATATGAACGAATAGGAATAGAAATACTGACTTATTTATACCCGTTCAACACATCAATGAGAATGAGGTCAGCACTATAGAGAAATCTCACATACATTGTTTTGAGTGAAAGAAGCTGAACATAAAAGAGGACAGATTGGTTATTCCAATTATAGGACATTTAAAAGGGAACAGAAGAAATTAAGGTCTGCTATTAAAAGTCTGGACAGGGCTTCCCTGGTGGCGCAGTGGTTGAGAGTCCGCCTGCCGATGCAGGAGACACGGGTTCGTGCCCCGGTCCGCGAAGATCCCACATGCCGCGGAGCGGCTGGGCCCGTGAGCCATGGCCGCTGAGCCCGTGCGTCCGGAGCCTGTGCTCTGCAACGGGAGAGGCCACAACAGTGAGAGGCCCAAGTACCGCAAAAAAGAAAAAAAAAAAAAGAGTAGCCCCCGCTCACCACAACTAGAGAAAGCCCACGCACGGCAACAAAGACCCAACACAGCCTAAATTAATTAATTAATTTTAAAAATAATCATAAAAAATAGCCCAGGACTTCCCTGGTGGCGCAGTGGTTAAGAATTCGCCTGCTAATGCAGGGGACATTGGTTCAATCCCTGGTCCAGGAAGATCTCACACGCCGTGGAGCAACTAAGCCCATTTGCCACAACGACTGAAGCCCGTGTGCCTAGAGACAATGCTCCGCAACAAGAGAAGCCGCCTCAATGAGAAGCCTGGGCACTGCAACGAAGAGTAGCCCCTGCTCACAGCAACTAGAGAAAGCCTGCATGCAGCAATGAAGACCCAACGCAGCCCAAAAAAAGGATATAGAAAAAAGGAGGGAGTTTGGCCTTTTAGTCAAGGTGGCAGAATGATGTGATGTGGGAACCTGACCCCCTTCACTCCAACATAGAAACAACAGATAGAATATTTTAAAACAATGTTACCACATGGTGATCCTTTTTTAATGTATAGAAATATCAGATCACTACATTGTACGCCAGCAACAAATGTAGGTCAATTATACTGCAAAAACAAACAAACCCATAGAAAAAGAGATGAGATTTGTGGTCACCAGAAGGGGTAGGGATGGGGGCAGGGGAATTGCATGAAGGCAGTCAAAAGGTACACGCTTCCAGTTATAAGATAAATAAGTACTAGGGATATAATGTACAACATGATTAAAATAATTCAAACTGGGGCTTCCCTGGTGGCGCAGTGGTTGAGAGTCCGCCTGCCGATGCAGGGGACACGGGTTTGTGCCCCGGTCCGGGAAGATCCCACATGCCGCGGAGCGGCTGGGCCCGTGAGCCATGGCCGCTGAGCCTGCACTCCAGAGCCTGTGCTCCGCAACGGGAGAGGCCACAACAGTGAGAGGCCCGCATACCGCAAAAAAATGATAAAATAAAATAAAAAATAATAATAATAATTCAAACTGCTGTATGTTATCTATGCCATATGTTTGTTAAGAGAGTAAATTCTGAGTTATCATCACAAGGAAACAATTGTTTTCTTTTTCTTAAATTCTGTATCTATATGACATGATGAATGTTCACTAAACTTACTGCAGTATCATTTTATGATATACCTAAGTCAAGTCATGCTGTACATACACCTTAAACTTATACAGTGCTGTACGTCAATTATATCTCAATACAACTGGGGAGAAACGTTTTTGAAAAAAGAAAAGAATGAGACTTCAAAAACAAACTCATAGAAAAAGTAAGAATAAAACCCTTGGAATTTCCTTTTTAAAAAAGAAAAAAAAGAAGGAAAAAAGGAAAATGTTACCACAATCTAGCTCTCACCAACAGATAAGATGCAAACATACTAAAAACGTGACCACTTATCAGAAGAATAATACTATACCCAAGTGCTATTTATTCCAAAGATGTAAAAATAGTTCAATTTCTAAATATTCCCAAGGTAATTCATTACATCTAGAAATCTAGAAGATAGCCATATGATTTTTCAAAAAGGGCCAAAGCATTTTATCAATTCCAATAGCTATTTCTAATAAACATTTTAAAAAATAGGATAGTATCTAAAATTGCTAAGTCTAACTACAAAACCACAGCAAATGTCATTTTAAATGGTGAATACTGAAGTCATTTTTGTTAAAGGAAGGAGAAAGATGTTGCCCCACCCTTGCCGCAGGTATCATTATTTTTGGTGGTTACAGCAAAAACAAGATGACAAGGACTTGAATAATCAGTGTAAATGTTTGAAAAGAAGAGCTCAGCAGGAATTGTCAACCTAGAAGACCTCAGTGTAAATGTTTGAAAAGAAGAGCTCAGCAGGAATTGTCAACCTAGAAGACCCAAGAGATTCTAATTTTCTAATTTCCGAAGGCACATGGCTGCATACAAAAACCCATAGCTCTTCCGTATTTGAGATAAAACCAGCTGGAAATGGAAATGAGAAAAAAATACCATTCATTCATAGTGATGTCCAAAACTATACGATTCAGGGAATTCCCTGGCGGTCCAGTAGTTCGGACTCCATGCTCTCACTGCTGAGGGCCCAGGTTCAATCCCTGGTCGGGGAACTAAGATCCCACACGCTGTGTGGTACAACCAAAATATATATATATATACACAATTCATAGGAACAAATATTACACAAAAGCCAAAGGGGTTATATGAAGGCCAGGAAAAGAGACAAAAACCATCTGAAAGGTGTACCATGTGCTTAGGAAGAAAGAATTCCTATAAATTATTACACAGTATCACAATTCATAGAGTGTAATTCATGCCCAATTAGAATCACAATGGGGCGTTTTTTGAACATGGAATGATTTCAGTGTTCAGAAGGAAGAGTAAATGAGAGTAGCCAAGAAGATCACGAAGAAGAGTAGTCGGGACTTCCCTGGTGGCGCAGAGGTTAAGAATCTGCCTGCCAATGCAGGGGACATGAGTTCGAGCCCTGGTCCGGGAAGATCCCACATGCCGCGGAGCAACTAAGCCCGTGCACTACAACTACTGAGCCTGTGCTCTACAGCCCGCAAGCCGCAACTGCTGAGGCCCTCACACTAGAGGCCGTGCTCTACAAGAGAAGCCACCGCAATGAGAAGCCTGCGCACCACAACGAAGAGTAGCCCCCGCTCGCCACAACTAGAGAAAGGCCGCGCGCAGCAACGAAGACCCAACGCAGCCAACAATAAATAAATAAATGTATATATTAAAAAAAAGAAGAGTAGCAAAGAGGACTTTGACTTGCCAGATTATAGACATACTCAAAAGCCATCATAATCACAGTATGGTTCCCATCCAGGACTAGACAGAGAGACCAGTGTGACAGAAGAGTGAAACCAGGAATTAACACCAATGTACCAAGGATACATTGTATTTCAATCCAGGAGGGGAAAATTCTGTGTTTAAACAAGTGGTACAAGGCAATCTATTTGGAAGAACATAAGTTTGGACCTCTATCTCATACCATATTCTAAAAAATTCCAGATGGATTGAAAAATTATAAGAACATTTATCAGTATGTGAGTATAACCTGTAAATCACTGAGCTCTTATAAAACCAAACAGGAAACCCAGAAGCTTTGAAAAAGATAAACATGTTTGACATCATAAAGACCAAAAAAATTGTATGGCCAGTGATGCCATGAATAAGGCCAGAGTACAAAAGACTGGGGGAAATGTTTGCAGTGAATGTGATAAAGAGTCCAAGTTAATTGCCTGCTAAAATAAAAATACCCATACTTTTTGGAAGATTATGACAGCATCCAGTCTCTGCATCTTAACATTCACAATGTCTAGGTATAATCCAAATTGACTAGAAATATGAATAAACTCAAAAAAATGTAACTCGCTCTCCTGAGAAAAATTCATCAATGGATAAATGCCCCAAATGTTGGAATTATCAAAGATTTTAGAGCAGCTATTATAACCATGCTAAATAGGAAAATATACTCTTGAGTGAAGAGGTGGGACATCTCAGTAGAGAAATAGAAAAATAAAGATATTAGAAAAGAACCAGGTGGAAATTCTAAAACTGAAAATATACAATGTCTGGAATTCAAAAATTCTCTGGATGGGCTAAACAGCAGAGCGTAGATGACAGAAGAGTCAGTGAGTTTGAATGTAAATAGAAACTATCCAATCTGAAGAACACAGGGGGGATAAAGAATGGGCCACAGAGCAAGCGTTAGGGACCTGTGGGACAAGATCAAAAGGTCTAACATAGATGTAATTGGGGTCCCAGAAAAAAAGAGGAGGGTATAAAAAGTATGTAAAGAAATAACAGCCAAAAGTCTGTTGGAAAAAAATGTATAGGTTTAAAAAGCTCAGAAAACCCTACGCAAGATAAGCACAAAGAAACACACACCTGGCTCAACACAGTCAACGTCCTGAAAAGCCAAGATTAAATCTTGAAATCAGTCAGAGAAAAATAATACATAACATACAGTGGAGCCATGATTCTGCCAGCTTCTCATCCAGAAGACACTGCAGCAGTCTGGGCTCAATCAGGAGATCGAAACCACACCACAGATTAAATGAGGGAAGCTTAATACAAAGAACTGTTTATGATGATAAAACAGTAACTATGGACTTCCCTGGTGGTGCAGTGGTTAAGAATCCGCCTGCCAATGCAGGGGACACAGGTTCGAGCCCTGGTCCGGGCAGATCCCACATGCAGCGGAGCAACTAAGCCTGTGTGCCACGACTACTGATCCTGCTCTCTAGAGCCTGCGAGCCACAGCTACTGAGCCAGCGTGCCACAACTACTGAAGCCCGCACGCCTAGAGCCCATGCTCCGCAGCAAGAGAGGTCCCCGCAATGAGAAGCCCGCGAACCGCAACGAAGAGTAGCCCCTGCTCACCGCAACTAGAGAAAGCCCGCGCGCAGCAACGAAGACCCAGTGCAGCCAAAAGGAAACTCTAATGTGGTTTCCTAGGGTTGAGGGAGTATCCCCAAGGAAGGGCAAATTTGGAAGAGGTTAAGCCCCCTTGGAGAAGATGTGGTTTGACCCACCAGATGGCAGAGATATTTGCTGGTTTGGCCAGACCGAAGCAGAGCTGGAGTTGCCAGGCAAGAAAAAGGCCACCCCCTGAAGTGCACGTGGAGGAACAGGTGATCAGTAACTGGTGATATGAGCACACATCAGGAGTCCAGTTGCTGGTGGGGGCAGAAGGCCTGCAGTGTGTGGGGGCCACCGTGGGGCCTTTGGGTTTTGGGACAAGAAGGCTACAGAAAGATTTTCACCAGGTCATGTCTACAAAGTCGCAAAGGGATGACGTTCTAGACCCATGAGTGGGGCAGGTTCACCAGGAATCTTCACACCTCTACCGCCAACACTTCCTGCAATGTTTCACCAGTACCCTCTACTCACTTGAAAGAAGACAATGAAAGGAACTCCTTGGTATATTACAGAGTAATGGACATATTGAAAGGTATATTTGGAGGCAAGATGTAATAAATTGAGAACTGACATGCACCTTAAGTGATGAAAGAACAAAAAAACCTGCCAACTGATAATTCTATACATAGCAAAAATGTCCTTTGAGAGTAAAGTTAAAGACATTTTACAGAAAACAGAAGCTGGTCCTCCTTGAGTTGCATCTTTTTTTTTTTTAATTAATTTATTTATTTTTGGCTGCATTGGGTCTTCATTGCTGCGAGTGGGCTTTCCCTAGTTGCGGCGAGCAGGGGCTACTCTTCGTTGCGGTGCACAGGCTTCTCATTGCGGTGGCTTCTCTTGTGGCTGAGCACAGGCTCTAGGCGCACAGGCTTCAGTAGCTGTGGCACGCGGGCTCAGCAGTCATGGCTCGTGGGCTCTGGAGCTCAGACTCAGTAGTTGTGGCACACGGGCTTAATTGCTCCGTGGCATGTGGGATCTTCCCGGACCAGGGCTTGAACCCGCGTCCCCTGCATAGGCAGGCGGATTCTTAACCACTGCACCACCGGGGAAATCCTTGAGTTGCATCTTGAATTGCCGCCTATTTTTGGTCAACTTACCCCGGGGAGGTCCTTCAAGCCAGAATAGAGATGACTGTATGACACAAAGCATCACTGACATTTTTCAAAATGGATAGGCTTTGTGGAATTCCCCCGCTCAATGTGGGGTTGGTGGGCTAGGCGCTCAAAGAAATCTCACGCACACCTTCCTCTGTAGACTCTATGAAGTAGTAGCTGCCAATGGAGATACTCAGAGATTTCAAGCTGCATAAAAAGGTTTTAAACTCCTCAGAAACAAAAGTTGTTCTCTAAGTAGTATGCAAAGAATGAGAATCAATTCTGCCTCAGAGAGGAAGTAAAAGAAGCAAGATGATCAATATCTTGTAATAAACTCTAATGGGAAAGAAACTGGAAAAGAATATATATATATATATATCTGAATCACTTTGCTGAAATTAACACATTATAAATCAACTATACTTTGATAAGAAAGAAAGAAAGGGAGAGAAAAATAGAGAGAGAAAGAGAAAGAAAGAAAGAGAAGCAAGATGACACGTGACTGGTCATCTCTGCTTGGTCCAAAATGTGCAAAGAACCTGGTTTATGTGGCTTGTGTAGCTCCTACGCCCTGAGAGATGCTTTGTGCCCGGACAGCAGTCATGGGTGACTACCTCCAAGGTTACCATGCTAACTGGAGAGCAAGGGCTGTACTGCTGTGTCCCCAGCTCTGTTGCCAGCCTAGCAACCAACACAGATTGCTTGTTGGGTAAGTGCTTGTGGATGTGTCTTGTTATTAATCAGTTAGAGGGTCTGATGCCACCATACCTTCTCAGGTGTGTCCCTTTAGCTTTCTAAGAATCTAGGCGTAGGGGATTAAGAGGTACAAATTATTATGTATAAAATAATCTACAAGGATGTATTATATAGCACAGGGAACATAGCCAATATTTTATAATAACTATACATGCAGCATAACTTTTAAAAATTGTGAATCACTATACTGTATACCTATAACTTATTTAATATTGTACATCAACTATACTTCAATAAAAAAATGATTTTTGAAAAATATAAATAAATAAAGACACTTTCAGGTAAAAAAAAAACTAAAAGAGTTTGTCACCTACACACCTGCATTACAATCAATGCTACTAAGAAAGTTCTTCAAGCTGAAGGAGATTTACACTTGAGGGAAACAGATCTTTGGGGAGAAATGAAGAACACATAAGAGATGATTAAATACCTGCATAAGTAGGACAGACTATTATTTTCCTCTTTTAAAGAACACATATAACTGTATTAGCAAAAATTAAAACATTGTCTTGCGGCATTTATAATCTAGATAGATGTCATTCATATGACAAAGAGAATAAAGGACAATGGTGAGGGTAAAAAGACCTATACAGTTGGAAGATTTTTACATTTTAGGTGAGGTAGAACAATAGTAAGTCCAAGTCAATTGTGACTTAAGGATATATGTTAAGGATTACAGCTCCTTGAGCAGCCCCTAAAAAGGAAAAAAAAAAACGCAGTAGTTAATTTCAAATAGAATTCTGAAAAAGATTCAAATAATCCAAAAGAAGGCAGAAGAGGGGGAACAGAGGAATAAAATTCGGAGACCACAGAAAGAAGAAGTAGTAAAATGGTAGATTTAAACTCAATCATATTAATCATTGATATGATAATGGACTAAACATCTCAAGACAGAGATGATCACGGTCGATTTGTTTTCAAGAATATCTGGCCCCAAGATGGGCCAGGCCCCAGGCACAACGGGCATCAATGTGAACTGAATCGTAACAGCAAACTGGCCTGAAGCTGGCTCCCTGGAGGTGGGCACGGTCACTGTCTCCATGTCAGAGGAGGCAACACAGTGTGTCTTTCTTTCTTTTTTTTTAAATCTATTTAGTTATTTGGCTGCGCCAGGTCTTAGTTGTGGCATGCGGGGCTCTTAACTTGCGGCATGCAGGATCTAGCTCCCTGACCAGGGATCGAACCCAGGCCCCCTGTATTGAGAGCACAGAGTCTTAACCGCTGGACCACCAGGGAAGTACCAACATACTGTGTCTTACTTCTTTATATCGTTTCCTATTTGCCTCCCCCGTTAGACTGTGAGCTGCCCACCAGGGAGGACCCTTTGTTTGCCCTTGTCCCAGTGTCTAGAACAGTACACATAGTATGTGCTCAAGAGATATTTATGGATAAATGGAAGGATGAAAGGAAGGATAAATAAATGGATGGATCGATGGATGGATGGATGAATGTGGCCCAGGATTCAGAACTTGGTGACGGCCGCTTCAGGATCCAAATTGGTCCATCCCAGGTTCTGAGGTTTTCTCAACCACATGGCTCAGCCCTTTCGATAAACTCAATCAGAATAAGGAGACAAAGGAAGGACAGAGTGAGAGAAACAGGATGGCAGGAAATGAAAAGAAGGAATAGGAGCCACGGACACATAAGCTCAGTGGCCAGCTAGGCAATTTTGAGTAAACCCCTCTGAGCCTTCCACATGTGTCACATGAGCTAAGACCACTTTCCCAGCTTCCCAAGAAGACATGATAGGCTCTCCAGGCTGGGCCCCCAAGGCAGACAAACCCACCATCTGGCCTCTGGGGGCCCCTAGCACCCCTGCTGTGAGAGGCTGTGGAGCTGTTCCACCTCTCAAAGCAGTCTGGAGGGCCCAGGAGGACTCTGAAGGCACTGGGGGCCAGGGGAGAATGACCAGGTCTCCATGTACTGCCCCCCACCAAACGTGCCACCAGCCTCACTCACCTGCCTTTGAAGCTGAACCCACCAGGCGGCCGGCGGGCCTTGGGGCACTGGTGCCACAGTGGCTTTGTGACTCACAGCCAGGTTCCTGGCCAATCCCATCTCCTGGGGGGAGGGGGTATTAGAAGGCTGACTCAGTAGGGTGGGGGAGGGGGCAGGACCCAGGTCAGGGTCAGGGTTGAGGGCATGGTGATTGCTACATCTTGCCTGCCCATCCTGAGTAGAAAGTTAGAGCTCTGAGCACAGAGGGGACCCCAAAATCTCCCCCTCCATGTGTCTGGAGGTGGCCTCAGTCTCATCCCTTGGGTCTTTGCTGAGCACTTACTTTGTGCTGGGACCTGATCTGTACCTGGGGACACAAACAACTCAGATAATCTAGGGGTGTGAAACTGTTACGACGGAACCAAAGTGGGGGTGGGATGGGCTGAGCCCCACAGAGAGAGAAAAAGAGTTGGCTGGGGGTGTGCTGTGGGAAGGGCATCCCAGATGGACAGCAAAGCATGTGCAAAGGCCCTGCGGTGGGAAAAAGCTGGGCATGTTTAGGGAATATGGAGGAGGCTAAAGTCGTTGCAGGGAGGGAGAAGAGGGCAGGGAGGGTGACTGTATAGGTAAGGCTTCAGATTGGACTATATAGGAGTTTGGGTTTTGTTGAGAAGGTGAGGGGTAAGCCATGGCTCTTGTGCTCTGACTTACATCCTAAAGGGTTTAGAGTGTCTGGCTTTGAGGATGGGGGCTCCTTAGGGTAATGCCAGGCCCAAGGCCCCTTGGGATCCTCCCACTGCCTGGCAAAAATGGGCACTGACCCTGAGCCACAGTCCTGGAAGGGGAAGTGAGGCCACCATCCCCGGTCACCTCCTGGGGCTGGGCCAAGGCCTCGTGTGAATCACTGCCGGCTGGGCCACGGCTGACACTCTTTGGCCTCAGCTGAGCAGTGTCCTGCCAAAGCCACACAGCCTGGCCCAGAGGCCTCTGCCTGGCCTCCCTGGGGAGCCACTGGGGGGCATCAGAGCAAGAGGCCAACAGGGACGCCCAGCCTCCCTCTGCAAAGATCCTCTGTCTTCTCCACACTGTGGGTGTGGCTTTGGGCAAAACTAGGGATATGGGAGTTGGACAAGACTTATGTCCTTTGTTTCAGCAGTGACCAGGACAGTTCCCATCCATGACCTGAGTGAGCCAAACACAAATCCAGGGTGATCAGGGCAATAATAGTGGAAGCACAGAGCACTGATGGAGCCCAATAAGGGCATCTGCAGCAGAGCTTGAGAGGTGAAGCTCAGCTGGGTGGCTGAGGGAAGAGGGATGTCAGGCTTGCAGCTGTGCCAAGGTCCCGAGGCCAGAAGGACGGGAAATAGTTCCGGTGGGGAGCTGCCTGGAAAGAGACACTGACCTGCCCAGGGCCAGGTGCAGTCAAGGCCTTTTTTCCAGAAACGTGGCAAGTAGGGGCCAGATCTATGGTTTCCAAAAAGCCCTTCAGGTCACATGCTAGTGAAAAGACAGGGCCTCCACCTAGCCCCAAGGCTCCTTTTAGGCAGGTAAAAGGCTTGGGTTTGAGCCCCCGTGCTGCAATCATTTAGCAGGATCTTTGTCCCTGGTTCCTAGCACACAGCTCCTAAAACTTCTGTAAACTCCGGAGTGGTGTGGCCAGGGCCCTTAGATAGCTTCAGGATGGGGGCTCGTCTCCAAAAAGATCAAGGCATGATTAGAGGGTTGTAACTTTCTGCCACACCTCCTAGACCTCCTGGGAAGGGAGACAGGCTGGATATTGAGTTAATCACCAAACGCCAGGGATTTCATCAATCCTGCCCAAGCATTGGTGAACTCATGGGGTGCTGGGAAGATGAGGTGCCCAGAGAGGGCATGGAAGTTCCTCGCCCTTCCCCCATTTGCCCTTCCCCCATACCTTGCCCTATGCATCTCTTCCATTTGGTTGCCCCTAAGTTGTATTCTTTAAAATAAACTAGAAAGAGTGAGTCAAGTGCTTTCCTGGGCTCTGTGAGCTGTTATAGCAAATTATTGAACCTAAGGAGGGGTTGGTGGGAACCCTCGGGTTTATAGCCAGTCTTTAAGAAGTACCGGGGTGGGGGTGGGACGGAATTCCCGCGGAGTGGTTAAGACTCAGCGCTTTCACTGCAGGGGTCACGGGTTCGATCCCTGGTGGGGGAACTAATCCCTGCATGCCCATGCCACCCAGGGCCAAAAATAAATTAAAATTTTTTTTAATAAAAAGAAGCACAGGTGGCAACCTGGGACCTGTGATCGGCATCTGAAGTGGGGCAGTTTTGAACTCTTCACCTGTGTGGTACATGCTAACTCCAGGTAGAGTGTCAGAATTGAATTGTAGGATACCCAGTTGGTGTCTGCAGTTGGAAAACTGGTTAGTGTGGGGGAAAAAAAAAACCCACTCGTTTGGTGTCGGAAGTACTGTGAGTAAAAACCTTTCAGGGGGTATCCGGTAGATCTCGTAACCTCCCTGGGCTTCCCCTTCTCTATAGGTTGGGGGCTGCACAGTGTACGCCTCGCCTGAATACTATTTGACTGCTGTTCATCTCCCAAGCACTTCCAACTTCTGACCTGAGACGTTACCTGGACACGGGAAACACACCCTTTTCACAGCACAGTAGGTAAAGGCCAGAACCGGGAGGGAACTTGGCTGAGGTTACAGCGGCAAATTGGCACCCAAGTTGGGACTCAAGCCTCCTGAAGAGTGAAGCTCTGACCCCCAAGCATGGTTCTTGGTCTCCTCTGTGTGGACACCCCAACCTCAGCATCAGCCCTCTTTTCACTTCAAACCCCTCTCCTGAAACATCTGCCTGAAGGTGGTACCAAAGTGAGGTCACATAGTTTAAAAAAACAAACCCCAAAGCAGCTCTTAAAGCCTTGAAAGGTGGGCAGCCAGGGTGATCCGGAGGAAGAGGGAACTTGTATGTGGTGAAGCCCCACTCTTTCGATGGCTGAGGGACTGTGGGCACAAGGCGTTTCTTCTCTGCACCTCTCTGCACCTCAGTTTCCTCATCTGTAAAACAGGCATGATTTGCCCACCTTCCCTATCTGGGTTGGGTACACAACTGGAGTTCAAAGCTCACTTGCCCTCTTGCCCTGTGTCCTTGGCCACCAATGCTCATGTCCCTCAGGCCCCAAGTGAGGCAGAAGCCCAAGGTCCAGGGTCTTCTGCCCCCACAGTAGCAAAAGCCAAAGCAGGCAGGGGACGAGGGTAACCTGGCAGTCAAGGCGCTGGAAGTGAGAAACCCAAGGTGCAAAATGTCCCTGCACGGTCTCCTAAAAAAGGCTGTGTGACCTGAAGCCTGTCACTCAACCTCTCTGAACCTTAGTTTCTTCAAAATGGGAGAATAGGATGTTGGGGGAGGGGTGTTTCAGACAGTACTTGAAAAATCCTGGATTCCAAGTCAGTGGTCCCACAGAACCTAACCACACCTCCAGTCCTGGAGGCGGACTGCCTGGGTCAGATGCTACCTGTGCCAACCTTCCTTCTGTTCCGGAAACTCACGCTCCCCATCCGACAAACGATAATACAAGCTTACACTGAGCACCACCTGTAAGCCAAGAACTGCTCTGTAAACGAATTGTCTTAATCCTCACAACTTTATGGGACAAGTTTACCATGGCTCTGCCTATTTTACAGACAGGCAAACGGAAGCCCGGAAAGTTAGTTCCTACCTTTTCCTCCCTGCCTCGGGCTGAAGTTGTCCCCCTTCCCTCCCGCAGTCCCTCCTCCGCAAAGGGGAGACAAAGGGGACACCTTCGGGCTGGCTAGTTCCAAACTCAGGTTGGAAACCCCAATGTCCCCCGCCCAACCCGGACAGGAGTCGGCCCAGCGCCCAGGCGCTCCTAGATGGCGCTCTCTGAGCGCCAGATGTGCAGGTTCTTCCCGGACGCCGACTCCCTCCTCCTCTGAGCAGGGGCGGAGGGAGGAGGCGAAGGAGGCAGGAGGGGACGGGGACCGGGCCAGGCCCCGCCCACCCCGTCAGGCCCCGGCGGGAGAAGAAGGAGGCGAAGAGCCGAGCTGGCGTAACGAGACTTTACTGAAAACAGAACACCGGGCGAACCAAGGATTACAAACAGGAATGTGGACTCGTAGCAAAACGAAACAAAAAAACAAACGGAAGAAAAACGGCGGGACGAGGGGGCGTCGGAGGGATGGAAGGGGAAGGGAAGCGAGAGCGAGGAAAGGGAAGGAGGGAGTTTTTTTTTTCTTCTTCCCATTTCTTTAAAAAACCCACACAAGAAAACACACACACACACAACCAACGTTTGTTCCCGAGTAGAAACATAAATAGGGCAGAATCGAACACTCTGTTCTTCTCTCTTCCAAAGTCAAAAAAAAAGTAAAAGAAGAGAAAACGCAGGGCTTGAGCCTGCGCCCCCTCGGAGCCTCCTTCGGCGGCGGTGTGTACAAAGGGGCGGCCAGAACGCGCGGGTTTGTGCAACACTGGGTGGCCGCGCGCCCGGGACAGAGGCAGCGCGAGGGCGGGGGAGGTGGGGGTCATGCGCTCGCCCCCCGGCGGCAGGGGGTCCAGCTTGTCGAGTCTGAGGCGCCCTCTCCGACTCCTGGCACCCTCAAGGGGGGGATCCCGGGGCCGCGCCCTCTGCGAGCCCGGGGCGCCCACGCCCCCCCCCCAACCACGCGAGCCCGCCTCTCTGGGAGGAGGCCGCGCATGCGCCCCGCGCGCGAGCTCAGTACGCGGGCACCTGGTGCTGGGGCAGCAGCTGGCAGCCGCTGTTGACGTGGCTGAGGACCTTCTGCTTGAGCTGCGCCACCTGCTCGCGCAGCAGGCTCGCCGTGGACGCCAGCTCCGTGTTCTGACTCTTAAGCGTCTTCACTTTCTCCTCGAGGCGCGAGATGCGCTCCAGCTTGCGCTTGCGGCACTTGGAGGCAGCGATGCGGTTGCGCAGCCGCTTGCGCTCCGCCTTAATGCGCTCCTGCGTGTCCATGTCGATGGGCGACAGCGGCGGGCTCTCGCCGAAGCTCGGCACGTCGGGCACCGTCTGCGGCTCATCCTTGAGCGCGGCCAGGCGCGGAGGCCCCAGCGCGCCTGGGGGTGGCGGCGGCGGGAAGGGCACGGGCTCCGCGGCGAAGGCGACCGTCGCAGCACCCCCCGCACCCCCGGTACCGCCCGCGTAGCTGCTCAGGTTCGCGTAGACGGGCGCCTCGGGCGTGGCCGCTGCCGGGGCCAGCTCGCTGGGAGGCGCAGCGCCCGCAGCCATGCCAGAGGGTCCCCCGGCGGCGGCGGCAGCGGAGGCCGCGCCCGCGCCCAGCTGGTTTTGCTTGTGTAAGTCCTCTAGGGCTTTGACGAAGCCCTCGGCGAACTCCTGCTCCTCGCTGGCCGCCACCTTGGGGTAGAGGAACTGCGTGCTTGTCGGCGTGGTGGTGACCAGCCCGTTGGACTGGATGATAAGGCGCTCGAGCTCAGGCGAAGCGAGCTTGAGCAGCCCCAGGTCGGGCGAGGCAAGCAGACCGTCTTGGGGCGCCACGCCAGGGGCGCCGTCGGTGCGCAGGGGGGCCGGGGGCGGCGCGGCCGCGGGCTTGAGCGCTGCCGCCACCTGCTCGCTCAAGCTCAGCGTCAGCGCGTCCTTCTTCATCATGCTGCCGGCCGCAGCCGTCGGGGGCGCCCCGGGAAACAGACGACCCGGGGACGCGAAGCTGCCGTCACTACCACTGCCGCCGCCGCCCAGGCCGCTCAGCGCCTCATCGCCGTAGAAGGGTGTTTCCATCCTCCGCCTCCCCCGCCGCGCCGGCCCGGGGGGGAGGAGTGGCCGCGGCCGCCCGGGGGGCCCGCGCCCCCCCGTCCGCTCGGCCCTGCTCCCGCCGCGGCCGCTGCGCCCGGCCCTCCGCTGGCGGCGGCTCCTGAGCCGCGCGTCCCGCGCGCCCCCTTATAGCCTCGGCCGGGCGCGATGAGCTCACTGTCCCTGCTCGCCATTGGGCACGAGTGACGTTGCTCATTTGCATGGTGGGGCGGGGCCAAGTCACCAACGCCCCCCTCAACCCCCACCGACTGCCGTTGTCCGGGTGACGCCTGGTAAACGGCACAACAGCGCGTTGCCTTATGGGTTGACGTCATGGGGGCGAGCAGAGCGCCCGGCCCGGTCACTCCGCCCCAGGAGTGCTGTGTACGACCAATGCCCCCAGTGCCGCCTCCCGCCAAGGCACGTTCCGGGTGGCGTGATGGGCCCGGCCACCCGGCGCCCGCCCGCCCCGAGGCCCGGCCCCGCCCCGCGTCCGCGAGTGGGGCCCCGGCCGGGCGGGGGCGGTGCCGACCTCCGGAGCCCGGAGGGGGATGGGGCTCCGGAAGGATAAATAACTCCCTGTCGCCTCCCGCTCCACTGCGCCGACTGTACCTTCCTTAGCGCACCTCTATCTAGGCTTTGTGCGGGCCTGAGGGAGCTGTGCCGGGTGGCTCGCCGGGGGCGTGCGCCAGGTCTGTCTCCACGTCACCGCCACCCCCACCCCAGTCCCCGGTGGTGTGTTTGCCCCAGGAAGACGGGGGAGGGGAGAGGCGGTTTCAGCCAGAAGTTGCTGGAAATGCTTTGATCCTGCTATTCTTCACTGGGTGGGGTCTAAAGCGCGGGAGTCCGACTTCCTGACTTTACAGACGGGAAATTAAGGCTCTGCGAGGTGGAGTGACCTGCCCTCGGGGCCAGAGCTGTGACCAGGCCTGAGCTCTTATCCATCTGGTAGAACCCGGGCGTCCGTGCCCCTGGGCAGCCGCCTACGTTGTATCTCTGCATCTGCCAGGGCCTCCTATGGGTACCCCGGTGACTCCCGGACTGGGTTGTTAAGGCAGGAATCCAAGCTGGTAATTATTACCTGTTTATTACTATTTTCATGAGTGTCAGGTCAGGCTTAATGGGACTCCATAAAGGCTGGCTGGCGATGGGATCTGAGGGAGGTGAGAGGGGCCCTTCCCCACGCTCCCAAGAGATCCTGGGGACATTTGGATCTGACCTACAGCCCCTGCACAGAACCCCTCCATGGCTCTCACCACACTCGGGATGGCGCCCAATCCATAAGCAGTTGGTGGAGGCCCCATACGCTCCTTTGCTCTTTCGGGTGACCCCCTCTAACCTTTCACGCTCAACCTCTCTGAGCTTTGTCTTCCCAACTCATTGCTGCCTCATCGATAGGTGCTATGCCCTCAGCCTGGTGCTCCTTTCCTCTCCCCACCATGCTTACACTTGTCCTCAGAGAGGCCCCTCCCACTCACCTTGTTTCCGTTATATTCTCAGAACCATCCAGAATGATGGGATGGACCATAAGGCCCAGGAGGGCAGGGACCTTGTCTATCTTGAGCCTGCTGGATCCCCAGCTTCCTGCATAGGGCCTAGCAACCAACAGCCAGTGTTAAAGGAGAACACAGGCTGGTGGGGTGGCTGTGGCAGTTTCTGGCCTCAGTTTGTCTGAGTGGCCTATGGACATGAGCACCCGTTCTTCTATTTCCCTTCCTCACCTGGCCTTGCCCCTAACTGGGCTGTGGAGCAAGAAGGCCATGAGGGAGGTTGTCATCACAAGCAAGAAGCCTGGCCTGGCTGGCAGAGGGTTGGGGGTATGGGTTTGTGTCTACATACACACAAATGTCTGTTTGTGCCCACATGTGCCTGTGTGTGTTCATGCGTGGGTCAGTGTACCCAAATGTGTTCACACATGGGAGTGGGTGTCTGTGCCCGTGTGGATCCGTGTATATGGATCTATGTACCCATGTGTGTGTATAGGTGTATGTGTCTGTGTTTCCAGGAATGTGGGTCTCTGTGCCCTCCAGACCTGTCCTCTTGGGTACCAGCCTGAGCAAAGGGACCCCTAAATGGAGTGGATGCAGCCCCCAGCCTGTAACCAGCCCTGCCCTAGGACCCTTCTCTGGGCCTGTGCAGTGGGGCTAGACTGAAGGAGATGGGATCATGCTTCTCCCCAAGGCAGGAGGGTGAGTGGGCGGCCTAGGGAGGCTCCACCCTGACCTTGGGCCTTGACTTTGATAGGTAGGGATGGTCTGGTAAACTGTGGACAGGGCCAGCTTGAGCTGAGCGGTCACCCAACAGACAGGCTTTGGGAAATGGAGGCACAGGAAGGCCAAGGCATGTTACATCTCTGAGTGTGCTTATGAAAATGGAGCAAATAATTCACCTACTTCATGGAGTATTGTGACTTTTATTGAAAGTATTTGAACAAATAGTAAGGGCTCAATAAATGTTCTCTATAATTGTTTTACTTTATTATCATTTGGCCAAACTTAACTGCAGTTCTTTGGAGTACCCTCAGCCTGGAGTGCCCTTCCTTAGCCTCCTGGCAAACTCCTACTCATCCTTCAAAAACCACCTCCAGTATTCCCTCCTCCAAGAAGTCTTCGTTAACCATGCCTCCAGGGACTCCCCTAAACCTTCCATCTGACTGAGCCCTGTCCACTCTGTGTTTCTGATTCTCTCTTTCCCAGGAGGGTCCTTGAAGCTAGGTGGGGAAGACCTGTCTTGGCCTCTTAAGTGTGGGGAGTTGCCCTTGGCAGCCTCTGCCATCCCTACTCTCCAATATCTACCCCCCTCAGGCTCCTCTGCTGTACACTTGCTGTTCCCTGTGACCCAGTGCCTTTCCCCGTCCTCTCATTCCTCCCTCTGGGACACTCCAGCCCTGCTCCTCCATTTGGACCAGCGCTGACCCCATAGAGCTGGGGGGCAGCTGTGTCCAGCTTTAGTCCTCCCAGACTGGGGGCTTCTCAGGCAGGTCAAGGCGGGGCCTGAAATCCATCAACAGTCCCATGCAGTGAACTAGGGAAAACTCCCATTCATTCATTCATTCCACATACAATGATTGAGCACCTACTGTGAGCCCAGTGATGGGGACTCACGTGGGTGACACAAACACCGGCAACCTCTCAGATACACAGTGTGAAGGAGGAACCTGACAAGCACAGCTTCAAGGAAAATAAATGGTACCTTCTTCATGGAGGATGAAGGGGGTAGTGTTTTACTTTTTTTTTTTTTTGCGGTAAGTGGGCCTCTCACTGTTGTGGCCTCTCCCATTGCGGACCACAGGCTCTGGACGCACAGGCTCAGCGGCCATGGCTCACGGGCCTAGCCGCTCCATGGCATGTGGGATCTTCCCGGACCGGGGCACGAACCCGTGTCCCCTGCATCGGCAGGCGGACTCTCAACCGCTGCGCCACCAGGGAGGCCCAAGGGGTAGTGTTTTAGAGTGTGGTACTCTGGGAGGGTCACCCCAGGAGGTGATGTTGAATACAGGAGGAGCTGGAGCAAATCATGAGATAATTCATTTGAGGGCAGTGTCCCAGTGAGAACAGCAAGTGCAAAAGCCCTGGGGTAGAACCTGCTGGCCACACCGATGGAGGGTAGAGAAGCAAGTGAGGCTGGATTCACTGAGCCAAGGGGAGCCAGAGCGAGAGAAGGAAGGCAAGGGGGGCAGTGGAGGTACCTCCCCTGAAACCTAGGTGGTATTTGTCTCAAGGGCAGCAGAAGTGGCGGATAGGATTGAGGGACCAGAGGGTAACAGGGCTAGGTCGGGACTCTTTATTTTCGCCTTTACTCTCCCTGCAGCTTCTTAAGTCTTGGGACATTATCTCACTTCCCAGAGCAGCGTCCAGAGAGGGTGCGCGACCTGCCCTGGGTCACACAGCCAAGGCCTCAGCCCCATTCCCACCCCAGCCTTCCAAATGGAGGCTGAACATAACGCCCCCTCGCCGGCGTTCAAATCTCCGCAGCCCTGCCCTCTCCCTAGCGCGAAGAGATTTGCCTTCTTGTTTAAAGCAACCTGCAATTCGATTTAATGTTTAGTCTTTATTTGAAGCTCCAGAGACCTAAAATCTACTTAATAAAACGGAAAGCCCCAAAGAAAAAGAGCTAAGCAGGAAGCCGAAGGGAGTGAAGCGGAGGGGTCCTGGGGCAGAGGTTCTTGCCAAGGATGGTCCCGGGGTGCTCAGAACACCGCGGGGTTGGATGGGGCTTCTGCGGACAGTCCCCCGGCGCTTAGGACCCAAGGGCTGGTGGGGGTGGAACTTGTGGAGACCGTCCCCGGGTGGCAGAACCCCGCGGGTGGGCCGGGGGAAGGGCGCCGGGCTCGGGCTGGGGGCGCTTCTGGCCCCGGCGCATTCCTGAGGATCGGGTTACTGGCGCAGGCGGCGGCCCCTCCCCTCCTATCCCGCCTCCGCCCTCGCCTGGAGCAGGAACCGCCCTCCTCCCTCGTCCAGTGCAGGTGTTCGTCAGGCCGCTGGGTGAGGACTCAGCCCCTGCCCTCTGGCTCTTTCCAGTCTCACGAGACCATTTTACAGAAGAGGAAGCTGATGCGCCGGCAGCCACCTTCAGCACCAGATGGACACCGGGTAGAGCCCGCTTTATGACCGGTGGCCCTGTTGACTCTTTCCCGAGGTTGTGGTGTCCCGAGGCTCCCGCAGGCTCAGAAAAGTCACTACGTCCAATACTTGATTGACTGAATGAGTCCAGAAGGGCTGTGGGACAAGAAAATAACGTCTTATGCTCTCCTGACCTCCACCCTCCAGGACAGGCAGGACTCCTGCACTCATCCAGTGCACATTTTATGTACACTTGCTGTATACCCAGACCCAGGTTAGGTCTTTTCACAGGCCGACGTTGGGGAACCAGAAGATTTGGGGGTCAGAGGGTGGTGAGCTCGATTTCACAAGACCAGCTTCAGAAGTTGATTTGGTTTTGTTTTTTGCTTTTGGTCAAGTGCAAGCACCATCATTCATCCATTCTACCACCCTCTACTGAACACCTGCTGTATGCCCAGGCCTGTGTGCTGGGGGAGGGTTTGGGGCCATCCCTCATCACCTCTGAGCTGACCAGACTCTCACCCGGGATGGGAAACCACCACCATAACATAGAAGCCCGCTTTAGGTCAATGTCACAATTTTTTCCTTTAAGTCGACCCCTTTTCTGTTTCTACTTCAGTAAATAAATTTCAAGAGGGAAGCTTCAAGTCACCACCAGGAATGGAAAACCAGTTTCTCTTGCCATAAATAGAAAGAAACCGAAAAACGATGAAATGAGAGCAAAACTCAGGCATTCACTCCTCAGGGACACTCTGGGCCAGTCCTGGACCCCGAATGTTCCAGTATCCAGAAAGCATTAAAAGCAGGGAAGCCCCAAACCAACAAGAGTGGGGCATGTGCATCCACAGGGCAGGAGGAGCCACAGGGACCCACGCAGCATTCCTGTCCCCAAGGGAAGGACCCCAGCACGCAGTAGGAGCTCAATAATGTGCCCAGCCTTGGTGATGAGCACCTATGACGTGGGGTTTGCCTGCATCGGCCGGAATCCTCCCAAGGTCCTGAGAGGTACCGACCTGTCTGGGGGGACAGGTGGAGGCTGCAGTGGCAGGCAGAGGCCTCTCTGAGGAGGCTTCAGGTTGGTTTAGTGGAAGCTCCCATTTCTGCCTCAAGACCCTGGGGCTGTCCCCACCCACAGTCCTGTGGGCCCCTGAGGTCGCTCCCAAGCTGCCTGGGATTGGGGAGGGGGTGTGTGTGAATCAATGGATACATTAATAAATAATTAAATGAATAAGTGGATGAGTGAGTGAAGTAATGAGCAGATGCTTCCATGCTGCCAAGATGGGAAACTCACTCTCGACGTTGTTCCTTTAAAACCCCACAGCAGCACCGCGAAGAGTGACACCTGTCCCCATTTTTCACGGGAACAAACTGAGGCTCTGAGCAAAGCATGGGTCCAATCTTTGGAGGGAAGACTGGAATCCAGGTGAATGTCTACAGGCAGACAAGGCTCAGGGAGTTGGGCTGATGCAGAGAGAAGATGGGGCTGGACCTCGGGCCTGCGGGAGGCGGGGCGGGGGAGGACCTGTGGGCCGGCAGCCGGTCGGCAGCCCTACAGGATCAGGCTCCCGTAGGGGAGTAGAGCGAATGGGGGTGAAGCAAGCGGCCGAGGGAGCAGGGAGGAGGCGGCGGGGGCCCCCAGGGTGGGGAGGAGCAGGCAGAGTCCGGGTCGCTTGGGAAGGAGCCCCCCAGGAAGGAGCAGATTGCGGGGGGTGGCTGCCTGCGAGGTATATATTAACGCCAGTCGTGCCCTTCCTGGGCGTGGGGCCAGGGAGACCCCCCCCCAACTCTGAACCTGAGGCCGTTCCTCTGAACTCCCTCGCCCGTCGCCTCCCACCCTTCCCCCATGCCCCCTCCACCAGCGCCTCTCCCCGGGAGGAAGTGGTGAGGATGTGGGGGAGGGCCCCCCATTCTCACTTCCCCTGGGGCAGGGCGGGGCCTGCAGGGTTCCCTCCCCCGTCAAGGGAATCGAGCCCCCGCCCCCTCAGGGGTGGGGCAGGGGCGCCGCACGAGCTGGGGCTAGGCCAGGGTTACACGGCCCACCTCTGGGTGACTTACAAGTGCTCTAGGCTTCGACGGTTCTCATGTTAAAAATGGGGATAAGAAACTCGACCTTGAAACAGCGAATCGCTGGGTGACAGGTCCCCGCCCCGGGCCTGAGGAGCCCCCCACCCACCCGGGGCGGAGAGACACAGCCGGACAAGGACACGCCCAGCCCTGGAGGGGTCAGGGCCGGGCCGGAGGGAGGGATGTCGCAGTAAACAAGGACTTGGGTTGGGGAGGAGGCACATTCCAGGCGCAGGCAAAGACCTGGATGCCGATCGGGGCCTCTCGCCTCTCCTGAAGGCTGGGCTGCCTAGGACTTGTTCCACGTCGGTCCCGGCAGCCTGGCCCCTCCTCTGCCGGGGTTGGGGGAGAGAAAGGTTACTGGGTGGCGGGGGGGGGGGGGTCTCGGCGCGGCGGGTGGCAGCGCAAGAGTTAACCCCGCGCTGCGACCGGACTTTGTGGCTGCGAGGGGTGCGGGTGGCGTCAGCACCGACGTCAAGGCGAGGCGGAGCGGCGTAGACTCGGATGGTCTGGCCGCCCGGCCCGCGCCCCTGTAGCGCAGGAGACCGTGGGTGTGGTGGTGGGTAGGGTCCGGCCCTCCAATTTCCCCGACGTTGCGCAAATAGACTGGGAAACTGAGGCACGAGAGGCGTGGCCTAGGTGGGAAAACCCTGGGCCTCTGGGCTCCAGGTTCCTGCCCCTCTGCCCCAGCCCGCCCCTATCCCACCGGGTCACTGTCTCCCAAGCCGAGACCGCCCCCGGGGTCGCCTGGCTGGGACGAACTGGTGTTTTGGTTTTGTTGTCCAGGACGCAGACAAGCGCGGATAAACGCTGGGCGGCCCCGAGCTGTGTCCTAGTTTAGTCGCCACATCTACGTGGGCCTCAGTTTCCTCCACCGGACAATGGGAAGACAGCTGACATTTACTGCGGGCGCCGGGCTCGGCCTTCGGGAGGGGGGTGGGAGGGGATGCCCACCCCGAGGGGCGGGGAAGGGAACCGAGAGCCCTGAGGTACGAGCTGGGGACACTAGCCAGGCAGGATTCGAATCCCCGGTTGGCTCCCGGCACCCCCTCCTTACCTCCAGCCCCCTTTCGTCCCTCTCCCTCCGTTTCTACTCCCCTCCACTTCTCCCCCGCCTCCTCTCCTCCCTCCCTCCCTTCCCGGCCCGGCCCCCTTCGCCCCACGCCCCGTTCGGCAGCCCCGCGGGGCTGCTAATTAAATGCAGGGCTGGGGGAAGGGGGACGGCACGCGGTTAACCCCTCCCTGCCGGGCCGTGAGGTGCTGTTGCAGCCGGAGAGGGAGGGACATGTCCGCTGCCAAACTCCCCTCCGCCCAGGACTTCAGGTCCTAGGACAAGCCCATTTGATGAATGGGTAGATAGAGGCTAAGGGGCCGACCCCAAGGTTCTGGGCAAGGCCGGATTTATCAGGGCCTCCTAACAGGGGGGTTGGAGCGGGCACATAGTGGAAGGGAAAAGGGAATTATAGTGAGTGAGAAATAAACAAAGGGAGAAAGGCAGAGATGGAGGGAGAGAGAGCGGGAGAGGGAGGGAAGCAAAGTCTGGTGGAGAAGCACAGAGACAGAGACCAGAGAGAAAGGAGGTGGGAAGAGAGACCAGCTTGAGAAGGCAGGAGACACAGGAAGAGACAAATGACTGTTTTTAAATCAAGCCACATTTTTTCACTGGGATGCAGGGCCCGTGGCTGGGGACTGGACCCAGTCTTCTGTCTCGTTGGCATGAAGAGAAGGTGACATTATAAATCTGTACAAGGAAAATACAGTGACTGTCTCCTAGGGATGATCAGTATGTGTGGTGATAAGGGACTCACAGGCCACCCCGGGAGCTGGAGGCCCCAACCGTCCTGGAGGCTCACAGGGCAGGATCCCTGATGCTGGCTGCGGCCCCAGCCTGGCTCA
Source organism: Phocoena sinus (assembly GCF_008692025.1). NCBI lineage: Eukaryota > Metazoa > Chordata > Mammalia > Artiodactyla > Phocoenidae > Phocoena > Phocoena sinus. The sequence continues at coordinate 11,804,464 of NC_045765.1, read as the reverse complement.
CCCACTGCCCACTGACCTCTGACAGGGCTTTGTGGCCTGAAATGCCCAGGGAGCTGTAGGTCACTCCAAGTCCCCACCATGCCCCTGCAGCTCTGGGTCAGGTGGAGAGGACCCAGACACTGGTATTTCACTGCCTGGCTTCCCCTTCCCTCCGCACACTGGCTACTGCCATTGTCAAGCTGGGTAAACTGAGGTTCTGAGAGGGGCCCCCATTCTTGGGGTGGAAATAAGTGAAAACATAGGTAAAATAATATCTGGCAGTGACAAGAGCTATGAAGAAATCTCACTGGGAGGAAGGAAGTGGTGAATACAGAGGGTCCTTGACACCTGCAGACAAAGGGGGCTCCATGAGGAGGCACCTGGGAAGGATGTGCCTGAAAGCTGGATCAGCGAGTGCAAAGGCCCTGAGGTAGGGCTGCAAGGTGTGTTGGAAGAGACTCAAGGAAGAGGCCTGGAGTGGGGTGAGGAAAGGGGAGGTGGGAGAAGGTAAGGGGTGGGGGGGGAATCGCAGGGGCATCCATGTTGTCAGCAGCTGGAGTGGGGGATAGTTGGAGTCCTTGCCAGCCCAGGTAGAGCCCGTGACTACCCTCCCTGCCTCTGTTTCCCCACCAGTCTCCATGTTCCAGAGGATGCAGGGGAGGCACAGGGGGCATAGGGACTGCCAAGGGTCACAGGGATCCATCTTCTGCCCTCTGTGAGTGCCACCCTGGCCTCCTCACACTCTCTGTGGCTCCCTGCCCACCTCCCTGCCACCCCTTAGCTCTCTGCCCACTGCTGCCATCGAGCCACCCAACCCTTGCCCATGGTGTTCCCTCACCAGTGCCCACCTCAGGAGACACCCTGCAGCTCCCCTACCGAGCAGAGCCCAGAGACTCTCCCTTGGCTGGCTCCCCAACGCCCCTGGGCCCCTCACTCAGCCTCCTCACCCCCAGTTTGGCTGCAAGCTCTGTAGGGAGGGGGTGGCTTAGGAGACAGAGAGGCTGATGGAAATGGGAGAAGGTGGGCATCAGGGTCCTTGAGCCTGGGTAAAAATAGCTGTCCCCTCTGCCCCTGCCCCCTTTGAGGAGGCGGTAGTGATGGTGGCTGCAGTGATGGGGGATGTGCCCAGAGGAGCATCCGGCAGGGCCCGTGTTGCCATGGTGATACTGACTCAGAGGCAGAGGCAGGTAGCAGCATCTGGTACCCAGCCGGCCCGCCTCTGCACTCACAGCACCCTCCCCAACCCCCACCCTGTAGCCTCCACTCCACTCCACTCATTTTCTGAGACTAGAGAGGGGTGGGTGAGGCCCTGTGGCAGCTGGATAAGTTCCTCCACAACCCCCATCCAATCACCTGCTGGAAGGTGGGGGACAATGTTCTCACTGCACTGACTTGGGTACCAGGTCTTCCTCCCTCCATTCACCTGTCATCCTGCCCATCTGTCTGTCTGTCTGTCCATCCCTCGTTCATACATCCGCCTAACATTTATGGACCACCTCCTGTGTGCCCACATCGTTCACAGCACAGGGCAGTTACCTCATGCCCGTGCAGTCAAGGTATCAGAGAGGGGTCTGGGCTGGGAGGATGTGGGTGAAGACCCCCAGGCCACTTGGGTCCAGGCCTCAAGATGCTGAGGCCCCCTTCTCTCCCTCCTGCTCTCAGTCTCTCCCCCTCTTCCTGCGTCTTTCACTCTCTCTGCCTCTTCATCTCAAGGTACAACCCAGACCCTTCCCTACACTCCTCAGGCCCCACAGCTGCTGCCCACCTCCCTCCACCCTCTTTACTTATTCCACTCCAGCCACACCAGCCACTGCACTTTTCCTCCAGCACACCGGCTCATTCCCACCTCAGGGCCTTTGCACATGCTGCTCTCCCTGCCTGGAAGACCCTTAGGGTCTTCACCTGTGTTTTTATCTTGTTTAATTCTTGGTTTCCCAATTATCTCTCTACCCCCCCAGGGTATGCCTTCACTTCTCCAACTGTGAAATTGGCATGGTGAGCACAGTATGACTTTACAGTGAGGGGTGGGGATTATGTGCTTAGAACTGTGCCGGACTGCAGAGTAAAAACTCAACAAACAGCTCAGATGTCCAGGAGCTGTTGAAGGATAATCAAAAAATGTGATCCATTCATACAACGGAATATTATTATTCAGCCAAAGAAAGGAATGAAGCACTGATACACACTACAACACGTATGAACCCTGAAACTATTACGCTGAGTGAAAGAAGCCAGACACAAAAGGCTGTATAGTATGTGATTCCATTTATGTGAAATGTCCAGAACAGGCAAATCCACAGAGAGACAGAAAGCAGAGTAGTGGTTGCCAGGGGCTGAGGAGGAGGGAGTGGGTGTGGGGTTTCTTTCTGGGGTGATGAAAATGTTCTGGAACTAGATACAGGTGGTGGTTGCACAACATCCTGAATGTACTAAATGCCACTGAATTGCTCACTTTAAAATGGTTGATTTTATGTTAGTGAATGTTACCTCCATTTTTTTTTTAAAGGACATTAGGTAAAAACTAAGGAAATCTGAATAAAGGGTGGACTTTAGGCAATAATGGTCAACCTCCTGTGTCTCCAAGACACCCAGCACGCACCTTCCCCAGGGCCTTTGTGCCTGCAGTTCCCTCTAGCTGGAGGTTTCAAGTGACAGAGAAGCTGGATCAGACCCCAGGGGGCCAAGGCACAGTCTGACTCCAATTGCTTCCCTCGCCTTCCTGTGGCCACAAGAAAGGTCAAGGGGCTCGGTGGTTAGGATGGAGTGTGCCCGGGAGGCTGAGTGGTTGGGATGACATCAAAGATATTTGGGTCCCTTGGAGGGGACGGTCTGTTCCTCTGGGGGAGGGAGAAGGATCTGTAACCTATGTGGGGTCCCAAAGCAAGTGGGCAGGGAAGGCAATGGAATTCAGTCCAGCTGGGGGCCCTGTCCTAGGGTCCTGCTTCTAGCAGCCTCATGAACACAAACAGCAAGATCCATTTTCTAATTTTTAAGGAAAACTGCTGAGTAATGAAGATCTCCCTGGACAGTGTTGCTGCGCCCGGGCCTCCCCATCCAGGAACCGAGACTTCTGGGGTTTGTGGAAAAGGCTTCGCCCTTCCAGAGAGTTCTGGGGAACCTTGTCGAGTCTCTCCATGGCAACAGGGAGGGAGGGAGGCCACGTTGCCACCCTTCACACGGACTTGGGCACTTGGGGACATCCCACAGCCCTGCTGGCCTTGGACGCTTAATGTGCTGGAGGGGTGCAGCGTGGAGGGACAGGTCCTGGGGGTGCTTACAGGGACAGCCTTCAAAGGAACAGAGAAGGGAATGAGGGAGGGGAAGATGCATGAGGACTCGCCAAGTATTTTTAGGCACTGAATGCAGCCCTGAAATATTTCCATGGCCACTCCCGGAGAATGAGCTGGGTGACTATTTCGGTGCCTGGTTCCAGCGGGGGCAGAGTGGGGGTGAGTCACTGCTGGGTGGCTGGGCAAAGACCAGGAAGGGGCTCTCAGGGCAGGACGTTGGGCCTGTAAGGTGACGGCTCCCTGGCCCGGGGCTAGGTGTCTGGTGCTGGGCTCCAGGGTACAGAGGACAGTGGCCTGGCCACTCCCTGTAGCATGGCACCACTGCCCAGGTCCCCCCTGGACAGGAAGCCAATCACATTGACCCCACGGCTTATGGAGGTAAAGAGGGTCCCGGGTGAGGTTTCAGACACTCCACAGGTGCTCGGTGAAGCGCCTCTCCTATGTTTTCAGGCACGTATGAGGGACTTCCCTGGAGGGCCAGTGGTTAAGACTCTGCGCTTCCACTACAGGGGGTACGGATTTGATCCCTGGTGGGGGGTGGGGAAAAGCACATATGGAGCACTAGCTGTATGTCTACCAACCACCCTCCCTTCATGTAATCCTCCCAACAATCCCTGTGAGGTGGAGTCCCCTACTATCCCTGCTGACCAGTGAGGAAACTGAAGCACAGTGGGGTTACACTTGCTGGCCCTCTGTGTGTTTCAAACTCTGTCCCTCAACTGAGGCTATAGCCAGGGGAGTGAATTTTAAAGCAGGTGCCGAGGGACTTCCCTGGTGGTCCAGTGGGTAAGACTCCATGCTCCCAGTGCAGGGGGCCCAGGTTCTATCCCTGGTTGGGGAACTAGATCCCACACGCATGCCGCAACTAAGAAGTCCACATGCCGCAAGTAAAGACCCCGCACACTTCAGTGAAGATCCCGTGTGCTGCAACTAAGACCCAGTGCAGCCAAAAATAAATAAATAAATAAATATTTAAAAAAAAAAAAACAGGTGCCGACTTCACCTGCCCCCATTCCTAATTCTACACCTGACACAACTGACCTGAGAGAAGGTAAATGGATCCTCCAAGTTCAAGGAGGGGACAGAGGGAGGAGCTCAGAGGAGGCTCTGGAGCGGTGTGTCCTGGGGGCTGTGTGCCCTGGGGAGGGTCGCTCACCCTCTCTGTGTCTGCGCCTAGGCACTGCCTGGCACATTTTAGACTGTTGTTAGTTCACGGCCCTGGGTCTCTTCATCCTCTCTGCCCTTCCCAAGCAGGCCATGGAAGCTCAAGGGATTTGCACTTGCTGTTCCCTCTACCTGTTGTTCCCTGCTCTCTTTCCGAGGCCAGAGGCTTCTCGTTGTTTGGGAATTGGTTTGACCACGTCCCCCTTCGACTCTTTGGAAAGGACCCACCCCAGCATCCTGAGCTTCCCGCAGAACAACAAGCCTGTCTGCCTGGGCCCTCACGGCACCCCTGCCCCTTCTCCCGTCACCTCTACAGCCTCTACCTTGGGCTGAGCCCCCAGCACTGCCTCCTCTTGGTCTCTTGGCTTTCACCCTTGCCTCAGTCTGTTCCAGAACGTTCTGCGGCTTCCCATTTTGCTCAGGGCCTGCACCCGCCCCATTTCCTGTCCTCTCACTTTGCTCCGGTCACCACTTGGCACAGGACCTTTGCACAGGCTGTCTCCCTGTCAGGAACGCTCTTCCCCCAGATGGCTGGCTCCTTTGCCTCCCTCAAACCCTTTTCTCGAATGTCACCCCCTGGCCTGGCCAGACCACCTCTCTCCCCCACCCTTGCTTTCTGCTCTGAATTTATGCATTCGGCTTGTTTGTTGCCAGCTCACCCCTGTGGAAGGTAAGGGCCACCATGGTGGGGACTCTTTGCCTAATTCACAGCTGAGTCTCCAGTGCCTGGGATGGAGCTGTGGCCCCAGTTCCTCCGCCCCCGGCCAGCCCTCCTCTCCCGTTGTGGCGGGCAGCTTCCCCCACTGAGATCGTTTAAGTGGACATCAGACCATTTCCCACAGGCCAAGCGGCCCTTTCTCCACAGAGAGATGTCAGAGGACACCAAAGCACATGCTGAGCCGGTAGGGGCACACATGCTGCTGATGCCAGGACACGGGGACCCCAGGGTCCAGTTGAATGGGTGGGGAGGACAGCGGCCGTCAAGCCTGCCTGGAGGACGTGGGAGGCAGCAGTCTGGGGGCAGAGCTTCCCGGGGGAGGTGCTCTTGGAGCAGCAGGTGAGGCCCAGGAGAGGAGGAATCCACGCAGAAGTGTGTGCAGGCGGGAAAGCAAGAGACACCCTCCCACCCACCACCAGCTTGCGGGGGCTGCTGCTTGAGGCTGCCCACTGAATCCAGGTCTCTGAAATGGACTCATGGCCCCAGGGTGAGGCAGCGGGGCCATCCAGGCTGGCGCTGGCCCCAGGCTGAGTCACACCCTGGGTGTGTGGCTCTCCCTGACCTGTAGCAGCTGGAGCAAACTCCAAGGGGAGGAGGTCGGGGCCTACAGGAACCACCTACACTTAACCACCTACACTTAAGGTAGCCCGCAGGCTGCAGGCCATGCAGCAGTCAGCTGATGGGGGTGAAAACCCCTGGGGACAGACCACCAGAAGGGCAGAAAGGAGGACGAGTTGTGGGAACCAGGCCAACACTTTTGGTTTCTCTTCTTGTTGAAGGGGTTGAGGCTGTTTTCTTGAAACCAACCAGGAAGAAGACTGGAAAACGGGCCTGTCCCGACACCCAGCTCAGGAGGACGACGCCTTCCGGAAGCCCACGGCACCTAAGCGGCCAGGGCCGGGGAAGCGGCTCATATCACCAGCGGGCAAGGAGAGAAATGGGAGCCCGGACTGCCCGGCTGGAAAGGTCAGGGTTGCCTGGCTCGGCTGGTGGCGCGGGCGGGAAGCCGCGCTTACGCACGCCGAGGATGCGCCCCCGCGCGGAGACGGGGCGCGTCCGAGACCCACGACCCTGAGCTGCGAATGGGCCCTTGGGAACGTCTGAACACGTTCCTGGTCCAGAGCTGGGTAAGGGAAGAAAAACCAAACTGCGGAGCGCAGGAAGGGGCGGGGCTCCTAAAGGGCTTCCCATTCACAGCCGCGCAGGACACTAGAGCCCCACGGATTTCATCAAAGCCTGACTGGAGACGACCCGCACCCGGCAGGGGGGAGACCTAGCCCCCCAGACCAAGGCCCCGGAGGCCATAATGGGACTCTGCGTCCAGGGCCATGGGGGAGGGGAGTTGTGAACACGGGCCCCTCCCTCCCCAACCGTCCTTCTCTTCTTGCGCCTTCATGTCAGCCGGGCCCCTGCACAGCCCACGTCTGTGATGAGGAAGGTGGGTTCTCAGGGCCCAGGTCACACTCAGACCCCACACCCCTGTCCTCAACCTACGCCAAAGTGTTGCTTTGTCACCAGGCAGGGATTCAGGCAGCAGCAGGTCCCTGGAGGGGGGGCCCGGGGAAGAAGCAATGATGGGGGTGAGAGTGGCGGCAGGGAATGGCACTCTCCAGATAGGATGGGGCTGAGAAATCTTAGTCAGAGGTCTTCGAGCTAGCTAGGCCAGCACTTTGCAGACCTGATAAGTGGCAGTTCTACAGGTACCACCACCTTTTCTTCCCATCACTCCTCAGAACCGTTCTCAACCCCGTGACAGGTAGAACCCGCACCCACAGGAACCGGCCTCCTAACACCAGCCTGTCTCTGCGGTTCCCAGGAATATCGGTCAGCAGACCATGTCACCGGAAACATTTTCACAAGTGCTGGCTCAGCGTCTCAAGCAAATTACTGGGTTGTGGAGAGGCAGTGCCCCGACATGAAGAAGAGGTAAAAGGTTCACGAAAACCTTCCTCATGTGTTCCTCGAAGCAGCCGCCTGTCATGGCTTCTCTCTCGGTGAACTCTGGTGTGAATGGTGCTTGCAAAACAGGGACGGAGGGCAGAACACTGGTGGCAACGCCAGGCGGTGTGGGTGTCCCGCTGGCTCCCACCTGGGACTTTCCTCCCCCCACCTCCCCACAAAGAGAGGCGGGGGTCGCCTACTGCCCAGAGCCCAGTCTTGCCTTCCACCTTTTGTAAGAGGCTGCTGAGGGACATGGGAACCAGTGTCCCAATGAAATGCTTCCCCTCAGTGAGAGGCCACAGGGTACAAAAGGAAACTGCTTGCATGGGGCTGTGATTTCCTGAGGACACTACCTACTAGATGCACCCAGTGGTTCAAAAGGAATTATGGATTTACAGTTTGTAGTTGTATTTGTTTTTATTTTTGTAACACAAAGAGGGAGAGAGGAAGTGAAGGGACAGGGCCCAGCGTCGTCCCCCAGAACAGCTTCTGAGGCATACGTTCGCCTGGGTTCGTTTTGAAAAGGCAATTTTGGGGTCCGTGTTTTAGGAAACTCTCCAGGCTGTCAATCTCAGCGCAAGCAGCTTAAAATAAAAACCTCCCATCTGTTCGCCACACAGGGATCTAACACAAAATGCAAAACAAACCTGTTTGGAAAATGCCTGCCCTTAAAACAAGAGTGAGGGCTTTAAAGATTCATTAAACACAGAATCTTCCAGGAATCAAGTTGGCTGCGACTTCACAAAACCAAAAGCACAGAATAACGTTTCCAACTGTAGAACTGCTGGCTGACAAAAAAAGAGGAGGATCACAAGATGACAGGCAGGGGGGTCCTCCCCCAACACCTGCCTCTTCTTTTTGTTCTGAACAGACTCATAAACTGGAGAGTAGAAACGCGGCCTTGCGGGTGGAAGCAGATGCCCAGTGGCGGTGGCTCAATCTCTGGGGAACAGAGGGGCGGCTCACTGTTTGCCCGCCTGTCTGCCTGGCTTCTTTTCTGGTTGACCTCTGCCGGTGCCTGGGATTCCACCTCGGCCCCGGCCACCAAACACACCTGTGAGACAGGGGAAAGGGGCTTTAGCAGAGCCGGGCTGGGAGGCCCACTGTGGACTGGGACCAGGAACTGGAATCCTTAGACTGTGGCCAAGTTGTTTAATCCCTCTGGGTCTCAGCTTCCACTTCTGTAAAGTGAGGGCAGTGATCCTACCTCTGGCGGGAAGGGCAGGCTGAGAATCTGAGATGGAGTGTCGACCAGGGCTGGGCATGGGTAGTGCTCCAGAACATTCTCAGTGTGACAAGGGACCAGACCAGGCCCCCCAGGGGTGTAAAGGATGCCAGGGAGGACAGAGGTTGGCACCAAGTCACACTGGGGCTTGGGGCGGGCTTCCTGGAAGAGAGGGCTGGGGGCCAAGGTGGAGGGCAGTCACCAGAAGGACAAAGCCAGAAGGGCTTCCAGGAGGAGGAGGGTGCGGGGGGGCACGAACTAAGACAAGGCCTGGACTCAGTCCAGGGATGGGGCAATGACCCCCAGCTGTGAGGCTGGGAGCTGCACCAGGGGACCTGGGCCTTCCTTGCTCTGGCACCACCCGCATCTGGCCCAGGAGAAAAACGACTGGGTGGTTTGTGCGTGTCCAGCCTGGAGAAGGGGCAGGGGAGCCTCCTGAGCCCTGACCTCTGCAGTCAGTGGTGGGGCTGTTTCCAAAATACATTTTACGTGGAACAATGGCACTGCTGTTGGGGGAGGTGAGTAGTCGGAGGGAGGGCATGCCCCCGGCCCAGGGAGGTCCCAGAAGGATCAGGGCAGCATGGGGACATAGAAATGTACACACAGGCCCCCTTCCTCCACAGACATGCAGGGGGCCCTCTGGGGACAGAAGCCAATGCTGGCAGGGTCTGCCTAACCTCACGTCTCATGGGGCAAGACCAGCTTTGCCAAGGGGAGCCTGGCTATGCGGGGACCCCTGTGAAATTCCCACTGGCTGTGGAAGGCCCCGTGGCCTCCGTTTGGAGCCGCTCGAGCAAGCCGCTCTCCCCGTCCTCCCTGCTCCTTCAGGCAGTTTACTTGACAGTGGTGGCCCCCAGTGAAGGGTCTAGCCCTGGGGACAGGTCCTGGGACCCCTGGGACCCTGCTCACCCCCATCCTAGGCTACTCTCCACCTGGGGTGCCCTCCTGCCCTCTTCCACCTGGCTCCTTTCTGATTGTCACGTGAGCCTCAGCTCATGGCTGGCTCCTGTGTCCTTCCCAGCCCTGCCCACGAGCCTCCAAGGTGGGCCCCGGGCCTGGCACACAGGAGGCCCCTCCAGATGCAAGAGACAAAGCCAGGTCCCTCCAAGAACAGGAGCCGGGCGGGGGAGGCGGGGAAGGGCAGGGTCTGCAGATGGCCTCTGGGCTCAGGCCCCAGCTGACTGCACAAGTTTAATTTTATGCCAGATTTATAATCTCAGGGTGGTGTGCTGGGATCTATCCAAAAGGCGTGACCTTGGCTTTGTATAAAGGAGTCATAGCAGGGAAGAGTCCCATGCCGGGGCCCCGCGCTGGGGTACTCACCCCCAGTCTAGTGAGGTGGGCACTGCAGGACCCTCTCTGCAGAGGGGAAACTGAGCCTTGGCGAGGTGCCCAGAGCACCTGCCAGGAAACACAGGCAGGGCTCAAGTCCCAGGTCTATGTGGGCCTGGACCCAGACCTAAGGGAGCACTGAGAGCCACTGTGGGGCAGGAGGGCCCAGGTGGGTGAGGGTCAGCACTGACCACCAGGACTCAGCTGGGCTCCCCGGGTTGGGCTCCTGCGGTGGGGACAGGTGGCAACCAGCAGCGTCAGCTGTTCTGCAGAGGAGCCCCATGAGTCACAGCCCCCCAGCTCCACGTAGGAGGGGCTCTGAGCCAGGCCCTCGGCACCATGACGGCACCAGCCAAGAATGTCAACACTGGGCCGGGACGGATGCCACGTGCTAGAGTCACCCCCGCCAATGGGGAGGCCCCAGCAGCCTGCTAGGGAGGAAGCAGGGAGAGAAGGGCATACCTCGCCCAGCGCCCCCCATTCCACGGCCCTTCTGCTGCTTCTGCTGCTGCAGGCCACCGCGGCCGCGGCCCTTGGCCACCACCTCCTCCTTGACCATGTCGATGATCTCATCAGGGATGCGCAGGTACTTGATGGTGCTGCCGCGGATGTAGCACTCAGGCATCCGCCAGAATTTGTCCCCGTCCTGTGAGAGAGGGTGTGTATGTCAGATCTTTGGGGCGGTGGTAGGGTCCCTGCAGAGCAGGTGCAGATGGCCGGGGCAGCATCTGTCCCCTCAGGCCGCCTGCACCTGGCATCGCCCCCGCAGGCTGCAAAGTTCTTCGTCCTGGATGGGACACTGGAGGGGCCGCCCTCCAGCAGGATCTCTCCAGATCCTTGGCAGCCCTTCACACATGACAGAGGGTGGGGCAGGGCCTCGTGAGAAGCCTCCGTGTCCTCAGCCTGTCCTCCAGTGGGGGATGCAGCCCGAAGCCTGGAGAGGGGTGAGGCTGTCCCACGTGCCAGGTGCTGCCACAGCCCAGCTCCTCCCCCTCCTGCCCCCAGCCTTCCAGAACTCACCTTCTGGAACCCTCTCTATGCACCCTGACTCATTCATTCACACAAGTATCTCATGGCAGGGTCTGAGCTGGGCATGGGACACAAGTGAGCAGGACAGAAACCCTGTGTGATGGGTGAAGAGCGCCAGGACGGGGGTAGGGAGCCAGGACTGGGGCCAGCCAGGGGCAGCTCCCAGTGATGCCCGTTTCCAGGAGAGCTAATGGAAGCTAGAGAGACAAGGGGCTTGTAAAGTTGCAGACTCCTGAGCAACGCCAACCCTGCAGTTCTTAGGATGCTGACTGTTTCCCCACCACCACCAAATACCCTGCAACCAGCAAAAGGCCTTCCCTCCACGCTACCTCCTGCTGCTCTTGGGCGGGAGCCCGGGGCCTCATCCATCAGATGAATTCTCCGGCCCCACCCCTGTTGCCCAGGACAGAAGCCTGGTAACCCTCCCCCGCCACGCCTAGAAATCAGACCAAGACACCTCCCTGCTTAGATCCCAATCAGCGCCCCGTTGGCCCAAGGACGAGGTCCAAACTCCTCAGTGTGGTTCCAGAGGGCCTGAGATCCAGCCCCACCCTGGCTGCCCTCTCTCGGCACTCGATGTGCCTTCCAGATGGAACTTTCTGGAACACACACAGTGGGCTTCCGGGCCCCAGCACTTTGCACACGCTGTTCCCACCTTTTCATGTCTGGCTAACTCCAGCCCTCAACAGGCCTTGCTTCCAGCCTCCCTGCAAGCCCCAGTCCTCCTGCATGACACTCATCGGCGGTGCCCGGGCCGATCTGGCCCAGCCCAGTGGAGGTACTCGGCAGGGACAAATGGAATGTTTGCGGGCCAACTCTTCCCAGGAGCACACACGAGAGCCCCCGACCCATACAGGAACCCCAAGAGGCCTCAGAGCATTCCTTTCCCAGAAATGGTAGGCGAGGGGCCAAGTCCGTGGGGATGCAAAGTACAGCCAGACAGAAACAATGATTGTGTGGAAGCTCAGGGCCGGGGCTGGGGCTGGGACCGGTGGATCAGCGCAAGGCTTTCCCTCAGCCAAGGGCAGGCCGAGCCCAGCGCGCTCCCTGTAGGAACAGGGTTTACTGTGCTTTCCATGGGGGCAGCTAAATGCCTCCCGACCCTTGCTCTCCTGTGCTTTCTCAGCCCCTGGGATCTCTGTGTTCAGCCACCTGCTACCCAAGGGAAGGAGGGGCTGCCATCACCTGTTTACAGATGAGGACTCCGGGTGGCCTGCGTGAGATGGTACCTCCCACCAGCCTCTCCTCCCAACCGCTGGGTCACAGAGGGGGACTCCCCAAGGGGGAGCCACGTGTCCACTCTCGGCTGGCCATGGAGGCCAGACGGACCTTGCCCTGAGACCCAGCGATTGGTTCTAGGTCCCAGAAGTGGACACAGACGTAACGGCGGCGTGCAGAAGGACAAGCGCTCAGCTGTGCTCTGTGGCATCGTCTGCCACAGGCACACTGGAAACGCCTGCCACCAGGAGGTCGGTCCCAAGAAGCAGGTCACAGAGCCGAGCAGGTGAGGGTAGGGGGTCACAGCCCTCTGTCTGCCTTTTGGGGTGTGAACTGTCCAGGAGCACAGACCGGGGTGAGAGTGGCTGCCTTGTGCTCTGCTGTATGCTGGCGTGGCGAGCCCTGGGGGCACGCTGCCAGACAGCCGGGCCCTGCCTGGGCCCTCCAGGAGCTTCCTCCTTGTAACATGAGGGGCTATCTTGGGCAGGGGGACGGAGACTGGAATCAAGGTGAAAGGAAAGCTCTAGCAGAACCCAGTGCAGATTAAGGGGAGGGAGTCCTGCCTTCATCACCGTCCTCATCACTCTGTGGATCATCCCAAGGCAGGGATGACCCTGGGGAACATTCTCCCCCACCCCGGCCCTGCACTTCCTGGTTTCAGGCCTCAGGGGAAACAAGCCCCCTGGTGGCCTGCACATCCCACAGTCACGCCACCACGGCCCACATGGTGGGCAATGCCCACAGCCAGGACCAAAGGCAGCAGAGGCTAACAAGGAGGGTGGGGCCTGCCCTGGAGGCCACCCCCTCCCTGTAGAGCAGGGATTTATGGCCAGAAGCACCCCCCAGGCCCAAGTCCTTCTTGGTCAGGGGTGGCACACGGGGATGCAGGAGCAGCTCAGTGCCTGCCGGGCAGCATCCCCGCAGGTGCAGAGTCCAGGGCACTAGAGAGACTTGGAGCCTTGTCCGGCTGTTCCCCCCAACATCCTGACTAGTCCCTCGAGCCCCGCCCCTGCAAGAGGCCCCACCCCTGGCAGGATGACTGGTGGTATAGGCTGTGGTAGGCACCCTCCCACTCCTCCCACATGTCCAGGGAAGGGCTTTTACCCCACTTGGAGGCGAGGACACTGAGGCTCTGTAAAGCCCCAGGTCCCAGTGCGCATTCCTGGCCACACGACCCCCACTCGCTCTGCCCACCAGACCGGAGCTGCCCCAAGGCCCCCAGGCAGCGAGTGCAGACTCGGGGTGGAGGGCACTCACCCTGGACGTGCAGATCACCTCACGCAAGTTGATGTTCATCCAGTTGTCGCAGCTCACCAGGTGCCCATTGTACGTCTCCCCGTTTTTGAGCTCCACCAACTGGAGAGAAAACGGGTCCCACGTCAGTCTCAGGCCCTAAGAGGGGTGCAGACTGACCCCGAAGAGCAGGCCACCACCACCGGGCCTCATTCAGACACATCCTCGGCTCTTCTTGGCACCCACTGGCCACAGCACACGGTGTCCAGGCCCCCAGGGGCCCACCTTACAGGAGACACGCTCTGCTTTCTCACTACGCTTTGCTGGGCATTGTAGACTTTCTACGATGAAACCATTTTTTTGTGTGCGGAAGAAACAAACAGACAAAACCCCCCCCCGCCCCACGTCTTTAAAGGAATGAGTAAGGGTGGCCAGGGGCCAGGCAGGTGCCCGGTGATGGCGCACATGTGATCCTTGGTGGTCTGGAAAAACTGTTTTTCATTGCAATAACTACTTGCTTATTTTGATGTGTTTCGGGAAAAGTGCGTCATGCAGAAGACAGGCTTTTGCTAGGAAAAGGCTGAGACTTAAAAAAGAATCAACTTAGAGAATGAACTTATGGTTACCAGAGGGGATTGGTGGGGGGAAGGGATAGTTAGGGAATTTGGGATTGACATGTACACAGGACTATATTTAAAATGGATAACTAACAAGGACCTACTGTACAGCACAGGGAACTCCGCTCAATATTATGTAACAACCTAAATGGGAAAAGAATTTGAAAAAGAATAGACACGTGTATATGTATAACCGAATCACTTTGCTGTACACCTGAAACTAACAACATTGTTAATCAACTATACTCCAACATAAAATAAAAAGTTAAAAAAAAAAAATCAACTCTCAGGGCTGGAGAGGCACTGGGCTCACAGCCGCCACCTCTGCACTGTTCCATGGGCCAGGCATGGGTGCAGGCGCTGGCATAATGAGCGCCAGCGGCAGCCTGGTCCGTGCCTATGACTTCCTGCTGAAGTTCCTGCTGGTGGGTGACAGTGACGTGGCGAGGGTGAGATCTTGGCGAGCCTGCAGGACGATACAGCCGAGTCCCCGTACGGCCACCTGGCAGACATCATGCGCTCTCCTGCTGCCTTCTGCAGTGCTGCAGACATTTTCCAGCTACTCTGCCCGTTTCCCCTGGCAACCACTTTAAGATTTAAAATATGATTTGTAAAGTCATCACTTTCAAGTTTGGAAAAAAAAAAAAGAAATAAAAGGAATCAACTCAGCTATCGGCCCAAGAGAAACGAAGACATACATCCATGGAAAAATGTGTTCACGGATGTTCCCAGCAGCTAAAATCTTCACGAATAGCCAAAAAGTGGTAACAACCCAAATGTCCATCATCAGTGGACAAATGGATAAATAAAATGTGATGTATCCACACAATGGAATATCACCTGGCCATAAGGAATGAAGCTTTGACACATGCTACAATGTGGACAAACCCCAAGAACATCATGCTGAGTGAAGGAAGCCAGACACGAAAAGCCGCATGTTGTGTGATCCCACTTACAGGAAATGTCCAGAATAGACAAATCCACAGAGACAGAAAGCAGATTCGTGGTTGCCCGGGGCTGGGGCGGGGGGCGGGTGGAGGGGGAGGGGAGCAGCTGCTAATGGAGACTGGGTCACCTTTTGGGGTGACAGGATTGCTCTGGAACTACATAGAGGTGGTGGTTGCACAAAACTGTGAATGTACTGAACGTCCCTAAACTGTACTTCAAAAGGTTGAATTGTATGGTATGTGAATAACGTCTGAATTTAAAAAAAAAGAAAAGACAACAGAACATATTGACAGATACTACACTTTATCACGAAAGGACAAAGCAGCTTAGGGAATGAGCATCGCATGAACCTATCCATATTTTTAAAAATCATTCACGCTCACGCACACGTTAAAAGTCCAGATGTGTATATATCAAAGAATAGTTAAATTGTTGGGAAGATGAACAAAGAGGGGCTTCCACTTTCTCTGAATCTCTAGTATTTGACACTTTTAATAAGCATGCGTTACTTTGATCAGGAGCAGAAATGACACAGGTCCTGACGCATGTGGGAGGGAAAAAAGGACAGGCAGGAAGCGGCTTTGGCTGTAGGCACCTCACCCTTTGCCCAGTGTCCCTGTCCCTGTGCTGAGGCTGGTCCCCGCTGAAATGTGCCATCCCAGACCAGCATGTACTCACCATTGGGTGATTCTGAGCCGTTTTCAGCAGTGACAAAGGAAGCTGAAAGGCAAACAAAAGCACATGACTTGTTTCATCAGCCAGCGCTGTGGAGCCCTGGCCTCTGGGCAGGGCTGAGACTCCAGGAGCACACATTCCCCGACAGAAATGCAGCTTCTGAACTCTGCCCAAGCCCAGGACACATACCTGCCTCCTAGCTTAGGACAGAAAAGTCTCAGGAACACCCCCACCCCTGCAATCGCAAAGGCAGCTGCCCTCTGGTCTTGGCGCTGACCATTCCGGGCATTTCTTTGTAGCTCAGGCTGCACACAGTCCCACCCCTGACAGGACCAGGTGTAGCCCTCCATGCTTATCAACAGCACACGCACACGGGTTCTGCTGCTGCTTGAATTTTTTGCTCCACTGATGTTTCTGAGATACATCCAGGCTAACACATGCAGCTCTAGCTAGGCCTTTCATTGTCGGCATGGTAGGTGGTTATCATCACACCCACTTTGTGGACGGAGATACTGCGGCTTAGAGACTGAGGAACTTGCCCGGCACCAGTGAGCTAGTGAGAGACGGAGCTTGACTTGACCCCATCTGTCAGAAGCCAGTTTACGCTGAGCCCACAGGGGGCTCAGGGGGCAGCCCTGATTGAACCAAGAGTAATTTGGCCAGGCGCCACTGGCCTCCCAATCAGAGGCCACATCTGAGCTGGGTGTTCATAGAGGAATTCACCAGGTGAGAGGAAGAAACATTTCAGAAGAAGCCTGTGGTCACTGCAAGTGAGAGCAGATAAAGGATGGGATTTAAAAACGCCCCCTGATAAGGTGAACTTTCAAGATAGTTCTTTTCCCATTATTGCTGAATTTCTTTTTTATAAACAACATATAGTGTAACTGGGGAAAAAAAGTCAGTTCTTTTCATTTAGGGTACACAAATCACAACCCGTACACTGGGGCCTGTCTCTGGGTCTCCAGAACGGTGACTCAGGTGGCAGTGCTTGGGTCCAGGGTCCAGTGACAGCCTATCCAGTATAGCCAGGTGAAGGTTCTAGACCAAGGGCCCCACAAGATGGGAAACTGCCTCAGCAAGGACCACACCTTGCCCGAGCAACTTTGGAATCCTAAATTGGCCTGAGCCCCAGGACTTCTTGGCAGGGGAGTCCCAGCCCACCCTCACACTCCAACAGGGGGCAGCTGCTTCTCCAGGTGGTGGGGATTGTGAGGCCTCTCTCAGGAGGCCACAAGGGCCCTCAACCCCCAGAGGATGGCTCCCTATGGAAGAGCTTGGTGGGGGGGATATCTCACATCCCACGGGCCTTCCCCTAAGAGCCACCCGGGGAAGATCCAGGGGCGGCAGGAAGCCAGGCCCAAGCCCACTTCCTGCACTGGCTTCCTGGAAGGGCACGATAAGGAGGAAGAAGGAGCCACGTGGAGAGGAGGTGGCTGCTCCGAGGAGGGTGGGCAGGCAGGCTGGGGTCCCAATGTGGCCAACCTGCAGCTCCTGCCTTTTCCTCTGGAACGCATCTGTGTGATGCTGCCGGGTGCGGAGAGCTGGAGGCTCAGCCGCGCGTGCGCGAGCCACACACCCAGGGGGTATTTTACAACGGAGAAGCCTCACACTTTGCTGGGCAAGCCTGTTCTCTGTGCCCACAATGGGAATCTGGACCAGGGCGATGACACACCTAGGTCCTCCTCCCAGATCAGCAGAGAGGGGACAGGACCAGCTTAGCCCTGGAAGGCGAGAATGAAGATGGACTCAGTGCTGAGAGATGGAGGGAGGGTCACAGCAGTACAGTCAAGGCCCCTCTAGATGAGGCACCAGAGGTAGAGCAGTTGGGACCTGCCCAGGGACACGGAGCAAGATCCTGCTAAAGCCGGGGAAAGTAGGCTGATGCCTGTCGGCAGGGGACCCACAGACGTCCTTCAGTGGCATACAGAGCCTCTATGCCAGTCCCTCTCAGGTTGCCACCCTGTCCCAGCTACTGGCAGCACAGCCGTGAAGGACCCACAGCCTCCTTAGCTGTTGCTGGCAGTGTGCCCTCAGGATACGGCTGCGACACAGATGGGTCCAGCACCTGCTCACAACCCTCGCCTGCGCAGCCGCCCCCTAGGCAGGCCAGAGCCAGGCCTGACACGGTCCAGCAAACTGGCCCACTCTGCGCCTCACACACCATGCCCGGTGCTGCTGGCCAAGCTTTGTTCCTCGGTTCCCTCTGCCTGGGGTGCCCATCCCCAGGCTGGTGGCTGCTCCCTCGGCCAGGCCCTCATTATAACCCCATGGAGGGAACAAGGTTTCCACCTGGGCCACCCTCTGCTGTTTCTATTATAGGACGTAGCCAGTCTCTAATTAACTTGTTTATTTATTATGTCTCCCTGGCTAGACTGGAAGTGCCACAAGCCTCCTGCTAGACTGGAAAATTCAGAGGGTGTGGACTTTGTCCAGCACTGAACACCAGGGCCAGGCACACGTGAAGGACTCAGTAAATATTTTCTGAACAAATACAGCACACACCACCAAGGGAGGCACTTGGGGCAGCAATGCCAAGCAGTGGTCACATCTTGCCATCTTCTACGTCCTTGTCCCCAAACTGTGCTGGAGACAGAGGCGAAGGGAAAGGGAGGATCCCGGTGAACTTAAAAGCCAAGGGGAAGGGGCTTCCCTGGTGGCGCAGTGGTTGAGAGTCCGCCTGCCGATGCAGGGGACACGGGTTCGTGCCCCGGTCCGGGAAGATCCCCACATGCCGCGGAGCGGCTGGGCCCGTGAGCCATGGCCGCTGGGCCTGCGCGTCCGGAGCCTGTGCTCCGCAACGGGAGAGGCCAAAGCAGTGAGAGGCCCGCGTACCGCAATAAATAAATAAATAAATAAACTTTAAAAAAAAAAAAAAAAAAAGCCAAGGGGAAGGGGCGGCGGCAGGAGTGGGGGGATGGAAGACACTTGAAGGTGCCAGGGAGACAGGAAAGGGCCAAACACCCAGTTCAGGGGGAGACAGGGTCATCCGGAGTCGGGAAAGTCATAAAAGAGTTTCAGGCATGAGAACTTTTTCTGGCCTTTCTCAGAACGCTTGGGGTCTGACCCTCAGGCCTGGACCAATCCAGGGCTAGACCTAATAGTATCCTGAGGCTCCCAACTCAGGAAGCGGTTGCAGACCACCCACTCCCTCGCCCACACCTCTGCTTCCGGCCCTGCCCTGACCACAGGGAACAGGCAGTGTGTCATGCCTTGTCCACTCCTGAACACTCCTCAGAAGCGCGAACAGGCTGAATGAATGAATCTGTACTTCACACAGACACTGTTCTAGGCTCTGGGACTATATGAGGATAAAAGACAAAGATCTTGTCTCCATGCCCAGTCCCTCAGACCAACTCTACCCTCCAGCAGAGAGGAACCTGCTTCCTTCTCTCCATCTTCACACTGACCAGGAGAATTTAGTAAGCCCTCATGGTCAGCTCTGAAAAATGTGCAGCAACCATCTCAGATCAACTCGGGTGCTGATGGACCAGGTACTCTCCCAAGAAGCTCCCAGCTCTCAATTCCTCTGTGTGGACCTCCGTTTCCCCGCTGGGGGCACAGACACTCCCTGGGTTAGATCTACAACTTCCACAACTTGTGAGCGCCATGGCCCTGGGGAGGCTTCCTGTCAGGGCCTCAATTTTTCTTTTTGTGAACTGGGAGGATGCAGTTAGTCCATCCTTAGCTCAAAATACCCCCTCTCCCTCTGAACAACATACTGTGTGACACAGGAAGAAGCAAACCCTTCTCTGGGTCTGTTTGTCAGCCTGAAAAAGAGAGGCACAGGAGGTTGTGCGGCTAGCATTCTAAGGGCCTTACAAGCCCTGAAATTCCCTAAATTGGTTTAATTTGAGAACGCACACCGGCCCCCTACTTCTTGGCCCTCTAGCTTTACAATCTATGAGGTTAGACTGGGTCGGATGCACTCGGAGTCACCTCCCTGCCCGAAGAGTCACTCTGCGGCATTCACCGGGCCCTTCGGTGGGTCCCCTTCCTCTCCGGCCTGTTTCCCCACCTGAAAAATGGGAAGACTGCGGCTAGACCGCTATACTATGATTACACGTTCGGTCAGTCCCAAGTTCCCCTGAGACCGACTTGCTGGGTGTCCTGAAAGAAGCCCCTGCCGTCCCCGGTCTGTTACCACCCCCTCGGGCCGGGGGTGGGAGGACTCGAGGCCCGGATGGCACGCTCGCAACGCATCACCCCTGCCCCAGCACCCGCCCCGAGGGCCCTTGGCGGCCGGCTCCCCCGTCGTCTTGCCCTCACCATGGTGTCGGCGGGGACCGGGGTCGCCGGCCACTTCCGCCACCGCCGCCGCCGCTCACGTTCCCGCCGGTAGCAGCCCCGCTGCGCGCCACTAGGCTGAAATGGAGTGGCAGCGACGCGAGCCAGTCAGAGAGGGGCTCGTGGGAAGGACAACCAATCCACGCAGAGTAAGGCGAGGCCTACTAAGCACGAGGGCGGGGCGGGCCGTGTTCTCACAGGAGAAATGAGGGACAGACTCGTAAAGTGCCGCCGTGAGTGCTGCAAAAGGGGGCGGAGCAATGTGCGCAGGCGCGGGAGGCCTTGTGGGCAAGAGCGCATGCGCAGGCGAAACCCTCGCGGATCTCGGCTCCACGCTGTGGGCGAAGGCGGTTATTACCTCCAGTTTCGAGAGAGAGAGAAATGGAAGCTGTTTGGTTGTTATTGGGATGTGCTTATGTCTCCCTTCGGGCCCCTCCTCTCCTGAGTCTCATTATTGTAGTTGACCATTATCCAAGGCACGTCTTTTGGTAGGTTGGAATCCCGGCTGTGCCCTTTGAGCCTCAGTTTGCCTCCCTTTGAAATGGCCGTAATAATAGTGTATGCGCTATAAGGTTGCAGTGAGGACAGAACGAGTTAAGCCACGGAAAAGCACGTAGAACAGAATCTGGCACATACTGAGCACTTGATACACGGGTGTGCAACATTGAGCACCTACTATGGACCCGCTCCTAGAAACACATAAGTGAATAAACCAGACAAAACTCCAGGCCCTCCTGAGGCTTAGGAGCCCACTGAGGAGACGGCCGGTAAACAAAATAATTAGGAAAAGGTATTCGTTTCCTTGGGCTACCGTAACAGAGTGATCAAACTGGGTGACTTTAAACCATAAAACTTGACCCAGAAGTTGAAATCAAGGTGTTGGCAGGGTTGGTTCCTTCTGAAGGATCTGAGGCACAATTCATCCTATGCCTCTCTCCCAGCAATCCTTGTAGTCTTTGGTTTATTTCTTTTTATCTTTTTATAAATGTATTTATATTTCTTTTCGGCTGTGTTGGGTCTTCGTTGCTGCGTGCGGGCTTTCTCTAGTTGTGGCGAGCAGGAGCCACTCTTCACTGTGGTGTGTGGGCCTCTCACTGCGGTGGCTTCTCTTGTTCCAGAGCACGGGCTCTAGGCATGTAGGCTCAGTAGTTGTGGCGTACGGGCTTAGTTGTTCTGCGGCATGTGGGATCTTCCCAGACCAGGGCTCGAACCCGTGTCGCCTGCATTGGCAGGCAAATTCTTAACCACTGTGCCACCAAGGAAGTCCTGTAGGCCTTGGTTTATAAACTCATTACTCCAGTCTCTGCCTCTGACATCACATGGCTTTTCTCTGTCTCAGATCTTCCTCTTCTTTTCTATGAGGACACTCCTTTTTCTCTTATTAGGCCCACCCTAAATCTAGGATAAATTTCATCTTGAGATCCTTAATTATATCTGCAAAAAGACTTTATTTCAAATAAGGTCATATTCACAGATATGGGGGTTAGAACTTATCTATGTTATCCAAGATATGCTAGAACATTTCTTTTTAGGGACAATACTCAACCCACTACATCAAGTATTAGCTATGATTCCTTTGAACATAGACATTTATTTGAATAGTTCATGTCTCCTAGGTGACCATGCATGTACTTTCACACACTCACGAGCATATCTGCAGCCTAAATTTCCAGGAAAGGTCCAGCTGGATGACCATCGAGGGTTCCTTCCTCTGCCTTGACTTCACAGATGTCTTGACCTTCAGGTCTGTAAATGAGACATAGGTGTTCTCCTCCAGTGACTACCCTTTTCCAGGCCTCCTTAGTGTCAGCGCTGGCCCGAGAGCTTTTTCTTTTCTTTTTAATTTTTTGACTGCACCACGTGGCTTGTGGAATCTTAGTTCCACGACCAGGGATTGAACCCACCCCGGCAGTGACACTGACAAGTCCTAACCACTGGACGGCCAGGGAATTCCCGAAAGCTTTTTCTTACTAAGCCCAGAGCCAAGCTCTTCCAGCTGTAAAGTCCCTATTCCTCTCAGAGCCAGCTCAGGGAGCCCCTGATGCTCAGCTTCTCAATAAAAGATTCCCCTGCATCAGGTCTACCCTGATCTACCCTCCAGGACCTGGTGAGGGGAAAGGGGTCTGGGGACTGGCTTTGCTATGAAGGGACTGAGTGACTCAGGCATGTTTCTCCCTCCCCCTTCTCGTTAAAAACAGGAATACAGGGGCTTCCCTGGTGGCGCAGTGGTTGAGAGTCCACCTGCCGTTGCAGGGGACATGGGTTCGTGCCCCGGTCCGGGAAGATCCCACATGCCGCGGAGCGGCTGGGCCCATGAGCCATGGCCGCTGAGCCTGCGCGTCCGGAGCCTGTGCTCCGCAACGGGAGAGGCCACAACAGTGAGAGGCCCGCGTACCGCAAAAAAAAAAACAAAAAACCAGAAATACAGATCTTCCTGGACTTACGATGGGGTTACGTCCCAATAAACCCATCATACGTTGAAAATATTGTAAATTGAAAAGACATTTAATACATTTAGCCTACTAAACATCGTACCTTAAACGCACTCAGAACACTCACATTAGCCTATAGTGGAGCAAAATCATCAAACACAAACCTATTTGATAAAATGTTGAATATCTTATGTAACGTGTTGAACACTGTACTGAAAGTAAAAAACAGAATAGTTTTAAGTGTATCAGTTATCTACCATTGTAACCATATGACTGACCGGGAGCTGAGGCTCACTGCCAACTGCCCAGCATCACGAGAGTATATGTCTAGCCCCGGAAAAGATCAAAATTCAAAGTTCAGTTTCTGCTGAATGATTGCTTTTGCACGTCATGAAGTTGAAAAATCTGAAGTCAAACCATCATAAGTCGGGGACAGTCCGTGGTCATCTCTGCTAATCAGGGTTACTGTGTGGAGTGATCACATGTGAAACCCATATAGAGTGCCAAGCACCTGGTAGCCCTGGACCCACAGTTGTCCTTCATGTCTTAGTTTGGGGTCTGCCCTCCCCCAGAAGCTGACCCTGAGATGAGGACTCAAGGACACATGGAGTATTCAGGGGGTGACCCCAGGAAGTCCCCACTGGGGATGGAGACCTGAGACAGGGAGGGAAGGATCCCTGCAGTGGATGTCAATGAGCAGGTGACAAAGTGGGCACCTGAGGGTTAGTCCAGCTGTGGACCTTAGGGAGACAGCATAAGAGCTTGTGTCTCAAAGTGGTCCCACCCAGGGTCAGGGCAGAGTTCATTTTCCCCTCTATCATTGGCTTGGGGTTGCTCCCAGGGTTGCTGGTGAGGTCAGGGAAGTGTGCAGGATGCTAGTAAGTGGCCAACAGTGATATGCCGATTGGGCTAGAGGGATCAGTGTGACCAGCAGAGCCTTATTTGCCGAGGGTAAAGGCCGCTTTGATGTAAACAACATAAACTGGGCTACATGAAGTGCTCCAGCGTCAACATGGTGGTGGAAGTAGGAAGAAAATTGCATGCTGGTTCACCTCGTTCTGACTTTTCTATGTTCAGTCCTTCTCCTTTTGCACAACTGACAAACTCCTGTTCATCCTTGAAAATTCTGCTTGGGTGACCCCGTGTGGCGGACTATGGTTACTGCAGATTTGGTCAGCTCTTTCAACACAGGGGTGGCCAATCGGAGTTCTCCGTCCACCGGGGCATAGTCGTTGGCTAAAGAGGAGCAAGTGACCAACCAAGGCCAATTAGACTCACCCTTGGGACGGATACTGAGGGCCAGAAGGGAGAAAAGTGCTTTTCATAGAGGTTTTTTAAAGTGCAATAGTGAAAGCCCAGTGCCATCCCGACTGATCTTCTGGAAGAAGCTCTCTGCAGGTTGAATCTAACATAGAATTCCTCTGTGGAAAAGAGGCACAGTTTTAGCCCCTGGATCTAGCTATATCTGAAGTCATAAGGTGCGACTTTCCACTTATATGAGCCCAACAAGTTGTCTTTTTTTTTTTTTTTTTTTTTGCTGTACGCGGGCCTCTTACTTTTGTGGCCTCTCCCGTTGTGGAGCACAGGCTCCGGACACGCAGGTTCAGCGGCCATGGCTCACCGGCCCAGCCGCTCTGCGGCATGTGGGATCTTCCTGGACCGGGGCACGACCCCGTGTCCCCTGCATCGGCAGGCGTACTCTCAACCACTGCGCCACCAGGGAAGCCCCAAGAAGTTGTCTTTTATTGCTTAATTCACTTGGAGTGTGGACTCTGTCCCTAGCAGTTGGCAGGCCCTTCACTAATGCATAGCTGCTCTGTGAATTCTTCAATGACTGCCCCCCCAAATCTAATCTTTCCTTCTCTTATACTTTGAACTTCAGTAGCTTGCATTGATTTTCATCATTACCTGGTTTGTAATTGTACCACGCTGTAATTGCTCATTTGCACACTTAAGCCTTCTTGACCCTGACTTGTAGGAGCAACGTGAGAGTTTGCATGGGCCGCTATTTTAGGCTGTCAGCACAGTTTTTCCTTCCCCCCATCATGGACACATGACCCGGGCTCAACCAATCAGAGGTCTTCCCTGGAAGTCTCCTGGAATTGCAGAGCTGGAGTAATGTGAGTCCGGTACAGACATGGCCATATTTTCACTTTAGAGTCTTGGCCGTGTTTAATCCTGGATCCAGCTGTACCTGATGCTTCAGAAAATCGTCATCCTTTCCTATCCCTTGAAAATACTCCTCTATTTTTTTCCAGTCCAGTTTAAATTGTATTTCTGACAGCGGAAACCTGAAGAGTGTGAACCAAGGTACCTATCAAATTAAAAAAGATACACTATCCTCCACTTAAAAAAAGGGGGGGGAGGGGTATCATAAAACTCGGTGCTGGCAAGGTTGTCGTGAAACTGGTAGACATATATTTTCTTTTAAGTGGGGGAGAAATTGCATTATGTTTCAAAATCCGTAAAAGTGTCACACCGTGCAACTAAGTAATTCACTTCTGAAATTTTATACTAAGGAGGTCTTGCAAGTGAAGGGAACTGCTCCATACCAAGACCTTGCAACAATGTTGCCAATTCTAAAACAGCAGAAAGAATATAAATGTCTAACAGCAGTGGACTGGTTGAGTAAGCTATGTTTCCTCCACTAGACAGAATATTTTCCATTCATTAAAAAATTATATGTAAATCCTCCCCCACCCCCAACCCCCGGGAGCAGGCAGTGGGCTGAGCTTAGTGGTTAGATTCTAAAACAGAGAGAAAAGGCGGGGGGCTTCCCTGGTGGCGCAGTGGTTGAGAGTCCGCCTGCTGATGCAGGGGACACGGGTTCGTGCCCCGGTCCGGGAGGATCCCACATGCCACGGAGCGGCTGGGCCCGTGAGCCATGGCCGCTGAGCCTGCGCATCCGGAGCCTGTGCTCCGCAACGGGAGAGGCCACAGCAGTGAGAGGCCCACGTACCGCAAAAAAAAAAAAAAAGAATCTGCCTTCCAATGCAGGGGACGCAGGTTCCATCCTTGGTTGGGGAACTAGGATCCCACATGCTTCGGGGCAACTAAGCCCGCACGCACCACAACTAGAGACCCCGTGTGCCGCAACGAAGATCCAATGCAGCCAAATAAATAAACAAATATTTTTTTTTAATGTAAGTTCTTAAAAAAAAAGATTTATCTTCCTTAATTTTGTTTTCTTCTGTTTTAAGTTGCACGTGGAAACTGCTTCCCCCACCTCCCCCTCCTGCCACGACGTTCACAGCTTCTGAGGATTACCAGAACCCACTTCGCAAAAGGAGTATGGGAAAAAAAAGAAAATTGCTAGAAAATTATATGCATCTTTTTATTTCTTATTCTTTGTTTCTCTGTTTCTTTCTTTTTTAAATTTTAGCCACGTGGCTTGAAGGATCTTAGTTCCCTGATCAGACCTGCGCCCTCAGCAGTGAAAGCACAGAATCCTAACTACTGGACCGCCAGGGATCAGCACAAGCTGATCACATACCCTGCGACCCACCTCCCTCACTTGGCCTTGAAAAATGCTTTGCTGAAACCTTTCTGGGTGTTTGGGGTTTTTGAGCACAAGCCACGGGAGCCACCCTTCTCCTTGTATGGCACCTTACAATAAACCCTGCACTTTCCTTCACCACAACCTGGTGTCAGTAGATTGGCTTTACTGCATGTGGGTGAGCAGACCCGTTTGGTTCAGTAACAAAAGCACCCGCTCCATCTTCTAGTCTGAGCCCCCGAAAGGACTCACACATCTCAAGACCACCTGGAGAAAAAGGGGCATTCACCCTTTGAAACGCACATGTCTACCCAGATGTCACTCTGCCTGGCTCGTCCAAAAGGCCCATCCAGTCCCTGAACTGGCAGAGCCAAAAGGAAGGAGCCCCAAGAAGGCGCCATGGGGTCCCATGGGCTTCCACTCTCTCCCACCTCCCCCAAGGCCACACCCAGCAGGAGCTGGCAATGCGAAGAGTCTTGGAGATTCTAGGGGTGGGATCTGAATCCAGCTCCAGTCCTAGCCTCCCCCACCTGGCTGTCTGTGGCTAATCTCCCAGGGCTGTCAGGGTGGGAGCCCACAGAGAAATGCAGCTTCTTTCCCAAGCCAGCATGGTGGGTTCTGCTCTACTTAGCATATTTATTGAGCACCGATTCGTGCTGGGCCCTGTGCACAGCGGTGACCAAGTCAGATCAGGTCCTTGCCCTCCCAGGCTCACAGTCCAGAGGGAGACAGTCGGCAGCTGCACAAGTGTATGAATAAAAGTGAAATTACAGCAGTGACACGTGTTAGGAGAGATTGGGGTTGGCATGGAGAGAGAGCATGTGGAAGAAACTGGATAGACTGTGGGTTTGTTGATTGACTAAGCAATACATCACACTCATCTTTCCATATGCAAACAGCGCATTCTATTCAAAAAAATACTGTATAGTGCAGGTAATAAATTCAATATCCTGTGATAAACCATAACGGAAAAGAATATGAAAAAGAATGTATATATATATGTATAACTGAATCACTTTGCTGTACGGTAGAAATTAACACATCATTGTCAATCAACTATACAACAATAAAAAAAATAAAGATGCTCCATGAAGACACTCTGTGTGACCACATTGTTATCTATGTTAATACTCCTATTATATACTTTACCTTCCTTCCCAGGACTCACTGGGGCCCCAGTACTCTTTGATCCCCATTTTACAGATGAGGAAACTGAGGTTTGGAATGGGAAAATAACTCATCTGAGAGCAGGCACCACGTGAGGAACCAGGCAGAATTTGAACTCAGGCGATCTGGCTCTAACCACCACACTTGTTGCCCTCCATTCTCTCCCTAAGAATATTGCATAGAAATTTAAAAGGAAAAATTCTTCACAAATGAAATGTTTTTGTTTGTTTTGTTTCTTTGTTTGTTTGTTTTTACAACTCCGGGAAATAAGGTGTGGTACCTGAGTCCATTACATCGTACCGTCAATTTCCTGTTTTTTTTTTTAAAATTAATTAATTATTGATTTATTTATTGGCTGCGTGGGGTCTTCGTTGCTGCACCCGGGCTTTCTCTAGTTGCGGCGAGCAGGGGCTACTCTTCGTTGCAGTGCACTGGCTTCTCGCTGCATTGGCTTCTCTTGTTGCGGAGCATGGACTCTAGGCGTGTGGGCTTCAGTAGTTGTGGCACGCGGGCTCAGTAGTTGTGGCTCCCGGGCTCTAGAGTGCAGGCTCAGTAGTTGCAGCGCATGGGCTTAGTTGCTCCGCCGTGTGTGGGATCTTCCTGGACCAGGGCTTGAACCTGTGTCGCCTGCATTGGCAGGAATATTCTTAACCACTGTGCCACCAGGGAAGCCCCAATATCCTGGTTTTGACAATGGTTTAGTTAAGTGTCCATGGAGAAGGAATTATTTTTGCAACTTTGTCAGTCTTAAAATATTTCCAAATAGGAAGTTAGAAAAGTTGAATGGTCTAAAGAATTGAAAGCAGGATCTCAAAAAGATACTTGTGTATCCATGTTCACAGTAGCATTACTCAGGATGGCCAAAAAGTGGAAGCAACCCAAGTGTCCACTGATGGATAGATGGATAAACAAAATGTGGCCCATTCATACAGTGGAATATTATTCAGCCTTAAAAAGGAAGGACATTCTGACACATGCTACTACATGGATGAACCTTGAGGACATTATGCTAAGTGAAATGAGCCAGTCACAAAAGGACAAATACTGTATGATTTTGCTCATATGAAATCCCTAGAAGTATTGAAATTCACAGTGAAAGAAAGTAGAATGGTGGGTGCCGGGGGCTGGGGTGGGGGGGGAATGGAGAGTTGTTTCGTGGGTACAGTTTCAGTTTTGCAAGATGAAAAGAGTTCTGAAGGTTGGTTGCACAGCAATGTGAAGAATGTACTTTTAACATTGCTGAACTGTACACTTGAAAATGGTCAATTTTATGGTTTTACCACAATTTAAAAAAATCGAGTGGTGTTTTTTTTTTTTTTTTTTTTTTTTTTTTTTGTGGTACGCGGGCCTCTCACTGCTGTGGCCTCTCCCGTTGCGGAGCACAGGCTCCGGACGCGCAGGCTCAGCGGCCATAGCTCACGGGCCCAGCCGCTCCACGGCATGTGGGATCTTCCCGGACCGGGGTACGAACCCGTGTCCCCTGCATCGGCAGGCAGACTCTCAACCACTGCACCACCAGGGAAGCCCCTCGAGTGGTGTTTTTAAAAAAGACAGTGTATCATCTTTATTTTCTTTTTTAAAAAATTTATTTATTATTTATTTTTGGCTGTGTTGGTTCTTTGTTGCTTTGTGCAGGCTTTCTCTATTTGCGGAGAGCAGGGGCTACTCTTTGTTTTGTTGCGTGGGCTTCTCGTTGTGGTGGCTTCTCTTGTTGCGGAGCATGGGCTCTAGGCATGTGGGCTTCAGTAGTTGTGGCTCGTGAGCTCTAGAGCGCAGGCTCAGTACTTGTGGCTCACGGGCTTAGTTGCTCCGTGGCATGTGGGATCTTCCCGGAACCCGTGTACCCTGCCTTGGCAGGTGGATTCTTAACCACTGAGCCACCAGGGAAGCCCTCGTCTTTTATTTCTGAGTAGTCCATGTATGTACACAGTGGAAGAAATGCTGAGGGTGTCTCCCCTCCACCCCCACTTTCACCTCCCCCATATTCTGGTTCCCTCCCCAAAGCCCCCACTGTTATCAATTTATTACTCTTCCTTCCTCAGATATTTTCTGCATTTGCAAACACATTTTTCTTACTCTGACATTTGTTTTTCATTCCATCAGTGCTTCCACGCTGTTTCTTTTTTAATCATTGTGATAAAATACACATAACACTTACCACTTCAACCATTTTAAAGTGTATGATCCAGGGACTTCCCGGTGGCGCAGCGGTTAAGAGTCTGCCTGCCAATGCAGGGGACACGGGTTCGAGCCCTAGTCTGGGAAGATCCCACATGCCGCGGAGCAACTAAGCCTGTGTGCCACAACTACTGAGGCTGCGCTTTACAGCCCGCAAGCCACAACTTCTGAAGCCCGTACTCCTAGAGTCCGTGCTCCGCAACAAGAGAAGCCATCACAATGAGAAGCCCGCGCACCGCAATGAAGAGTAGCCCCCCGTTCGCCACAACTAAAGTCCACATGCAGCAATGAAGACCCAACGCAGCCAATAAATTAATAAAAATACAATTAAAAAAATAAAGTATACGATCCAGTGGCATTAAATACATTCACCATGCTGTGCAACCATTGCCTCTTATATAGTTCCAGAACACTTCCATCACCCCCAAAAGAAACCCTGTCCGCATTAGCAGTCACTTCCCACCTCCCCTCCTGCAGCCCCTGGCGACCACTAATCTGCTTTCTGTCTCTGAATTTTCCTGTTCTGGACATTTCATATCAATGGGATCATACAGTATGTGGCCTTATGAGTCTGGCTTCTTTCACTCAGCCTGATGTTTTAAGGTTCATCCATGCAGTAGCATGTGTCAGTGCTTCATTCCTCTTCACTGTTGAGTAATATTCCATTGTATGAATGGACCACGGTTTGTTTCTTTAACTGTTGATGAACATTTGTTTTCTTTTCTTCTGGCGATTGTGAATAGTGCTGTCATGAACTTTCACCTATAATATTTGGAGACCTATTTAATTATTTTGGCTTTATCCCTAGGAGTGGAATTGCTGGGGCCTATGGTAACCATGTTTAACTTCTTGAGGAACTGCCAAACTTTTCCACAGTAGCTGCACCACTTTTCTGCACTTGGCTTTCCAATGTAACCATCTTGGTTTTTTAAATAAAGAGCTCTCCATCCCTCACCCTCCCTTCACTTCACCCCTCACAGGCACTGAGCTACTTCTTACACTGTTGCAAAGCCAGACTGTGTCTCTCTCTGTGAACACACAACTTAGCCCCATCTAGCCAGCTTTCTTTGGCCCTTCTTGTGCTTCCTTGGACTTTGGTCCTGCTTTTCCTTCCCTAAGGACTCACCCACTTATTTCTGATCCAAATCCCAGCCCCTTCCATGTGTGACTTGGGACGAGCGGCTTAGCTGCTCTGGGTCCCTTTTCCTTACTTGCAAAATGGGAGAAGAATAGTTCCTCTCTCCGAAGATTTGTGATATTAAAAAAGAGAACATCAGTGATGTGCTTAAACAGGGCCTGCATCCAGTGAATACTAACTTTTACCCCCGTCACTCTCGGCAGTAGCATGGGACTCAGTTTTTCTGATCACGGCTAACTCGGTGTCATCAATTTCCTTTTTTTTTTTTTTCCCCATTGCGATGGGGGGGGGGAAATGAAACCCTCTGTGGTTTCCCTCTCTTCACAGCCCCAGCTTCTAGCAATACATGCACTTTGTACCAGACACTTATTACATGTTTGAGTTATAAAACCAGATTCCTGGTGAGATTTTTCTTCTGTTCTTTTCTTCTACTTGGCTGAGGTCTCGCTCCCACGGCTGGCCCAGGCTGGATTTCAGACTTTCTGAATTCTACCTGAAACTGCCAGAGACCAAAATAGCCACTGAGTGTGTGACCTCTGGTCTGAGCTTGCAAACAAGGCTGCTGGGCAGTTCAGAGAACATTGCTTTGGATATTCTGAGGCCTGGGCCAGAGGCAGACGGTCCTTGGTCAGCACCCTGACTAATCTGGGCCAAAGCTGCTTG
Source organism: Phocoena sinus (assembly GCF_008692025.1). Taxonomy (NCBI): domain Eukaryota; kingdom Metazoa; phylum Chordata; class Mammalia; order Artiodactyla; family Phocoenidae; genus Phocoena; species Phocoena sinus. The sequence goes on along the minus strand of NC_045765.1, from coordinate 11,773,737 downwards.
GAATGAGATGTCAGTGACCCACGTCCAAGGTCCAGTCCTGTTTCTAAGGATGTGGCCAGAAACTCAGCCGTATTTTTTGGCTATATTTGGAAGAATGCTAGCCTCTGCTGAATGTGGGTTGGGGACCTACTGTGTGCCAGGCACAAGGCTCTAATGGAGACATAACCCTTTTCTGGAAGTCAGGGCAGGAAAAGGGAAATAAACCAGAAAAGCAGTGTCGGGCTTCCCGGGTGGCCCAGTGGTTAAGAATCTGCCTGCCAATGCAGGGGACACGGGTTCGAGCCCTGGTCTGGGAAGATCCCACATGCCGGGGAGCAACTAAGCCCGCGAGCCACAACTACTGAGCCCGCGTGCCTAGAGCCTGTGCTCCGCAACAAGAGAAGCCCCCGCAATGAGAAGCCCGCACACCACAATGAAGAGTAGCCCCCACTCACCGCAACTAGAGAAAAGCCCACGACGTGCAGCCCTAAATAAATAAATAAATAAAAATTAAAAAAAGAAAAGCAGTGCCTATAAAGGAATGATTTCTGAATGTGATTGCTGCTCTGAGAAACAAGGAAATGAGATGGATCTACTGGGGTGGTGGTGAGTTGGGGTGGGGGATTTCAGCCAGGGTGAGGAGGACCCCTAGGAGGAGGTGATGTTCCAGCTAAGCCCTGAAGAAGCAACTAGTTTTGCAGGAACCTGTAGGGTATGTTCCAGGCAGAAGAAACAGCAAGTGGTGCAAAGGCCCTAAAGTGAGACTGTGTTGGGTGGGCCCTTGGAGGACTGCTGGGTCTAGAGCAGCTGTGTTTGGGGAGAAGGAGGGAGGGCAGGCCCAGGTATCTGGGGCTACGTCAGCCTCCTTAGCAACACAGGAGCCTGCTTTGGGCACCACCCAGCTGTGGGTGCCCGGTTTTCACCTTATTTCATCCCTCCCTCAAACTCCTGGCTTGAATGCCGCATCTGTGACCCCAGGAGGATTTAGGTGAATGGCCTTCCGAACTATGCCTCAGTTTCCTCATCTGTAAAAGGGGCCGAATAATGGAGCCTTGCTCACAGGGAGGTGGGGGGCACCGATATAACTCACAGCAAGCGATCGGTGAACTTTGTGGAATGCATAACAGGCTCGTCCCCAGCGTGTGACTCGAGTTCAAGCGGCCACAGCCTGCAGGACGAACTGTCCCCATCGTACGGGTGGGTAAACTGAGGTTGGGGAGTGGGGGCAACCACGCACTACTGTGGGGAGAGTTAGGGATGGGGCGTGCACTCTGCGTCTTGGTCGCGGGGACGCGCACGCCCAGCGGCCCGGCCGGGGGCGGGGCCAGGGCGGGGCGGGGCCGGGCTTGGGGGCGGGGCGGCGCGGTGGCCGAGCGGTGGCAGCGGCAGCGACGGGCTCGCCGGGCCGGACAGGAGTGGGTCAAAGGCGCAGCCTGAGCCCGGCATGGAACACCCAAGGAAGGCGGTGGTGGTGACGGGTACGCGGGTAGTGCTCTGATGGCGGCCGCGGCAGCCGCGGCCCGTGGCGGGGGCGGGTCGGGCGGCTCCGGAGGCAGCGGGGCCGGAAGAAGCGCGGTGGCCCGGGTGGGGCAGGTGCTAGAAGTCTTCCCAGGTTTGGAAGATGTCATCGCCCGCGGGAGCCCAGCTCAGTCCGCGCGACAGAGAAAGTGGAGAAGGGGGCGCCCCTGTGGTCCCACTGTCAGGAGTCGGGGCAGGCAAGGACGTGGGTGTCCTGCCAAGTGCCCCACACGGAGCAGGCCCCTCTGGCCTCCTTCCTTCCCCGGTTGGGGACAGGGACCCTCCGGGCACTTGTTTGTTGTGTCTGCCCGGCCGGCAGGCTGGACTGGACTCTTCCCTGCCCCTCCCGAGGTCGGGTTTGTCACCACCCCCGGTCCCAGGGGACAAAGGTCGATTTGCGGGCAGGAAGTGCCCCGTGATAAGTTAATCTCTTGCCAGCCACTGCTCCCCGAGCCCTGCGCTAACGGGGGCGCTGCTCCCCTCAGGCACGGGCAGGTGAAGTTTGGGGAACCTCGGGTGCCCGGCCGTTCTTCCGCTTGTCCCAAGGACTGTCTTGGTCAAAATCTTTCCTGCCTGGGCTGTTTGTGGGTGAGCCTGGACCCCTGCCCCACTGTCACCGACTCCGCAAAACTAACTGCTTCTTCTCTAGGAGACTCCACCTCGGAGCCTCGTGTGCGGTCAATTTCTGCCAGGCCTCTGGTCGGGGTGGGGGGTGGTGCGGTACTTTGACCCTGTCAGGAGGGTCAGAGTGAGAAATCCAGCTAAGGTTCGAACAGGTATATTGTGGTCCAGGGAGGTTTGGGCTGGTCCTGGAATTCCCAGGAATATGGAAGAAGCCACTTATCTGACAAACAGGTGTGTCAAGTTGCCAGAGGGTCACTTTCCCCTGCAGCCCTCCTATATCTGCTTATTTATTACTTTAGTCCTGACTCAGCAGGCAGCCACGGGACTGGGCATTTTTCTTGCATGAGCTCGTTAAATCTTTACTGCCTCCATTTTGCAGAGGGGGAAACTGAGGCTCACAGAGGTCACCTTGTTTGTAAGTGGCTGAGCTGGGACTCGTACTTGGTCCATGCAGGAGGAGGAAAGGGGTGGAGAGGTTCTGACCCTACTTGGGGGCCCCCTGCTGATCCAGGGAACAGTACCCTCCCAGGGCCATGATACCACTTGGGACACTTGGCCCAACTGGAGTGACCCATGGTTCAATGACAGCCTTTCTTAGAGAGGTTTATTTTTTAGAGAGGTTTATTTTTTAGGTGTGTTGGGGGCGATTAGAAGAGGGAGGCCACAGACTTTCGTGGGTCTGTGTTTGAATCTGTGCTCTTCTGTCTTCTTGCTGTGAGACCTTGGGCAGCTGGCTTCACCTCTCTGTACCTCAGTCCCAGCTCCTCTAAAATGGGCCCAGGAAACACCCGTGCCTGAAAGAGAGGCACAGGGAGGCTGAATGCCACAGGGCATGCAGAGCACTTAGCACATCCTCAGGTGAGAATCTGGTTTGTAAATGGGGCCTGGAGTTTGAGTGAGTAGGGAGGACGGTGGTGGGATGATGTCTGGACAGCCTGACCTGGGAGATATACACATGCATCCCTTAAGGGCCATTCCTTATCAGGTGATGATTCACAGACCGCCTGTGGCCCTGCAGTTCCAGAGTCCAGGGAGGAGGCACAAAGACAATGATAAAATTATATTATATTTGGGGGTCAGGGATAGGGGAAGAAATCGGGAAGGGAACAAGGCCAGCCTTTTCTGGGGCAAAAGGAGGGCACTGGCCTCTTGCTGGGCATGAAGGTCAGGTGAAAGTGAGGACGAGAAAGGACTCACAGCTTCTGTTAAGAGCAGACAAGTTTGTGTGATGGAGGGCTCTGAAGGGCCACTGGGTGCATCCCAAACTTGGGACCAGGCCCCCGACATTGTCCCAGGTGGCAGCTGCTCCCAAAGCTCCCTGCTCCATTCTCCTGGATGAAAGCAGCAGCCTGTGTCTGGGCAGGCCAGGAGGGGCTGCTGGGTGGTGACATGCTGCTTTTCTTATTTTTTTCAGGGTTCGGCCCCTTTGGGGAACACGCTGTGAATGCCAGCTGGATTGCAGTCCAGGTAACTGGATCCAGAGGGGAGGAATCAGGCTTGGGGCTGGGCTTCCCCTGGAAATACTTGACACCAAAGAAAGGAAGTAACCTACGAAGAGAACGTCTCCTGTGAAGCTTCCTGAGAGATATTTAAGTCTGATATACACTTCCTCTCAGATAGTTACCACTGTAGCTTGCGTTTGTTGAGTGCTTGCTCTGCGCCAAGCGTTTTTTGCTGCCCAGCATGCTGAATTCTCCCAACAACCCTTAGGTGCAGTTATTCTTGTGCCCACTTTATGGATGAGGAAACTGAGGCACAGAGAGAGTTATCTGAGGTCATCCAGTTCAGAAACCAGAGTGGCATTTCTTCGGAAGTATCCCATGCCACAGCCAGGTTTTGGGGGACCAGGCAGGGATATTGGGGGATGTATTAACCTTGTAGAGGGGGTGCAGTGACCCTCAGTGTTGCTTCCTGGCAGCTGGAGGAAGCAAAGGCTGCATATTGCGAGGGAGGAGGTCTCTCCCGCTGTCCTGAGCCTTCCAGTTTCTTTGTCAGCTGGGGCATTTGGAGGGACAGACTGGGGAACAATGGGCAGAGAGAAAGAGAGAAAAGTTTCCTCCTTATATAAATCAGATCTGCACGGACCAGAGCCAAGCTCGTGTTAATCCTAGCCCATTAGCTTCTTGATTTAAAGCATCCCCTGCTTTCCACTCCAGAGCCCTGAATTCGGAGAAAATTCCAAGCTGAAACCTCAGTGTGTCTATTCCCAGTTGGAGTGCCCCACCTTTTTTGTTACCCTTCTTCCAGACCTCAAAATCTTGGCCACATTCCTCTCCCTTTTTAAAAATTTTCACCCCGCTTTGCTAGCAGAACAGAGGGACAGGATCCCCAGGATTCCGCAGATGGGAGCATGTCTGAGGCCCTGCTCGTCGCACCCGCTCCCTGGAGCCCCAGACAAAAAGGAAACAGCGTGTTTCTGAAGACCTGTGTGTCTGGCTTTGTGCAAGTTTCAGACAGGAGTCTTCACGGGGCTGAGTGGACACAAAGCCGTGTGTCTGAATTCCTGGGCCCCAGACACTATGATCTGCATCTAAATAGGAGAAAAATCAATTAAACAATCTTTGGAAATCCCTCTGAGCTTTGGGACTCAGATGGTGGAAGATGGCAGCTTTTCATCCTGCTGCCGGTGGGGACATACCCCTTATATTTCAGTCACCCGTCTCTCCAGACCTCACCTCTAGAAGACTCTCAGTTTTCTTCCTCAACTTTATGAGACAAGAAGAGAGAATTCTCCACCATTCCCCAGCTAAAAAATTCCAACCTTCCCAGATCCAATTGTTTCCCTTAAAAAAGCAACAACAACAAAAAAACTGGAGTTGCCCATACATACCGAGTGCGCACAGCAGTGTTAGCCCATGAAATTTGACACATGTGTACCTCCGCAGCACCTGAGTCCAGATCAAGACCTAGAACATTCTCAGCCCCTTCTCTGTTCTTCCCCATTGCAGAAGCCCCTTGTGTCCTTTCCCAGCTACTCCCACTCCACCTGCCAACCCCACTCCCGGGTGTAAACCTCTCTGCTGACTTTATGGCCTCCACAGGTGCGTTTTACCTGTTCTAGAACTTGGTGTCAATGGAATTGCACTTGGGTCCCATGCCTTCTGCACAGCAGAGCATCTGCCGGATCCACCCATGGGGTGGCTAGGAGCCGCTGGTGGTGCTTTTCAGTTACTCTGGGTAAAACAGATTTGCCCATGGAAAGGGTGTAGTCATCAGATGGGTCAAATCCGTCCCTCAAGAAAATATGCCTCAGAGTGTTCTTGGTGTGATCCAGACATGAGTTGTGGGCAACCATTGATGTCTGTCACCTCAAGCTGAAGACGGGTGTTTGGTGAGGCATAGTGAGCAGCTGTTACTTCCTGTCCCAACTGATTTTTCTGAAGCTCGAGTTGCCACCTGTGGAAGGAACTCCTTCTCCTCTGCCAGGGACCAACTCACTTCTCTGTCTGTCTCTCCCCTTCTCTCTGTTTCTCTGTCACTCTCAGTCTCTCTCTGGGTGTGTCTCTCTCTCCCTCTCCCACCTCCTTCTCTCTCTCTCTCTCTCTCTCTCTCTCTCTCTCTCTCTCTCTCTCTCTCTCTCCCTCTCTCTCTCCCTCTCCCTCTCTCTTTCTTTCTGTCTCTCTCCTCTCTTATCTGACCTTCCTTCATGCCCTGGGTGAACTGGCGCCCCACCAGAGAGTGAACTGTTTCCCACCAGCCACATTCTGGAGGTTGGAGTTCTGGGGACAGAGGGGCACCCCTCCTTTCCTCTTTCCCAGGAAAAAATGCCACTGCCCCTGGCACCCCACACAGGAGGGACTGCATTTTTCAAGTCTCCTCTCTCCCCGCAGGTCTTGGGTGGTGGGAGTGGGATGCTGGCTGCGGGTCTTTCTCGCCCTAGGAGGCTCAGGTGGGTGTTGAGGGCTTGGACCCCCTTGGCTTGGGGCCATCTGTAGGCTTCTCTGCCCAAGTGGGGCAAGGAGGAGTCGGGTCACAGGTCCTGGTGACATCACAGGACAATTACTGCCACAGTGAGTCTAGACAGACCTGCTAAGGATATTAACCAGGGAACAAAGCGGGTCTTTGTTATGGGGTCAAGGGAATCAGTCAGACGCAGCCGCGCGGCGGGGTCTTGTCAGGTAGATGGGGTGTAGACAATGTGTTGTCTGGGGTGCACACGCCCCGTTACTTTCACAGTCCGTGCTTGGCAGCTGTGCTGGCTGCAGGTTGTCGTGGGACTTGGGGTGCGCTGCTACCCTCCCCCCAGGAGAACTGTCCAGCCCTTTTGGAGCAGAAAGTGGTCAGAGGCCAAGAATTTCGCTTGATTACGGGCCACCTACTTCTCTTAACTTCAGATGAATGGTACAGCTGCTCCTCCCCCTCCATTGCCCTTATTAAAATTGGGGAATCATTTGTATAAAAACATGTACAGATCTTCAGTGCCCCCATCACTTTGGTGAGAAGTATTTATGCCCATGTCACCAGTACTTCGATCAAGGTGGTTGATTCCCATCAACCCAGAACATTCTTTCCTGCTACCCCACCCCCCGCCCCCCCATCGCTCCTCCGCTGCTTCCTGAGCTCCGTCACCGCAGATGAGTTTTGCCTGGTCTCAAGCTGCAAAGAAATGAATGGGATGGCACAGCCTCTGTGTTCCTCTGGCACCGGCCGCTTTTCCTCAGCCTGTATTGGTGTGTGTGTGTGTGTGTGTGTGTGTGTGTGTGTGGCGGGGGGACAACTGTTTCCTTTCCCGACCCACCCCTCCTCCCATTGGCACTGACACTGGGGGCTTCAGGGTTTGCTCCCTAAGAGTAAAGCAACAAGGATGCCCCTCTCAGGATCTCTAGCGGGCATGTGGACGCCTGTCTGTGGGGATGCTGGCCACGGGGTGTGTATATTTCTTTGATGGTGGGTTTCTTAGTTTATTTTTTTCCCCCAGATAGGGAGATGGTAGGTGGGGACCCAGAGGACATGAGGAGGAAAGGTTAGGACAAGAAGGTGACTCACTCCATGGCTCCCTGGTGGCACCAGGTCATTTCCTACTGTCAAAAGTCGATGTGGGCGATTCTTCCCACTAATGGCTTGGTAAACATCACCCAGTGGGAGAGACCCTTGAGTTACTCTGGGCGGGCAGTGGTGCTCAGCATGTAGCACCTGTTCTGCTGGGTGAAGGGAGAGGGGCAGAGACAGGATCCATAAGGCGGGGCTGCTGCCCTGAGCTGGGGGTCCGACCTTGGCGTATCACATGTCGTGGCCACCGGGAGGGTTACTGTGCCGTATAGAGGGTTCCTTGACTTGGTCACTAACCGAGTTAGTAGCATCCTCAGTACCCCACCCCCCCTGCCCATAGAGATTCTTCCACCAAATTGACTTGCCTGGGCATATGGGTGGCCTGTCCCGTGGACAGCTTTGGGGATAACTCCCTGAGTGAAACTCTGAACAAATAAAGATGATCCTTTTAAGTCCTCACTTAACCTGGGAGATGGATTCTTTTCATTACTGGACTTTCATCATGTTGCCAGAAAGCACTGCCAGGGCCATGGGGAAAAGAAACGGGAGGGGGCAGGGAACTTTCAAGCTGTGGGGGACAGGAGGGTAAGAAAAAGTTGGGTCGTGGTTGACAGGATGTAAAGATAGATGAGATTATTTACCTTATGCTGAGATGTCTTTGCTGGAGACTTCTCCTCCCAGCCACGGCAGGAGAGGATGAAAAAGAAGTCCTTTCACACCCAGATTCCCGAAGTGTTAACATTATATTACATTTGCTCTTTCTCTATAGATAAATAGGTAGGTAGCTAAATATAGTTTAAAAATGTTTTTGACTTCCAAGTCATTTTTTAAACTGTGGTAAAATATATATAACATAAGCTTTACCACCTTAACCATTATTATTAAGTGTACAGCTGAGTGGCATTAAGTACCTTCACATTGTTTTGCAGCCATCACCATCGTTGGTTTCCAGAACTTTTTCATCTTCCTAAACTGAAACCCTGTCCCCATTAAACACTAACAGCTCATTCCTCACTCTCCCGGCTCCTGGCAGCTACCACATTCTCCTTTCTGTCTCTGTGGATCTGACTGTGCTAGGGACCTCATATAAATGCAGGCATACAGTTTTGTGCTTTTGCGCCTGGCTTATTTCATTTAGCACGATGTTTTCAAGGTTCATTCGTGTTGTAGCATGTGTCAGGATTTCCTTCCTCTTGAAGGTTGATGTAGATCCCATTGCCTGGTCGCAAGCTGTATATACCACATTTTGCTTATCCATTAATTGGTCAGTAGACACTCGGGTTGCTTCTACTTCTTAGCTCTTCTGAATAATGCAGCCATGAACATGGGCCCACAAATATCTCTTCAAGATCCTGCTTTCAGTCCTTGTGGGTATAGACCCTGAAGTGGAATGACTGGATCCTATGGTAATTCTGTGTTTAATATTTTGAGGAACTGTTGTGCTGTGTGTCATTTAGGGGTCAGTTGCAGCCATGATACTCCTCTATCCCTAAATAAGTCACCGTGTGTTTCCTAAAACACAGCCTCAGCACAGTGGTCAAAATCAGGCTTATTGGACATTGATACAATTCTGTAATCTACAGACCTTATTCAGATTTTGCCAACCACCCTGTTAATGTCCTTCACAGCAGAAGAAAGTTCCAGATTATATGTAGGGTTCAGTTGTCCCATTTCTTTAATCCCCTGTGGTCTGGAAAATTCCTCAGTCTTCCTTTGTGTCTCATGGCATGACATGTTTGTTAAGAACTGCTCAGTCCTTTGGAGAGTGTCCGTCAGGGTGGCTCCTCCAGTGTTTCCTCATGACTAGATGGAGGCTGTGTGTGTATTGGGGGCAGGAATCCCACAGAAGTAATGTTGTGTCCTTCTCCGCGCATCATATCAGGAGGCACTGGTTATATTTTCTGATTTTTTTTTTTCTTTTGCGGTACGTGGGCCTCTCACTGCCGTGGCCCCTCCCGTTGCGGAGCACAGGCTCCGGACGCGCAGGCTCAGCGGCCATGGCTCACGGGCCCAGCCGCTCCGCGGCATGTGGGATATTCCCGGACCGGGGCACGAACCCGAGTCCCCTACATCGGCAGGCGGACTCTCAACCACTGCGCCACCAGGGAAGCCCAAGGCACTGGTTATATTGCTGGGTCTCATTCTTGGTATCATTGACCTTGATCACTTGCTAAAGGTGAGGTCTGATGGATTTCTTCTTTGCAAAGTTACTATCTTGCCCTTTGTGATGAAAAAGTATCCGTAGAGAGATACTTTGAGACCCTGTAAAGAGATACTTTGAGACCATATTAGCATCCCCTGGTGAGTCTCACCTGAATCAGTTATTATTTTAGTATGATGCTTGCCAAATGATGGTTTTCTGATTCCATCTTACCTTCGACACTTTTTAAGACCTTCTGTGAGTTTATTTGTATCTGCGTGGACTCATGGGTACCGTCTTCAACAGATGATAATCTCTTAATTTTTTTTTAATTTTTATTTTATACCGGAGTATAGTTGGTTTACAGTGTTGTGTTAGTTTCAGGTCTACAGCAAAGTGATTCAGTTATACATATACATATATCTATTATTTTTCAGATTCTTTTCCTGTATAGGTTATTACATCCTTCTCTCTTAATTTTGATGTTCAAATTGTCCCCGATTTGGCCCATGGCAGCCCCTTCAGGCTGGCTCCTGTATCATCCTTGAGCACTTCTTTCCTTTTTGGTTTCAGGCTCACTTTTTGGAAATGCATTTTTTTTAACTCTATTTTTTTATTCAAACAGAAAGTCACACAAATTATCATCATCCTCATCAGTTCACTCAGTCCCATGTAATTGTTTTTCATCTTGATCTTTTGTTAGCACTTTTATGAGTTCATCAGTTTTCCAATAGAGTTCTGAAAATGCTTATTCATTCAGTTCAGCAGTATAGTCAGTTACCAGAAACCTGTACTTGTCAGAGCCTTTTCCATGAATTCTTTGAAGATGAAACCCTTTTATAGGAACTTTTTTTTTTTTTTTTTTTTTTGGTGGCACGCGGGCCTCTCACTGTTGTGGCCTCTCCCGTTGCGGAGCACAGGCTCCGGACGCGCAGGCTCAGCGGCCATGGCTCACGGGTGCAGCCGCTCCGCGGCACGTGGGATCCTCTTGGACCGGGGCATGAACCCGCGTCCCCCGCATCGGCAGGCGGACCCCCAACCACTGTGCCACCGGGGAAGCCCAAGCCAAGTGTGTTTGACTTCAGCCTCTTTGGGCCAAGTGCTCACTTTTTCTTTTTCACTCTTGAAAACATAATTGAATGCGGCCTTTTATGTCTCCTCTCACTCAGCATAACATTTTCAAGGTCCGTCCCTGTTGCAGCATGAATCAATGCTTCACTCCTTTCCGTGGCTGTGTTGGGTCTTTGTTGCTGCGTGCAGGCTTTCTCTAGTTGCAGCGAGCGGGGGCTACTCTTCGTTGCAGTGTGCGGGCTTCTCATTGCAGTGTCTTCTCTTGTTGCGGGGCACAGGCTATAGGCACGTGGGATTCAGTAGTTGTTGCATGTGGGCTCAGTAGTTGTGGCTCGTGGGCTCAGTAGTTGTGGCTCGCAGGCTCTAGAGCGCAAGCTCAGTAGTTGTGGTGCACGGGCTTAGTTGCTCCGCTGCATGTGGGATCTTCCCAGACCAGGGCTCGAACCCGTGTCCCCTGCATTGGCAGGCGGATTCTTAACCACTGTGCCATCAGGGAAGTCCCCACTTTCCTTAAAAATGAAAAGTTTGAAAAAAAGATGAAAAGTTTGTGTATCCCCATTTCCCCTACATGTTCAAGACTCTGATAAAGGGACACAGCTCATCATTTAAGGGAAACGAGGAGGACCCCAGATTGGGTGCCTTCACATATCTGGGTCCTTCCTCCTGCCCAGGCAGTTGGGAATTTGAAATTCCTGCAAATTATGTGTGTGTGGAGGGCTTGGAAGTGGATATTTACTCTGTAGATTTTATTTTATTTCACTTCATTTCATTTCTTTTTTTTTTTTTTTTTTGGCCATGCTGTATGGCATGTGGGATCTTGGTTCCCCAACCAGGGATTGAACCTGAGCCCCCTGCAGTGGAAGCTCAGAGTCTTAACCACTGGACCTCCAGGGAAGTCCCATACTCCGTAGATTTTAGGTTTTCCATTGAGATTGAGAGAAAAGGCAGAAAGGAATTCCAGAAAGTTGTGGAGGATTTAAAATTGGAATCTGGGGCTTCCCTGGTGGTGCAGTGGCTGAGAGTCTGCCTGCCGATGCAGGGGACACGGGTTCGTGCCCCGGTCCAGGAAGATCCCACATGCCGCGGAGCGGCTGGGCCCGTGAGCCATGGCCGCTGAGCCTGCGCGTCCGGAGCCTGTGCTCCGCAACGGGAGAGGCCACAACAGTGAGAGGCCCGCGTACCGCAAAAAAACAAAAAACAAAACAAACAAACAAAAAAACACAACAACAACAAAATGGAATCTGACAGTTCCCAGCTTTCAACAAATGAAGTACAGTTGGTAAAGAGCCAAATTCAAAATCTCCAATGGAGAGAGTCTGGTGCACAGGGAACGGCTTGGGCTGCAGGGAGTAATGTGCTCAGATCCTGGACTCAGGGGCAGAGGCCCGAGGGAAGCTGTTTGTCTTCCTGTTAAGAGGCTCCTGACGGACTTCCCTGGCAATCCAGTGGTTGAGACTTTGCCTTCCAATGCAGGGGGTGCGGGTTCACTCCCTGGTTGGGGAGCTAAGATCCCACATGCCTCACGGCCCAAAACACAAAAACATAAAACAGAAGCAATATTGTAACAAATTCAATAAAGACTTTTAAAAAAGTGGTTCAGGGCTTCCCTGGTGGCGCAGTGGTTGAGAGTCCGCCTGCCGATGCAGGGGACATGGGTTCGTGCCCCGGTCCGGGAAGATCCCACATGCCGCGGAGCGGCTGGGCCCATGAGCCATGGCCGCTAAGCCTGCGCGTCCGGAGCCTGTGCTCCGCAACGGGAGAGGCCACAACAGTGAGAGGCCCGTGTACCACACACACAAAAAAAGTTCACATTAAAAAAAAAAAATTAACAGGCTTCTGAGAGCCCCTGGTGTCAGCACACAGCAGATGCCTTTAGGGTCTGTGTTCAGGGAGCCATTCAAAGGTAAGGAGACTGATATAGACTGTAGCTTCCTGCTTTCTCTTTTTTCAAATTGTGATAAAATATACATAACATAAAATTTACCATTTGAACAATTTGTAAGTGTACAGCTGAGTGGCATTAAGTACATTCACACTGTCGTACGCCCATCACCATCATCCGTCTCCAGAGCTTGTTCATCTTCCCAAAATGAAATCCTGTCCCCAAACACTAACTGCCCATTCTCCCCGCCCCCCAGTCCCTGGTGCCCGTCATTCTACTTTCTGTCTTTATGAGTCTGACTGCTCTAGCGACCTCATATAAGTGAAATCATATAGCTTTTGTTCTTCTGTGTCTGGCTTCTTTCATTCAGCATAATGTTTTCAAGGTTCATCCACGTTGTAGCATCTGTCAGAATTTCCTTCTTCTTTAAGGCTGAATAGTATTCTGTTGTATGGATATACCAAATTTAATTAGTCCATTCATTAGCTGATGGACATATGGGTTGTTTCCATCTTTTGGCTATTGTAAATAATGCTGCTATGAACAAGGATATACAAAGATCTGTTCAAGATCCTGCTTTCAGTTCTTTTGGATATATACCTGGATGTGGAGTTGCTGGATCATATGGTAATTCTATGTTTAATTTTTTGTGGAACCACCAAGCTGTTTTTCCACAGGGGCTGCACCATTTTACATTCCCACCAGCAGTGCACAAGTGTTCCAGTTTCTCTGCATCTTTGCCAACACTTGTTACTTTCCAATTTTTTAAGATATGCTGGTGGGTGTGAAATAATATCTCACTGTGGTTTTGATGTGCATTTCCCTAATGACTAATAACGTTGAGCGTCTTTTCTTGTGCTTATTGGCCACTTGTATAGCTTCTTTGAACAAATGTCTACTCGTGTCCTTTGCCCATCTTAAAGTTAAATTGTTAGGTTATTATTATTATTGAGTTGTAAGCATTCTTTATATACAGTTGACCCTTGAACAACTTGGGCGTTAGGGGCACCTACCTTCTGCACAGTGGAAAACCCATCTGTAACTTACAGTCAGTCTTCCATATGCTTTGTTCCTCCATATCCACAGTTCTGCATCTGCAGATTCAACCAAGCTCCAATTGTGTGGTGCTGTAGTATTCTGTTGAGAATAAATATGCATATAATTGGACCCATGCTGTTCAAATCCGTGTTGTTCAAGGGTCAGCTGTATTCTAGATAGAAATTCCCTTGTCAGATACACGGTTTGCAAATATTTTCTTTCACCCCAGGTGCTGTCTTTTCGTTCTATTTATTGCGTCCTTTGATTCACAATTTTTTTTCATTTTTATGAAATCTTTAATTTCTCTATTTTTTTCTTTTATTGTCTGTACTTTTGGTTTCACTGAATTTGTTTTTAAGATGGAAAAGAGCTCACTGGGTCTCCTTTTGGGGATTAAGGGAAGTTTCATTTATAAACCCTTAAGTTTTTCCCCTACCTCTAGTATATACTGAGTCTGAGGTCAGAAGGGCAGGCTTCAAGAGTTCCCTGGTGGCCTGGTAGTTAGGATTCTGGGCTTTCACTGCTGTGGCCCGGGTTCAGTCCCTGGTCGGGGAACTAAGATCCTGCAAGCCTTGTGGTGTGGCCAAAAGAAAAAAAAAAAAAAAGGAAAGAAAAGAAAAGCAGGCTTCAATTTGATAGTATCACTCACTAGCATACATATTCTGATCTTGTAGTGCAACTAGGTCACTTTTTAGCATTTATGCTTCACACATGGGTGCGAGGAATGTGCACAAGGATGCTTGCTGCAGTCTGGCTTAAAACTGAGGAAAATTGGAAGCCACTTAAATATTCCAGTGTAGGGGAATGTTTAAATCCAGCTAATTTCTGATATAGAATATTATGCAGCAGGGAAAAGGGAAAGGAACAAGATTTACATGTAATAATGTAGCTAGATCTCCAAAACCAACTGCTGAGTGGAGAAAGCATAGTTGCTGAAGGATGCAATTGATGTAAAAATAAATACTATGTGTTTTCTCAGATAGGTGTGTAGAAGGGGTAGAAATAGGTCTGCATGGATGTGTGTGCTGTTAACAGTACTTTCTTCTGAGGTATGGGAATGGGACCCAGACTCGGGGTGAGGGGGCTTCAAACTTGATCTGTCTGGCTTTTAAAAAATATTCCAACTAAAAAAAAAAAAAAAGTCTAGCATATTTGGGGCTTTCCTGGTGGCGCAATGGTTGGGAGTCCGCCTGCCGATGCAGGGGACACGGGTTCGTGCCCCGGTCTGGGAGGATCCCACGTGCTGCGGAGCGGCTGGGCCCGTGAGCTATGGCCGCTGAGCCTGCACGTCCGGAGCCTGCGCTCCGCAACGGGAGAGGCCACAACAGTGAGAGGACCACGTACCACAAGAAAAAAAATATATATATACCAACTATTTTCATGTCCTTATCTACTAATTCTACCATCTGTGTTGTTTCTGGTCCTGTTTCTTTTCTTTTTCTTTCTTTTTTTTTTTGGCCATGCCACGTGGCTTGAGGGATCTTAGTTTCCTGACCAGGGATTGAACCCGGGCCATCGGCAGTGAAATCCTAATCACTAGACCACCAGGGAATTCCCGTGTCCTTTCTTTTCTTTTCTTTTTTAAATTTATATTTACAATGGTTACATAGCAGGGTTTTCTCCTTTCTTTTTAAAAAATATTTATTTTATTTTTGGTTGCGTTGGATCTTCGTTGCTGCGTGCGGTCTTTCTTTAGTTGTGGCGAGCGGGGACTACTCTTTGTTGCGGTGCGCGGGCTTCTCATTGCAGTGGCTTCTCTTGTTGCGGAGCTTGGGCTCTAGGTGCTCGGGCTTTAGTAGTTGCGGCATGCGGGCGATCTCTCTCTCTTCCTCCCTCTCTCTCCCTCTCTCTTCCTCTCTCCCTCTCTACACACTCTCTCCTTTCTACCTACTTCCCTCCTCCCCTTCCCCTCCCCCCTCCTCTCCCTCCCCCTACCTCCTCTTCCCCTCAGGTACCTCCTGTCCATGACTCCACTCTGCAAACTGTAGCCTTCTTACACTTTCTAGAACCTCAGGTTTGACTCCTCAACTCCACGTCTGAAAACTGTTATTTTACACATTTTGTCTATTTTTTTTTCACTTATGCCATATTAGGCAGAAATTTTGGATTTTTTTTAGATTTTTTGGGGATTTTTTTGGATTTTTTTTAAAGGAAACACATTAATGTTTTAAAATATAATTTAACATTGTTTTATTTTTTCTAGTTTCTTCTATTGTTTTATTTTTTCTCCCTATGCCATGGGTACTACTGTTCACCCATTTACAGATGAGGGAGCTAAAGCACAGAGAGGTTGAGTGACTTACCCAGGGTCACCCAGCCAGGGAGTGAGGGGAGGGGAGGGAGAACAAACCTGGTCACCTGGCTCTAGAGGCTCAACCCCTGATTCCTACCCTCCACCATCCATGCAATTAAGAGCTGCTTTTTTCCTTTTTAAAAAAATTGAGATGAACTTGCATAGTATAAAACTATTTTAAAGTGTACGAATCAGTGGCATTTATTACATTCACAGTGTTGTCCAACCACCACCTCTACTTAATTCCAGAACATTTTTATCATCCAAAAGGAAATCCTGTCCCCGTTAGCAGTCACTCCCCATCCCCAGTCCCCAAGCCCCTGGCAACCATTGATCTGCTGTCTGTCTCTGTGGATTTGCCTGTTCTGGACATTTCACATAAACAGAGTCATATAATAGGTGACCTTTTGTGTCTGGCTTTTTTCATCATCATGCATGATGTTTTCAAGGTTCACCCACATTGTAGCATGTGTCAGTGCTTCATTCCTTTTCATGGCTGAGTAATATTCCACTGTATGGATGGACCACATTTAATTATATTCTTTCATCCAGTGATGGATACTTCAGCTGTTGCAAATAGTGAGGAGCTACTTTTAAATGTAGGAAAGGATGAAAAGGAAAGGGGTCACAGCCAGCAGTGAGTCCAAACCCCCACTTACAGTTAAGAAAAACAAGGCACCCTCAGGAGGGTCGGGTACTTGCCCAGGCTCACCTGGGTCTGTATTTGTTCTCAGTCCAAGCTTGAACTGCTCCCTTGTTCAGCCGACATTCACCAGCACCTAATGTGTGCACATCTTGCGCCGTGGCCAGGACACTGACCTGTGGGACCGAGAGAGCATGTAGAGCAGGCTGGGCATCCAGAATGTCTTCTTGGGAGGCTGAGACATGAAGGCTAAGGAGTCAACTGACTGGAAAGTGATGGGAAGAGCATTCTAAGTGGAGGGAATAGCCAGTGCAAAGGCCCTGAGGCAGGAGTGAGTCTGGTATGTGGGAGGCTGTGTTGGGAGAAGTGAGCAGAAGGGGGACAAAGGGAGAGGAGGGCAGCATCCCGACCCCTCAGGGCATCGTGGGCTGTGGTGGGGAGTTAAGATTTTTATTCTGAGCGTGGCAGGAGCCACAGCAGAGCGGAAGCAGGGAAAGCCTGCGTTGTGATTTTATATGCTGCCTTGGGGGACAGGAGGCCGGGGCAGTGCTGGGGAGGAGATGGGGCTTGATCTCCAAATCAATTTGCCAAAACAAAACTTGGGTGTATCCAACAAGCGTCAAGCAAACAGTGGTCTATAACATCCTATTATTTTTAATGTGTGGCCATTCAAAATAATCACTCCGGGCGTGCAGCGTGCACAAACAGGGTGAATATTGATAAAATCACGGGAATGGAAACAGGGAGCACAGATCTAAAACCTCCAGCACTTCTCAGGGGTTCAATGGTGTAAAAAACAATACGGTCAGGTAGGAATCATGGTTATGTGCCAGCGAGCACCAGGCCTGCCTCGTCTCTGAATCCATAAACTCTTGAAGAAAGTCCCCTCTGATTCCTATCACCACAGTCCAGGGAGTTGAGAAGACAAAGGAGCATGAAGAATAAAAATATTAGTGACTAAGAAAAATGATTGTGGGAGAAATTAAATATTTTACAAAGTTTTCTCTTTAGTGTCTTTTAAAATAGATTTCACACAAAATATAACCACCCTCCCCCCCAGCCCTCTACCCATCAGTGTCTGCAGCTCACCGTGCACCACGTTTGGGGAGCAGGTTTGCGCTCTGCCCTCTTCTGTCCGGCGGGGAGGGCTTCCTGATCTCACACGTAACTGGGCTTAGCAAGAGGGCTGGGGTCCCAGATCCTGGTGTTGACATTTGAGACTCTCGCCCGCACACACACCTGCCTCGCCCCACCTACCCTCCAGATGTCCTTGTCTCCAGGTGACCTCTCTGGGGAGCAATTTGGAATTATCTATCAGTGAGGAAAGACCTGCTGTTCCAGGCATCGGATACTCTCCAGAGCAACTGCAGTCAGTGGGGCACAGATCTGGGATAGCGTGGGTACAGCAAGGTCAAGGCAACCAGAGAAAGAAATCCTGCAGCCGCTGCAGGAGATGCAAGAACTCACCTCTAGGGACTTCCCTGGTGGTCCAGTGGTTAGGACTCCACACTTTCACTGCCGTGGGCCTGGGTTCAGTTCCTGGTCGGGGAACTAAGATCCCACAAGCCGCGCAGCGTGACAAAAAAAAAAAAAAAAAAAAAGATAAGAGCTCACCTCTAGTGAATTCGGCAAGGCCAGATGCGAAAACTGCTTCGCCTGGGACCTGCCCATAGAACTCTGTAACATCCGCCAGTGGTAGCATGTCCAAATTACTGCATGAGATCTGAGAATAATATGAAACAGCCTGACCGATAATCATTATTTGGGGTATTAATTTTACCATGAAGAATGCTTAGTTTTTGATATTGAGCTGAAACCTTCATCCCTGAGCGTCTCTGCTCACCCCTGGACTCCAGAGCTGCCAGGATCATCATTCCTCCGGGAAAGCTGGTTCTGGGTCTGCTGTGCTCTGGGTTGTGGCCCATCTGGGGGAAGGAGGTCCAGTCATGGGCTCTGCCACATTGAGAATCTGAGGAAAGCATCCGTGTTTCCCCAGAAAAGTACGCATGTGGTGATCCATCATAGCCCTTTTTCCCAGATATATAGTTATATATACATATATATGTATGTACTTATGTATACATATTCTTTTTCAGATTTTTTCCATTATAGGTTATTACAAGATAGTGAATATAGTTCCCTGTGCTGTACAGTAGGTCCTTGTTGGTTATCTGTGTTGTATATAGTAGTGTGTATCTGTTAATCCCAAACTTCTAATTTATCCCTCCCTGCCCTTTCCCCTTTGATAACCATCAGTTTGTTTTCTGTGTCTGTGAGTCTGTCTCTGTTTTGTAAATAAGTTCATTTGTATCATTTTTTTTTAGATTCCACATATAAGTGATATCATATGGTATTTGTCTTTCTCTGCTTGACTGACTTCACTTAGTATGATAATTTCTGGGTCTATCCATGTTGCTGCAAATGGCATTATTTCACTTTTTTTAAAAAAATTAATTAATTATTTATTTTTGGCTGCATTGGGTCTGTTGCTGCGTGCAGGCTTTCTCTAGTTGCAGCGAGCGGGGGCTGCTCTTCGTTGCAGTGTGTGGGCTTCTCACTGCAGTGTCTTCTCTTGTTGCGGAGCACAGGCTATAGGCACGTGGGCTTCAGTAGTTGTGGCACGTGGGCTCAGTAGTTGTGGCTTGCAGGCTCTAGAGCACAGGCTCAGTAGTTGTGGTGCACAGACTTAGTTGCTCCGCGGCATGTGGGATCTTCCTGGACCAGGGCTTGAACCCATGTCCCCTGCATTGGCGGATTCTTAACCACTGTGCCACCAGGGAAGTCCCTATTTCACTCTCTTTTGTGGCTGAGTAATATTCCATTTATATATATACCACATCTTCTTTATCCATTCATCTGTTGATGGACACTTAGGTTGCTTCCATGTCTTGGCTATCGTAAACAGTGCTGCTATGAACATTGGGGTCATCATAGCCCATTTTTGTTTATAATTAATGATGTTCTTAAACCCCTTCATTCCTGAGATGGTTAGAGGCTCCCTAAGGAGTGGGGTCCATCTGTAAGTGTATATTGAGACCCTGCTATCTACCACGCACCAAGTCTAGAAATAATTCTTAACAGGTGTAACAAAGGGAGAGCATAATAACAGACAACAAAAATAATAGTAGTAATGGTAATCAACATTATTCGAGTCCCTACAGTATGCCAAACATTGCTTGGAACTCTTTAGCGTGAATTAGTTCCTTCCTTTGTTATAACTACCTTGTGAAGTAAGTACTTTATTATCCCCATTTTACAGATGAGGAAACTGAGGCACAGAGAGGTTAAGTGACTTGCCCAAGTCACTGCCCTTCCTCCCACAGGCAGGGTTCAAATCCAGGAGACCAGCCTCAGAGGCCATGGTATCATGCTGCTGCCCACGGAGATGCTAAGAGAGTGGGTGGGGAAGGGGCTGAGGGAGGAGCTTTGGGATAGGCCAGCGCATGTGCCTTCCCGCTCTGCACAGTTAGTCAGGAACCCCGCCTGTCTTCTGAGGATAGGTCACTCTGTCCCCAGGGATCTAGTTATCCCTGCAGCTCTGACCTAATGCCACATTTCCTCTGCTCTTGCTCCCAGGAGCTGGAGAAGCTGGGGCTCGGTGACAGCGTGGACCTGCACGTGTATGAGATTCCAGTGGAGTACAAGACAGTCCAGAGGCTCATCCCCGCTCTGTGGGAGAAGCACAGTCCACAGGTAAATGGGGCAAAGATGAGTGGGGTAAAGGTAGGTGCTTCCCCATCAGGACCTGCTGGTGGGTGCCCCACACATGGATGGCTCGTGTGACTTTGTTCCTGCTGTGATCACATGGCTGATGCCACAGCCTTATTTCCTAAAGTGCCACACTTTCCTGGGTTACCCTTAGAGGTGAGGGAGGAAAGCAAACATCTGGAACTTCACAGAGCCTGGTTCTGTCCCACTTGAGTTCTGTATCCGTCATGACCTGTTTGGTTATAAGTCACAGTCGAATCACACCTCAACCCAGCTTGAGCCCAAATGTTGGATGCTTTAGGATAGCTTGATTCAGGTGGTCGCCCAATGTCATCAGCCTCCTCTCTTGACCACGTAGCTTTGCTTTGCTTTCCACTTTGCTTTTGCTGTGGCAAAGATAGGTGGTTGCTGGCTGATATCCTCCCAACTCAGCCGCTCAGCAGAAAGAGAACGCCTCTCCTCCAAATAATTCCCCAAGGTCTATGGCTGATTCTCATTGGCTGGCTTGGGTCACAGGCCAGTCCCTGAGCCAATCACTATGGTTGGGGAAGAAGGAATGCTCTGATTTGTGAAGCCTGAGTCGCACATGCCCACTCCGGTGGCCAGAGGGTGGTGTCACCTCTCTCCAAACCTCCTAGAATGAGAAGAAGTGGAGGTGGTCCACAAAGGGAAATTAGCTGTGGGAGGGAGCAGTGGTTTTAACCCGATGTGATGGAATGGAGGCCAGACAGGCAGGAACCACACCCTTCCACAGAGGTAGTTTTGGCCCAGCCAAGACCTTGGGCAGGAGCCATCTGGGAACTTACCTGGGCTGGTATCTCTGACAAGTGCAGTCCCAGTCCCCTTTGGGGGGGGCCTCACTCAACTTCCTACCCTAGCTTGCTGTTTCAGATTCTCCAGGGCTGGCTGGAGGCATCTTCCTTTCTAAGAAGCCCTCTCATTGCACCTCAAATAGAATTTGTCCCGTAAGGGGTGGGTGGGTGGGGGGGATAAAGTGGGAGGTTGGGATTAACATACACACACTACTATATATAAAATAGATAACTAATAAGGACCTACTGTATAGCATAGGGAACTCTACTCAATACTCTGTAATGGCCTATATGGGAAAGTAATCTAAAAATGAGTGGATATATGTATAACTGATTCACTTTGCTGTACACCTGAAACACAACATTGTAAATCAACTATACTCCAATAAAAAAAATTTTTTTGAATGTGGCTACTTTCTTATTTTTATTATTGTAATTAATGAAGTTCTGTGTCCTAAGGTACACATTACACTTTGTATCCATGGACCCTTCTTGATACATAAAAGTATCATCAAGTATGTAAAAATCAAAAAGGTCAGGCAATAAAGCAAAAATAGGACAGTAAAAACAATGTGATATTCACTTTTGTTTCCTTTAAAACAGAAGCGTTCTTAACAATTGCTTGCTGTTGGCTCACAGAACTAGAGAATGTATATTAGAACATCTGTACTCAGAACCACGATCTTCCTTGGCTGTTACTGTGATAAGAAGCAATAAGCCATATAATTTACAAGAAGAAAGTGAATGAATCCTTCAGAAAACACAACCTGGCCGTTTATCTTCAGTGCAAAATAATAAGGTGGCAGGAGTGTATAGAGAAACAAGTCTTGGAGAACGTCCTGTAAGGGAATCCAGCTGTGCTTGTATGGTCGCAAGCTTGTTATAGAAATCAAACAGTTCCTTGTGACTGAATTCCACAAGAACTTCCTTCAGGCTCTTCCACTCTTCATTACTCACTCCTAGCTGTAACACAGCTTGAGGAGATTTTAGTTTTGCCTGGGCAGAGTGAGCCATCTATCTGAAGGTTAAGCTGCCATCCGACCGTCTCCAGCTCGTGGGGTGCCTGAATTTTTCAGTTGTTTCTTGACCCGTAGACGAGCAAGCATCGACAAATGCTTCTGCTTTGTCTTGTCTACGATGAATGTTCTCTAACTGCTGCTGCAAAGCAGCTGGCTCCACGTTGTGATATACGGCCTGTTCTAAAATGAATGATACTGTTGCAAGAACTAGGTGAAGGTCTTGTCTCTCGAGAGAAAATGCAGCCTGAAGTCTCTCTTCCTCTTCTTCACTGAAACTATTCTCAGCCGTCAGGTGAAGTTTTTAAAGAACTGGGGTGAGCAATCGTGGAAGTCTTCCTATATCTATTTCATTTATCAGCGACACTGCTTTTCTCATGCTGGGGCTCTCCTGCAGAGTCAGTGCCGTGGATGCCGCCATCCTTGAAGCTCCCTCAAAACTTTTTTTTAAAAATTAGAATTTGGGGGCTTCCCTGGTGGCGCAGTGGTTGAGAATCTGCCTGCCAATGCAGGCGACACGGGTTCGAGCCCTGGTCTGGGAAGATCCCACGTGCCGCGGAGCAACTGGACCCGTGAGCCACAACTACTGAGCCTGCGCGTCTGGAGCCTGTGCTCCGCAACGGGAGAGGCCGCGACAGTGAGAAGCCCGCGCACCGCGATGAAGAGTGGACCCCGCTCGCCGCAACTAGAGAAAGCCTTCGCACAGAAACGAAGACCCAACACAGCCAAAAATAAATAAATAAATTTATTTTTTATAAAAATTAGAATTTGTCCCTTTTTACAGAGGGGGACCTGGAGGCTCAGTGAGATGTGACTGAAGGTTCTGTGAATGAGCTTTTTCCTCTACTG
This sequence comes from Phocoena sinus, assembly GCF_008692025.1. Classification (NCBI taxonomy): domain Eukaryota; kingdom Metazoa; phylum Chordata; class Mammalia; order Artiodactyla; family Phocoenidae; genus Phocoena; species Phocoena sinus. Next base: position 11,751,175 of record NC_045765.1, on the reverse strand, counting down.
TCTATATAGTGCTGCCTTATTCTAGCTAAAAAGAAAACCTAAGGCATGAACATGTCTTAAAAATGTCTCACTATATAGAAAGGAATAAAGAAGAAGGATTTTGGGTCCAGGCTGCTACTGATGAGCTGTGAGGTCTCAGGGAAGCTCCTTGGGCTTCCCGTGCCTCAGTTTCCTCCTGTGACAGGTGGAAATAATAATAGTCAGGAATCAACCAAGCACAGATCAAAAATATTTGAAAAAGAATTCCAGAGAATTCCCTGGTGGTCCCGTGGTTAGAACCCCATGCTTCCACTGCTGGGGGCCCGGGTTTAATCCCTGGTTGGGGAACTAACATCCAGTAAGCCGTGCAGTGCAGAAAAAAAATAAAGAAATAAATTCAGAAAGTTCCAAAAAGCAAAACTTGAGTTTGCCTTGAGCTGACAGCTATTTATTTATATAACATTTGCATTCTAGTAGGTATCGTAAGTAATCTAGAGATGATCTGAGGTATACAGGAAGATGTGCAGTAGGTTATATGAAAATACTGCGCCATTTTAGGTAAGAGACTTGAGCGTCCCCAGATGTTGCTATCTGAAGCGGGGGGGGGGGGGGGGGGAACCTGGAACCAATCTCCTGTGGATACCGAAGCGAGGGGTGACTGAAGTACTAAGGTTCTACCACCCAATTCCAGCGCGTGGGTGGGGTTATCCCCACACACCAAGCAATTCTTGGAGAGCGGCTGTGGGTCCTACAATTCAACTCAATTCTGACACTACCTACCCAGAGATAGAATCACATTCCACAGGGTAAGGGCTCCATCCTACCGGACTGCCCTCCACTTCAGATGCCAATCTTTTTTTTTTTTTTTTTTTGAAGTATAGTTGATTTACAATGTTGTGTACAGCAAAGTGATTCAGTTATACATATATATATACATTCTTTTTTTTACTATTCTTTTCCATTATGGTTATCACAGGATATTGAATATAGTTCCCTGTGCTCTACAGTAGGACCTTATTGTTTATCCATTCTATATAAAATAGTTTGCAGATGTCAATCTTAAGTCTAGGTTGTTACCTGTGCTTTTGTCCAACTGGCTATAAATCAGGGGTTCCCATGACCCCTTCCTTGGGTTCCATTAATTTGCTAGAGCAGCTCACAGAACTCAGGAACCCCATTTACTCACTGGATTACCAGTTTATTATAAAAGCATATAACTCAGGAACAGCCAGCCAGATGAAAGAGATGCATAGGACGATGTATGCTTTGTCCTATGCCCTCCCGAGCATATGCTGCTTCGCCCTCCCGAGCACCCTACTCTCCCCAGCTGAACTCCATCTCCAGGCCCTCTCCCTTCCTCTGAGGTAGGGGGGTGGGGCTGAAAGTTCCAACCCTCTAATCATGTGGTTGGTTCCCCTGGCAACCAGCCCCCATTCTAAGGTGCTTTCCAAAAGTTACCTCATTAACAAAACAGGGGAATTCCCTGGAAGTCCAGTGGTTAGGACTTCACGCTTCCATTGCAGAGGGCATGGGTTTGATTCCTGGTCAGGGAACTAAGATCCCACATGCCATGCAGCAGAAAAAAAAAAAAAATTAACCAAACAGGACACCTTTATTGCTCTCATCACTTAGGGAACTCTAAGGGTTTTAGGAGCTCTGTGCCAGGAAGAGTGAACTAAGAACAAATATTTCTTTCTTTTTTATTTTTTAATATTTATTTATTTATTTTGGCTGCACCGGGTCTTAGTTGCGGCATGCGGGCTTTTAGCTATGGCATGAGAACTTTTAGTTGCAGCATGCGTGTGGGATCTAGTTCCCCAACCAGGGATCGAACCCCAGGCCCCTGCATTGGGAGCATGGGGTCTCACCCCCTGCACCACCAGGGAAGTTCCAACAAATGTATATCTCTTACTATAGATCTCGCTATCACAAGCACTAACATCATGAGTTTGTGGTGGGGATGAGAGAGATGAGGCCAGTAGGGCAATAAACAATTCTCAGCCCACTCCAGGGTTTCTCAGCTACACTGGGGCCAGAGCCTTCTCTGTGATGGGCTGTGCTGTGCACTGTAGGGTGCTGAGCGGCATCCCTGACCACCACCCATGAGATGCCAGGAGCACTGTGTCTCCAGTTTGATACCCCATAACGTTTCCAGATGTTGCCAAACATCCTCTGGAGGCAGGCTCACCCCTGGTGGAGAACTCCTGGTCTATAGTAAGCTCTTTTTTTAAAAAAAAATATTTATTTATTTAGGCTGCGCCAGGTCTTAGTTTGGCACACGGGATCTTCGTTGCGGCATGTGGACTCTTAGTTGTGGCATGCGGACTTCTTAGTTGTGGCCCACAGATTTCTTAGTTGCGGCATGCATGCAGGATATAGTTCCCCAACCAGGGATAGAACCCCAAGCCCCTTGCATTGGGAGCGTGGAGTCTTACCCGCTGGACCACCAGGAAAGTCCCTATAGTAAGCTCTTAATAGTGGTTAACTGGTACCATGGCTATTGTCATCACTCACATCTTCTTCACACACATGCATCTTCATGTACATTTGTGCTCACCCGCAAGTACTGTTTAAGCATCGTACTGCATGGATTAGCATCCTGTGGCTGACGTAACAATTGACTGCCAACTAGGTGTCTTAAAACTACAGAAATTTATAAGCACACAGTTCTGGAGGCCAGAAGTCCAAAATCAAGGCATGAGCAGGACTGTGGCTCCCTCCAAAGGCTCTAGGGGAGGATTCTTCCTTGTCTCTTCCAGCTTCTGGTGGCCCAGGCATTCCTTGGCTTGTGGCCTCATCACTCTATCCTCTGCCACTGTCTCCACATGACCTTCTCCTTTCCTCTCTCTCTGTCCCTGCTCTGTGTGTCTCTTTTAAGGGCATTCGTCAATGGATTTTGAGCCCATCCAGATAATCCAGGAGGACCTCATCTCAAGATCCTTTACTTAATTACATCTGCAAAGACCCTTTCCCAAATAAGGTCCCAGTCACAGTTTCCAGGTATTAGGACAGGGACATACCTTTCCTTTTCTTTCTTTTTTTTTTTTTTTTGGTGGTGGTGGTGGAGTCACCATTCAACCCTCTATACTACAGCTAGCTGCTATTTTGTTTTTGCATTCACAGGAATTACAGTGTTACCTGATGCTCCGCTGGTTTATGGAGCACCAGATAACACAGTGTGGGTGCTAAGGCATCCAGTAGCATAGCCCCCGCTCCTGGCTAGTTATGTTCTTCAGAATCACGGCCCGCTAGACGTTACCATGCCAGCTACACGGGACAGTTTAAACTTTCTAGAAGCCACAATTGAAAAGCATACAAAGAAGGAATTCCCTGGTCCAGTGGTTGGGACTCGGCACTTTCACTGCCGTCGCTCGGGTTCAATCCCTGGTCTGGGAACTAAGATCCCAAAAGCTGCATGGCCAGAAAAAAAAAAAGCATACAAAGAAATAGTGAAATTAATTTTAATAATATCTTAAATGTCACCCCTTATTTCTAAAATATTATGTCAATGTGTAATCAACATTTTAAAAGTTATTAATGAGACATTTTACTTTTTTTTTTTTTTTTACTTTTTAGCCGCACCGCGCGGCATGTGAGATCTCCGTGCTCTGCAGTCGAGTCTTAACACGCAGGGTCTTAACCGCTGGACCACCAGGGAAGTCCCTACATTCTTTTTTCATGCCCAGTCTCCGAAACCGGTGTGTGTGCTGCACTGGTATCTCAATCTGTATCAGCCATGTGTCGGCAGTCTGTACGTCTTCTTTGGGGAAATGTCTATTTAGGTCTTCCACCCATTTTTGGATTGGGTAGTTTGATTTTTTGATATTGAGCTGCTTGTGTATTTTGGAGATTGATCCTTTGTCAGTTGCTTCACTTGCAAATATTTTCTCCTATCCTGAGGGTTATATTTTCGTCTTGGTTATGGTTTCCTTTGCTGTGCAAAAGCTTTTAATTTTCAATAGGTCCCATTTGTTTATTTTTGTTTTTATTTCCATTTCTCTAGGAGGTGGGTCAAGAAGGATCTTGCTGTGACTTATGTCATAGAGTGTTCTGCCTATATGTTCCTCTAAGAGTTTTATAGTGTCTGGCCTTACATTTAGGTCTTTAATCCATTTTGTATGTGTGTTTTTAAAAAATTAATTAATTTATATTTATTTTTGGCTGTGTTGGGACTTCGTTTCTGTGCGAGGGGTTTCTCTAGTTGCGGCAAGCCGGGGCCACTCTTCATCGCGGTGCGCGGGCCTCTCACTATCGCGGCCTCTCTTGTTGCGGAGCACAGGCTCCAGACGCGCAGGCTCAGTAGTTGTGGCTCACGGGCCTAGTTGCTCCGCGGCATGTGGGATCTTCCCAGACCAGGGCTCGAACCCGTGTCCCCTCCATTGGCAGGCAGATCCTCAACCTCTGCGCCACCAAGGAAGCCCGTTTTGTGTTTATTTTTGGACATGGAAGCAACCTAAGTGTCCATTGACAGATGAATGGATAAGGAAGATGTGGCACATATGTACAATGGAATATTACTCAGCCATAAAAAGAAATGAAATTGAGTTATTTGTAGTGAGGTGGATGAACTTAAAGTCTGTCATACAGCGTGAAGTATGTCAGAAAGAGCAAAACAAATACCGTATGCTAACACATATATATGAAATCTAAAAAACAAAAAATGGTTCTGATGAACCTAGGGGCAGGACAGGAATAAAGACGCAGACATAGAGAATGGACTTGAGGACATGGGAAGGAGGAAGGATAAGCTGGGACGAAGTGAGAGAGTAGCATTGACATATATATACTAGTGGGAAACAGCCATATAGCACAGGGAGGTCAGCTCGATGCTTTGTGATGACCTAGAGGGGTGGGCTAGGGAGGGTGGGAAGGAGGCGCAAGAGGGAGGGGGTATGGGGACGTGTGTATACATACCACTGATTCACTTTGTTATACAGCAGAAACTAATACAACATTGTAAAGCAATTATACTCCAATAAAGATGTTTAAAAAAAAAGTCAAAAAAAAAAAAAAAAGTCACTGTGACATATATCACCGTAGGGAAATAACCAATAATCAAATAAAGAAAATGCATAGAAAAAAAGTTTGTATCAGCCACATTTCAAATGCTCAACAGCCACATGTGTCCTGTGACTGCCATATGGCACAGTGTGCTCATCAGTCTTTATTTTAAATGTTCACATATTTTCTTACAGTGCCCTTTCTGTATATAAACATACACACAAATAATTAATATTTGAAGTTAAGCTGTATTCAATTTGGTATCCTGCCTCTTATAAATATGTTATCATGAGCATTTAATCACGCAGGTCATGAAAAATTCTCCCTTAACATTATTTTAACAGCTGGGTAATATTTAGTAATTAATACAACCATTCTCCTATTATTGGGCATGCTGGTCATTTCTATGTTTTGGGGTTTTTTTCCTCACTTTTATAAATAACACCGAAGTGACCATGGGCAAATTATTATCTCTTTGATTGTTTTTAGGTTAGATTCCTGGAAATTATACCTTGCCTTTTGTGTTTGGCAATATGTCTTGAAGATTATTTCACACAGAATTGCCTTGGGCATGTCAACAGCTACAAAGTAGCTCATACTTTACTTATCCAACACCCCCCCCCACCATGGATGGCTAATTAGGTTGTTTCCAATATTTGATTGTAATAACAAAGCTGCAATGAACATCTTTGCATATTTCACATTCTTGCATGTTTCACTTGGCACACCTTTCTGTAAGAGTGACTGTAGGGTCTATTCCAGCAGCAAGATGTCAGAAAGCACGTAACCCCCAGCAGAGCTCTGTGAGGATGCTGCCCTCTCCTTGGCCTGGGGGGACTCCCAGTCCCATGACCAGACCCTATTAAGCCTTGCCCATCTGTCTGCAGCTGGTGGTGCATGTGGGGGTGTCAGGCATGGCGACCACAGTCACGCTGGAGAAGTGCGGGCACAACAAGGGCTACAAGGGGCTGGACAACTGCCGATTCTGCCCTGGCTCCCAGTGCTGTGTGGAGGATGGGCCTGAAAGCATTGACTCCATCATTGACATGGACGCTGTATGTAAGAGGGTTACTACACTGGGCCTGGATGTGTCAGTGACCATCTCACAAGATGCCGGCAGGTAAGGCACCATGGGGCCCTATGGTGTAGGTGTGAGTAGGGGTTTCCCTCCTACATCAGCCCAGGCTGGGTGTTGAACAAGCCAAGTGTGTTTGACTTTAGCCTCTTTGGGCCAAGTGCTCACTTTTTCTTTTTCACTTTTTTTTTTTTTTTTTTTCGGTAAGCGGGCCTCTCACTGTTGTGGCCTCTCCCGTTGCGGAGCACAGGCTCCGGATGCGCAGGCTCAGTGGCCATGGCTCACGGGCCTAGCCGTTCCGCGGCATGTGGGATCTTCCCAGATTGGGGCACGAACCTGTGTCCTCTGCATCGGCAGGCAGACTCTCAACCACTGCGCCACCAGGGAAACCCTCTTTTTCACTTCTGAAAACATAATTGATTTACCACCTGATTAAAGCATGGGATAATTTTTTTTACGCATGGGATATTTTAACAGTATTATACATGATATTTTTACATAGAATTTCACAGTATATAAACCTCACCATCCATAAGGCACAGAGTTAAGTATATATGTGTATGTGTGTGTATATATATATATATATAAAACAGGTTCCACGGATTCTGCTTCTGGAACTCATTGTGTGTGGATTGTGGACCCCGGCATCTTCCACCTGCACGTTGCTCTGGCCGTCTCCCTGCTGTTCCTTCGGCCACCTCTACCCCAACCCTGACAGTCCTTCTCTCCTAAGCAGTCAGTTTCTATATTAGTTTCCTGTGGCTGCTATATATAACAAATTACCATGTTGGTGGCTTAGGACAACAAACATTTATTCTCTCCCAGGTCTGGAGACTAAAACTCCAAAATCAAGGTGTCAGCAGGGTTGGCTCCTTCTGGAGGTGCTGGGGGGAATCTGTTCCATGCCTCTCTGGCTTATGGGGGCTGCTGACAACGCTGAGTGTTCCGCGCCTTGAGATGCTTTACCCCAATCTCCACCTTCACCTCCACACGGCCTTCCTCCCTGTGTGTGTCTTCACATGGCCTTCTTTTATTTTATTTTTTTAAAGATTTTTTTGATGTGGACCATTTTTAAAGTCTTTATTGAATTTGTTACAATACTGCTTCTAGTTTTTTTTAATATATAAATTTATTTATTTATTTTTGGCTGCGTTGGGTCTTCGTTGCTGCGCACAGGCTTTCTCTAGTTGCAGCGAGTGAGGGCTACTCTTCGTTGCGGTGCGCGGGCTTCTCATTGCAGTGGCTTCTCTTGCTGCGGAGCTTGGGCTCTAGGAGCGCGGGCATCAGTAGTTGTGGCATGTGAGCTCAGTAGCTGTGGCTCGCAGGCTCTAGAGCGCAGGCTTAGTAGTTGTGGTGCATGGGCTTAGTTGCTCTGCGGCATGTGGGATCTTCCTGGGCCAGGGATCAAACCCGTTTTTCCCTGCATTGGCAGGCGGATTCTTAACCACTGCGCCACCAGGGAAGTCCCTGCTTCTGTTTTATGTTTCAGTTTTTTGGCTGCGAGGTACATGGGATCTTAGTTACTCGACCTGGGATCGAACCCACACCCCCGGCATTGGAAGACGAAGTCTTAACCACGGTACAGCCAGGGAAGTCCCCATGTGGCCTTCTTACAAGGACACCAATCATTGGATTTAGGACATACCCTAAACCACTGTGATCTCATCTTAACTAATTACATCTGCAAAAACCCTATCTCCAAATCAGGTCACATTTTGAGGTTCTAGATGAACACAGATTTGGGACAGAAACTAACTATTCAGCCTATTAGAGGGTCTATTAATTTAAGTCCGATGATGTCCCTAACTTGCTTAATTCTTCCTACAGCTTCCACTGCACCTCGAATGATATCCCAACTCTCCACCATGCACAGGTTCTGTGTGGTCTGGCCCCTGCCCACCTCTCCACCCTCCTCTGCCTTCACTCTCGCCTCACCACTGCCTTCCACACCCACAAACCAGCCTCCTCCTGTTCCTCAAACACACCAAGCTCACTCTAGCATCAGGGCCTTTGCACATGCTAAGACCTCTGCCCAGAGCTCACCTCCCTCTGATAATACCTCTTTCAGGTCTTAACTCCAAAATGTTGCCCCCTTGGGAAGGACTCCCCAGCCTCCCAGACCTCTCTGTTCTGTGCCCTCTCAACACCAGATACCTTGATTTCTCAACACTTTGTACACCTCTCCAGTCCAAAGGCGGCAGGTGGCAAATTCAGTTGACAGAATGAAGTGGCTAAATTTACCATCAGTCTTTTTTTTTTAATTATTATTTAAAGATTTATTTATTATTTCTTTATTTAATTTATTTTTGGCTGCGTCAGGTCTTAATTGCAGCATGCGAGATCTTCCCTGTGGCATGTGGGATCTTTCGTTGCCACACGCGGGCTCTTCTCATTGTGTTGCATGGACTTCTCTCTAGCTGTGGCGTGCAGGTCTTTTCTCTTTTCTAGTCGTGGCTCCAGGGCACGTGGGCTCTGTAGTTTGTGGCACTTGGGCTCTTTAGTTGAGGCTTCTGAGCTCAGTGGTTGTGGCGTGCAGGCCCAGTTGCCCCATGGCATGTGGGATCCCAGTTCCCTGACCAGGGATTGAACCTGTGTCCCCCTCATTGTAAGGCAGACTCATTACCACTGGACCACCAGGGAAGTCCCTTAATTTTTTTTTAATTAAAGTATAGTTGATGTACAATAGTATACGTTACAGATGTACAATACACTGATTCACAGTTTTTAAAAGTTACACTCCTGGGCTTCCCTGGTGGCGCAGTGGTTAAGAATCCACCTGCCAATGCAGGGGACACAAGTTCGAGCCCTGGTCCGGGAAGATCCCACATGCCGTGGAGCAACTAAGCCCGCGTACCACAACTACCTAGCCTGTGCTCTAGAGCCTGTGAGCCACAACTACTGAGCCCATGTGCCACAACTACTGAAGCCCGCATGCCTAGAGCCCATGCTCTGCAACAAGAGAAGCCACCACAATGAGAAGCCCGCTTGAGGAAGAGTAGCCCCCACTTGCCGCAGCTAGAGAAAGCCTGCACACAGCAACGAAGACCCAAGCAGCCAAAAAGAAATAAATAAATTTATTTTTAAAAAGTTATACTCCATTTATAGTTATTATAAAATATTGGCTATATTCCCTGTATTGTACAATATATCCTTGTAGCTTATTTTATACCGAATAGTTTGTACCTCTTAATCCCCTCCTCCTATATTGCCCCTTCCCCCTCCCACCAGTCATTTTTTTTTAATTTATTTATTTTTGGCTGCATTGTGTCTTTGTTTCTGCACACGGGCTTTCTCCAGTTGCAGCGATCGAGGGCTACTCTTCGCTGCGGTGCACAGGCTTCTCATTGTGGTGGCTTCTCTTGTTGCGGAGCACGGGCTGCAGGCGCACGGGCTTCAGTATTTGTGGCACGCAGGCTGTCTTTTTTTTCAACTAATATTTTTTTTGGTTTTTGGCTGCGCCACACAGCTTGCAGGATCTCAGCTCCCTGACCAGGGATTGAACCCGGGCCCTGTCGGCGAAAGCCCGGAACCCTAACCACTAGGCCACTAGGGAACTCCCCTAAAATTAATTTTTAAGTTACTCAGATAATTCTAGAGTATACTCTCATACTTTCCTGTTGTGAAAGATTCTCTTGCCCTTTCTCCTCCCCGCCCCGCCCCTCCCCGCCCCAGGGATCCCTCGGTTAAATGAGAGACTTAAATTATGACCCTTCCTACTCACCCACACATATGTTTCCATACATGTGTAGGGCATCTGGTGTACTACTTTCGAATTTTGTCCTGTTTCCCTTTGCTTTCACGTGGATGGGGTTACGTGGTGTGCCTTTTCATGAGAGTTCCCTTCCTTGGTTGCACTTGTGGGCATGTGACTCCACCATGCAGATGAACCAGAGTTTATTAAGCCACTCCTCTGTCAGTGGACACTTAGGTGGTGTTTTAGTCTGCTATAACCAAAAAAAAAAACCCCAGACTGGGCAGTGTATAAACAACAGAAAGTTACTGCTCACGGCTCTGGAGGCAAGGAAGTTCAGGATCCAGCCACCCTCGTGGTGGTGTTCTGATAAAGGCCTTCCTATAGGTTGCAGACTGCCGACCTCTGGCCGTGTCCTCACAGGGTGGGAGGGGATTTGGGGGACATTCAGATCCTAGCCGGTTGCTTCCTGTTTTTCTGTTTTTACACACCATGCTGCAGCGGATACCTTGTCCGTCTTTCTCGTGCTCGTGTGCAGATGGCTCCTGACGTAGTCTAAACACTCAAAACATCAGGTCATAAAGTCTATGCATTTGTAATTTTTAAAAAATTATTATTATTTATTTTTTTTGCGTTACGCGGGCCTCTCACCGTTGTGGCCTCTCCCGTTGCGGAGCACAGGCTCCGGACGCGCAGGCTCAGCGGCCATGGCTCACGGGCCCAGCCGCTCCGCGGCATATGGGATCTTCCTGGACCGGGGCACGAACCCGCGTCCCCTGCATCGGCAGGCGGACTCTCAACCACTGCGCCACCAGGGAGGCCCAAAAATTATTTTTAAAAAATTTTACTGAAGTATAGTTCATTCACAATGTTGTGTTAATTTCTGCTGTACAGCAAAGTGATTGAAAGAGATATATATATATTCTGTTTCATATTCTTTTCCATTAAGGCTTATCACAAAATATTGAATATTGCACATTTGTAATTTTTCTAGCCTGCCAGATTGCCCTCCCCTGGGGCAATTTGTATCCCAGCCAGCAGCATCTCACACTGCTTCCTTCCCCACGTATACCCCAGCACTTGGAGTTATTTATTTATTTATTTGCTGGCCTGGGGAGGGAGAAGCAGTATTCCGTCTTGTGGATGACTGGTGAGGTTGGGGCGGGGGGGTGCCTTATGATGGATTTCAATGGAACATTCACTCTCTGACCCCATTTGGTCTCCTTCCCATCCCCCACGCCCTGTGGCTTAGGTACCTCTGCGACTTCGCCTACTATACCTCTCTGTACCAGAGTCACGGCCGCTCAGCCTTTGTTCACGTGCCCCCTCTGGGCAAGCCCTACAATGCAGACCAGCTGGGCCGGGCACTTCAGGCCATCATCGAGGAGATGCTGGACGTCCTAGAGCAGTCAGAAGGCAAACTCAACCGTTGCCACAAACACTGATTGCTGCTCAGGCCTCCCAAGACCTCATTCTGCCAGGGACCCTGAGAGAGACGTCCGCCCTCCGGGGCCTGACCGGGAAGGACGAGCCCATCAGCTGGGGATCTGTTTTGGATCAAATATGCCAACTTACACACCTCCTCTCCCTTTTTCTCGGCAAAAGCACTGGTTGATTTGAAGGCCTCAGTGAAGATTTTTTTCTCTATTTCTCTTTGCATCTGGGGATACAGCTGTGACAGCCAGGAAGCCGGGAGGTCCTGATTTCTGCAGAGAACCCCGATCAGGTGTCTCTATTCCGTGATCCCATGGCTGGGGCTACCTGCCATTCTAAGTCTGTGGTGGAGGGATTCCAGAGTTCCCTCCGTCCGTGACTGTTTCTTCCCAAATGTAAATGGCTCATGGAGACTCTCTACCCCGATCCATGTCCCAGCAGCCTGGACAGCCCCAGCAAGGGCCACCTTGGGACGTGGCATGGCTTTTTTATTTCTTTCTTATTCTCTTTTTAAAAACAATAGTGCTAGTTTGGGCACAGAGTAATTTATATTCCCTTTGGTTAAAACGCGGGCTTTAGCCAAACACAGAAGTGTCTTTTCTTTTTCCTGGGGTGCAGCCCCTTCAGCCTCCTGCCCTGAACACTGGACCTACATCTTTGTTTTGGGGGTGACATTGAGGTCCCCTTGCTTGGGGCTTGTGGCACTGGGCCCATGGCCAGACCACGGGGAGTGGGGGGTGGCTGGTGCCCCAGGAGACTGAAAGGGTTGGCTGACCCTTTCAACGACCGAGCTGTGAGCTGTACCCATGGGGCCACTGGGGCCGGGCTGCCGGTGGGAAAGCAGACTCTCATTTCAACACGCACATGACTTTTTTTTTTTTTTTTAATGTAAAAATGCGTAGGAGCTGCAAACCTACCCCACATCTGACCTGGATTTTCAGTCTTGGTGCTTGTTTTCCTTAAGGGGAGAGGGCCAAAATGGAGTCTGGGGGCTGAGCTCCATGTGTGCTGGTGTATTTGACCAGGAGAGCGGTGGGGCAGCCAGCAGGCTTCGTGTAGTGCCTAGGACTCGGTAAATTTTTATCTCAGTCCCTGGTAAATTTTTATCTCACTCCCTGGTGACTTTGAACTTACCAGCAGGGTTGAGAGTGACATCTCCCAGGAGGCAACTAAATTCAGCTGGACCCTGACACCCATCAGAGAGAGGGGGTGGCAGAAGCAACCGTGAGGAAAACACACGTTTTCGAAGTATTCTTCAATTTTTTTTGGAGAACGCGCAGTTTTATCGCTTCACTAAGTGTGAAGCGTGCTGTAGTCTGATGCTGTGTTGGATCATGTTGGTGTTTCCCAGCATGCAGCTCTTTTGAAAACAGCTGAGAGTTTTGTTTTGTTTTGTTTTCTTAAACATTCGCCCTCTTTCCCTCCTGTTCCGATGCCCAGGGTGGTTGCTGCCTCCGTTAAGCTACTGTGTCGCTTGGAGACCAGGTTGATAGGTTTCTGAGTGAAATGCATTTTCTGAGTCCTGGGCTTTTTCTGGAGGGGAAAAGTGGGCACAGGTGGGTGACATGGGGTCAGCATATGGCATATGGTGACGTGGGGTCAGCGTATGGTGGCTGTGTACCGTGGCCCGCAGGGTAAAATGATCAGGGCCTAGCTCCCCTCTCCATGCCAGCCCTCCCTCTGCCAGAAATGCCCCCTCCACATCCCTGGTCCGAGTTTGCAGTCTCCTGAGAAATCTGGAGCATAGGATGTCATGGCATCTGCTCACTCAGCTGGCTTCTGTGAGCAGAGGTTGTGGCTCTTTTGAAGGAGGCGGGGGGGGGGGTGCTCAAGGCCAGGGGGTCCCCCAGAGGTCTTATTAAGAATGGCATCTGGCTCTAACTAGCTCTGTTCTCTAAAGGTCTGATCTGATCTGTGGGGCTCTGAGGAGGAAATGGACCTAGGCAAGCTGGAGTAGGGAGGGAAGACTGGAAGTGAGCCAGGTTTGAGCTTAGCTGGGTGCCCATGGAACCCAGACACACCATCCCCAAACTCTGCATTTTCATCTTTCTTTTGTCCTCCCTTCTCTTCTCTGTTTAAAGCACCATGTGGTTTAGCAACTTAGAGATATAATTTATTGTCTGATCATTGTCGAGTGTGTGTGTGTCATTTTTGTGTTCCTGCCATGGTTTTAGATTTCCTCAAGTTAAACCAGAACCCTGTCCTTGTTCATGACGCAGAGCGCATAGCTCATTTTTGTTTAATCAGATAGCCATTAAACATTTTACTCGCTCCCTGCCAGCTTTTAAATTTTCCTGTTTTAATTACTTTTTATCATTTTCTTTGGGGCAAACTCAGCCATTCAATCCATGGTATATCTGTCTGCATTTGTTGGGTCCCGGAAAAAAATGTCCTTGTGTGAGAAGAGGGGGGGGCCAAGTCTCATTCCTTCTGCCTTGTCATTTCAGAGTCTGGGTTGTCGAGGGCACAGAATAGGGAAAGGGATGAGCCTGTGAAATGGGTGCAGCTTGGCATGTACGGAGGTGAGCAATGCCAGAAGGGGTGGGTGCAGTGAGTGTTAATGGTGGAAAGATGGGCTGAGGGATGTGGCGGGAAGGCTGGTGGGGGGAAAATGAGAAGTGATGCTGGGGGTGGACTCATAGGAAAGTGGAGGGGACCTCTCTCTGGTGAGTCCTGTGGAGGGTACTGAGGTGGGGGATGGGGGCAGAGACAGTGATCTGGGCGTCGGGTGATGGCGTCTCCTTTAAGGTGCCAGAGCCTCCGCACCTTATAACTTTATTCTTCTCTAAGCCCCTTTGACGCCCCGCTTCCCACCAAAAAGGAGGTCGGCGGTCTGCATGTGAGTACATAGCTCGAAAAAGAAATAAGACGGAGTGGATAGAAAGAAAGGTGGGAAGAAGCAGCAATTCCAGTTGGTGGACTGGGCTTGGTGCCACCTGGCTCACCTGGTCCAATCAAGGAACAGCCAAGGTCTCCTGGCCACTGAGAGAGACAGGGCCGTGGGGCAGCAGGGGGTGGTGGGCAGAGGTCATGGCTTCCCAGTCGGTGCCAGGTCTTTGGGGAAAGGTCAGATTGTGATAGTTTCAGCAAGAAAAATAGTTTTCAGCTACCCTGCTCTTTGCTGGCGTGGAAACTTCTAGAACAGAAAGGGCCTGCTCAAGGGGACGACTGGAAAAGTATACTGTTGTTGATGCCTTTTTGTTATCTTAGAAGTTTCTGCCAGGAAGCCAGGCCAGTGGGTGTGCATGTACACCCACAAGCCTGTTCCCCCGAGGGGTGACCGGGAGGGGGAAGGGAGCTGCTCGTGGAAATCCACCCACCACACTGGCCTGTTTTTTGCTGCCACTGTCTAGACTGTTGACCTTTGACCTCTTCACCTCTTGGAGTGTCTGAACCCAGCAGTCCCCTTCTGGGATGGTGGGACAAAGCCCCATTCTCCTCTGGGGGCCCAGCCTCTGCCCTGAGGCCACTGGAAGCCTTCTCAAGCCTGCAGCCAGCGTGAGGTGCTGATGGTGGTCATACAGGCAGAGGCTGCTGCCTTATTGTCAGGTCATCCCTCGTGGCCAAGAGTCTCATGGCCTCCACAGACTTGTGGGGAGCTAAAAAGGGCTTTGTTTTTATAACCCCAATTAAATTTCCCTTCTCATGGAACAAGTGCCTTGTAAAGGGACCAGGGCTGCCACTGGGAGAAAAAACATCTCCATTTTTGCAGTGAAGAAGTGTGTTAAAGGCCAGGATCCCCCTCAGACCCAGGGCAGAATGGCTGTTGAGGGGAAAGGACATTTGCCAAAAATCCACATCTTGAAAGTTAGTTCTTGGACGGACACTGGGCATACCTGCTACGAGATCCTGTCCTCCAGTTTAGGGGCAGTTGTCACAGCTTGAGTTTCAGGGGTTCCTAGACCCCCAAGGGCTCCAGTCCAGCCCGAGCTGCTCCCCCCACTTAAGATCTGTTTCTCCTCCTCCCTCTCCTCACCCAAGGCTTCCCTTCAGCTGCCCAGAGACCCACAGAAGTGCCTGCCTCTGCAGTACACATGGGGCACAGAGAAAGGGGACAGGATGGGAAAGAGAGAAGCACCCCCAGGCCCTGGTTCCCCGCTGCCCAGACCGGCCTCACCCAAGCCATTTGCAGGGGTGGGACCTGGGGCCAGTGGCTTTTGTGTCCTTCACACTTTGAGGAAATCCCAGAGAAAGCCGGTTTGGAATTGGGCTCTCTGCACCCAAGGCCTGGCTGGATGCCACGGGAGACCCATCTGGATCGTGGGAAACAGAGTTGGCCTTCCTCCTACCCAGGCATGTTTCCGGGGCTCCCTTAACATCTCAGGTTTCTATCTTGTCGTAAATCTCTCTCTAGGAAAAACCCTTCCCGCTGAAGGTGACCCCGTGTTCTGTCCCCAAAGGAGGGTCCAGCCCCTGCAGCTTCGGGGTGGCTTTTCCCTGAACCCAGGGAGACTCCTATGAGTGCCTTGTCTGAAAGCGCCATGTCTGGGACCCCAGGTCAGGCAAGGGTCTGCCAGACTTTGCTGGGGGCTGGACCCCGGGAGACCCCAAACTTGACACCCCAGAAAGCAAATAAAACAGTTGAAATATGCAATTTCTTGTGTGTCTTTGTGAGAAGCTGTCATCCGCCAGGGTCATCCTCAACCTGGGGTCATCAACTGGCAGAGGGGGCCTCAAATCACCAGTATTTCTGTCCTTGGTGCTTGGTGTGTGACCTGGTACTTGGTGTGTGGCCACTGCAATGAGTGTGCTGAATGGATAATGATGAGAGGATTTCTGTACTGAGTGTTCTACCTCCTACAACCCACTGCCTTGGTTCTGATGCACAGAGAGGTTGAGTAACTTGCCTATGGTCACACAGCAAGGGGGGTGGGGGGTGGGATTTGAATCGTGATCATGTTGACCCCCAGTGTGTGCAGAATTCCCCTGTGGGGGAGGTGCTATTACCACCTTTTACAGCTGGGGAAACTGAGGCTCTGTCAGTTGAAGCCCCTTGTCCCAAGGAGAGGAGGGGCGGGAATGTGAACCCAAGCCGGCTACTCTGGACTGAGCAGCTTGAACACCGGAAACAGGATTCGGTCATCCCCCTGTGTCTGTCCTCAGCAGGAATGGGGACACTCCAGAGTCAGTGGCCTTCAAAGAAGAAGGGGCTTCAGCAGTAAGGAAATGGCTTGTTTTGGGGAACATGGGTCCCAGGGGACGGGGTACCCCCTCCAAGTCCCTGAGCCCCCAAGGTCTTTGCACCCCAAGATGAGGTGTCTATAGCACAGTGGTTTTGCTTCTAAGGCTGGCTCTTTCCACGGCCCCGGGTTGTGAGCAGGGTCCCAGGTGTACCATACAGATGCTCCTGTGGTCACTGGAAGGGGCTGTGTCCTTTTCACATGGGGGATCCTTTTCCCAAATCCTGGAAACCTCCCCTCACCTCCCTGGTTCAACGGGAACCGCCGCCTACCCTTGGCCATGCTGCCCAGAGAGAAACCCCCTGACCTCAACTGTACCCTACAAGTTGCAGGCCAAGAGGGATGGCTGTGTGTGGAGGAGATTGGGTGATTCAGGTGGAGGGGTTGTGGGAGGGGTAGCAGGGCTGATGGTGCAGGGTCTCAAGGCCTGGCGAGTGGTCTGGGTGTTATTCCAAAGGCTATGAGAAGCTAAGAGGTGGGGGACGATCTGAGGCCCACTTCCCTGAGCCTCAGTTCCCCACACTCATGGGCCTTGTGTGAGAATTCAGTGAGATTCTGCTTTTACAGCTCTGGCACATAGTACTTACTTAATAAGTACAACTACTATTACTTCCTCCTCTAGGAAGCCCTCCTGGCTGTCCAGGTACCTCCTCTGCCTCCCATAGCTGCCTGGTTCCCCCCCACCCCCGTGCCAACATACTCTGGGTAGTAACTGACTAGTTCTATGGGAGTCCCGGAGGACAGGCAGGTCTGTCTGGGGTCCCCTGTGTCTGTTGCACCCAGAACAGCACTGGGCACATAATAGGTGTGCAATAAGCTATGGGAGAGAGGAGAGGGGTCGGGGCTGGGTGTTCCATTCTGAGGCCAACAGGGGGCGCAGGGAGGCGCAGGAGCCTCCGGGGAGGGGAAGGTGGATGACACGCCCCTGAAGGCCAGGCGCCTCCTCCAGCCGAGGCCCCCACCCTGCCTGTTCCCTGCCTCTAGAGCCCCATCTCCTCTTGGCTGCTCCAGGAACTTATAAATTACCTACTGTGCACTGGGCTTTGGACTGGGGACACACCAGGAAACCAGCAGCTTCCAGGCTGGGAGTGCAGTGCAGGGGTCCCAGCTGTGATGGCGGACAGACAGGCAGCTGAAGGGTCTAAGGTATATTCAGGGAGGCTCATTCAAGGGTAAACCTTGGCCCCATTCAACAGAGTTTCCCTCAGCTCTCGCTTGGATGTTCTCGGTCTTAAAGGTGAGGGTCTCAGACAAGAGTCCATCCCATTCCAGGGATCTGCCTGGGCCCCTCTCCACCTCTCACACCCTCGGTGGCTCCCCTTGGCCCACAGGAGCAAGCCAGACTCCTCTGCTGGACATCTGAACCCCTTTTCCCTTGTCTCTGCTGACCCCAGCTTGTCTTTTCTGCCTGGAAGTCCCCCCTCCTCCATCTACACCTAGATAACTCCTATACATCCCTCAAATCCCAAAGTTTTGGGGGAAGATGCTGAGGTCATCTTGGGACACTCTGAGTGTGACAGGCCTGGGTGGGGGTAAGAAGGGCAAAGCACCACACCAGAAATCCCAAACTAGGCCTTCCTGCACACCCTCTTCAACCTTCCTACTGGCTCCTTCCTGCCCTGGCATCTTGCCACTAGGCATTCAGCAGTTTCTACAAGGAGTGTCCAGACCTGCCCGGACGTGTCCTGGTCCCCTGGAAGAGAGGAGGGGTGCGTTCAGGCTGCCCCCACCCCCAACACACACACACACACACACACACACACACACTGATGGGGGTGGTGGTGAGAAACAGAAAAACAGAAATGCAGAGAGAACAAGGGAGAGAGAGAGAGGGACTGAGGGAGGCAAAGAGAGAAAATGTGGAAACTTCCTAGCTGCTTTTTCTTCTAAGTTGCCGTGTTTAGGGTGGGGACACCTAGAGGTGGAGAGGTCCCCAGCCAGCCAAGGAGGAGGATTTGGGATGCCGGGAGACTGGGGCACCACGTTGTGTGAGTCATGCACAGGGCTGCCCTGTTCTGGGCCTCAGTTTCCCCCAGTGTCAGGGAACTGATTCCCCCAGCCACTCGGCAGGGCTGGGGGTCCACACTCAGCCAGGGCCTAGCGCACAGCAGGTGCTCCATAAATGCACACTGTGGTCAGTGAAACCATTGCAGGAGCAGGCATGCAAACCAGGGCGCAGGAGGGGGGTGTGTGTGGGTGGGAGGTGGGGGTTTAGGGGTTCCGGGCAGTGAGCATGTGGGGCCCCAAGCCTGATGCCTCAGCTGGCCCACTTCCTGCCCGGCCTGGGCTGTGCTGGTGACCACCCGCAGCCAGGAATCCGCACAGCTGGTCCCAGGGCCTGAGCTGACCACTTCCGTCCCCCGCTCCCCCTGCAGCCCAGGCCCTGCTGACTCACACTCAGCTGTCCCCATTCTTCCCTCACTGAGCTCTGATTCTTAGAGGTAGGGGCGCTGGCAGAGGCCCAAACCCCGAAGGCAGGGAAGTCATGGCCGGCTGAAAGCATCACGGAAGAGAGAAAATCATACCCCAGGCTTAACCGCCTGAAAAACGAAAACCTGCTCTTGACAAGGAAAAAATAGAATACTTTTGGGACAGTCCTTTGGAATCAGTCACAATTTCAAACTTTTGGCCACCAAAAAAAAAAATCCATCAAGAAATTGAAAAGATAAGCCAGGGACAGAGAGGAAATACCTGCGATGCATTTAACTGACCAAGGAATAGCTCCCAGGACATATGAAGTGCCCCCACTCCACCAGACACACTAGACGGAAAGAAAAAACACCACACAGAAAAATGGGCAGATGGCATTGTTTTTGCCATAACAATGACCACGAACTGGGTCTTACATTTCTGGCTTACAACAGCAGAAATTTATTCTCTCACAGATCTGGTGGCCAGAAGTCCCAAATCAAAGTGTCAGCAGGGCTGGAGGCTGTGAGGGAGAATTGGTCCCAGGCCGCTCTCCTGGCTTCTGGTGGCTTCTGGCACTGGTCGGCGTCCCTTGGCTTGTGGCTGCATCACTCCAATCTCTGCTTGCATCTTCATGTGGCCTCTTACAAAGTAATCAGTCATTGGATTTAGGGCCCACCCTACTCCAGTATGACCTCATCTTAATGTAAATAATTACATCTACAAAGACCCTCAAGGTCACAATCTGAGGTTCTGGTGGACATGAATTTGGGGACACACTATTCAATGCAGTACAGGCATGAAAAGGCAATTCTGGGAAGATGAACCCAGGACAACCAATAAGTAGAAGCTCAATCTAGTCATCAGGGAAAAAAATTCACTGAGATCCCATTTCACTATTAGGCAGGGGACAGAGTCACTGGTGATGGGCGTGGGAATTGGGTTGACCACTCAGAAGAACAATTTGGCCATGCTAACACAGCTGAGGATGGCTGGACCCTCCCTCCTGGTCCTAGTGTGAACCCTAGAGAAACCTACATGTGCATGCCTTCCCAGCAGCACGGTTCATAATAAGAAGGAACTGGAAACTTGGGAAATATTCGGGTGTGTTCTTACGATGGAGTACTATACAGCAGCGAAAAAGGATGGGCCAGACTTGCAGGCAAAAATCTCCAATCCAGACCCTTGAGTGAAAATAATTGTAACAGTGTGATACCATTTTTATAAAGTTTTTTAATTTGCATTTTTGTATTGTGGTAAAATATATATAATATACATAGAATTTGCCATTTTAACCATTTTTAAGTGGACTGTTAGTGACATTAAGTACATCTGAAATGTTGAGCATACATATAGTACAACACCACTATCTACTTCCAAAACTTTCCCATCACCCGCAAACAGAAACTCTGTAACTGTTAAGCAATAATTCCTCATTTCTACCCCCTCTTCCTCCAGCCCCTGGTAACCTAAAATTGACTTCCTGTCTCTATGAATTTGCATATTCTAGACATTTCATACCAGTGGAATCATATAATGTTTGTCCTTTTGTAACTGGCTTATTTCACTCAGCCTAATGTTTCAAGGTTCATCCACGTTGCAGCATGGATTAGAACATCACTCTATTTTTATGACTGTGTAATAGTCCATTGTGTGGATATACCAAATTTTGTTTATCCATTCAGTTATTGGTGGACGTTTGCATTGTTTCCACCTTTTGGCTATTGTGAATAGTGCTGCCGTGTACATTGGTGTACAAGCTCAGTTTGAGTCCCTGCTTTCAATTCTTTTGAATATATATCCAGAAGTGGAGTTGCTGGATCATACGGTCGTTCTGTGCTTAGCTTTGTGAGGAGCTGCCAAACTGTTTTCCATGGCAGCTGCACCATTTCACATTTCCCCCAGAGGTCCCAGAGGGTTCCGATTTCTCCACACCAACACTTATTTTGCTAATAGCCATGCTAATGGGTATAAAATGGTATCTCGGGACTTCTTTGATGGTGCAGTGGTGAAGAATCCCCCTGCCAATGCAGGGACAGGGGTTCGAGCCCTGGTCCAGGAAGATCCCACATGCTGCGGAGCAGCTAAGCACGTGCGCTGCAACTACTGAAGCCCGGGCGCCTAGAGCCCGTGCTCCGCAACGAGGGCCACGGCAATGAGAAGCCTGCGCACCTCTACGAAGAGTAGCCCCCGCTCACCGGAACTAAAGAAACCCCACGTGCAGCAACGAAGACCCAATGCAGCCATAAACAAACAAACAAATAGATAAATAAGTTTTAAAAATAAATAAAGTGGTATCTCACCATAGTTTTGATTTGCCGCAACTAGAGAAAGCCCGCATGCAACAATGAAGACCCAACGCAGCCAAAAATAAATAAATTAAATTCAATTAAATTAAAAAAGAAATTGGAGTGATGCATCTACCAGCCAAGGCACACCAAGGATTGCCGGCAAACATGTGAGGTTAGAAGAGGCAGGGAAGGATTCTTCCCTATAGGTCTCAGAAAGAGCGTGGCTCTATCAATACCTTGATTTCAGACTTGTCTCCTCCAGAGCTGTGAGAAAATAAATTGCTACTGTTTTAAGCCCACCCCCGCCCACGGCAAAAAAAAGAGAAGAAGAACATGAAAAAGATACGGAGATGTGGAAGGCAAGGCATCCGGGAAGGGGCGCAAGGCTTCCATGCCCTCTTGCAGCACCTGCACGTGTTCACCAGCCCGGAAGCTCTCTGAACCCGGTTCTTTTGGGATCTTTATGGAGGCGTCATCACGTAGGCATGATCAATCATTAACTCCATTTTCAGGCCATCCCCCCTCTCTGGAGAATGGTGGGGGAGGGAGTGTGGCTGAAAATTCCAAACTCCTAATCATGGCTTGGCCCTTCTGGTGACCAGCCCCCATCCAGGAGCCATCCACGAGCCCACCCAGTCCCATCATTACAACAAAAGACACTCCTATCACCCAGGAAATTCCAGAGGCTCTAGGAACTCTGTGTCAGGAACTAGGGTCAAAGACCAAATATTAGAACAAAAGATGCTCCGAGTATTCTTATCACATAGGAAGTTACAAGGTTTTCAGGAGCTCTGTGCCAGGAACCGGGGGCAGAGACCAATATATATAAATATATTTTTTTTCCTATTATTCACAGTGTGTAATTTTCTTTTCTTGCAACATGTTTACCAGTCATTATTATCAGAGTAATTCTGGCCTCGTTAGAACTGTCACTTCCCCTTCTATTATTTCGAAGAATTAGATAAGAATTGGTATTATTCCATAAATGATTCAGAATTCACCAGTGAAGCCATCTGGTCTTGGACTTCTCTCTTGGAAGGTTTATTATTATTATTATTATTGGTCACACGGCGTGGCATATGGGATCCTAGCTCCCTGACCAAGGATCAAACTCATGTCCGCTGCATTGGAAGCGCAGAGTCTTAACCACTGGGCCACCAGGGAAATCCCGAAGTTTTTGGGTTCTTTTTGGTTTTTAATTAATTAATTAATTTTTATTTGGGGCTGAGTTGGGTCTTCACGGCTGCTCACGGGCTTTTCTCTGGTTGCGGCGAGTGGGAGGGCTACTCTTTGCTGAAGCGTGCAGGCTTCTCATGGCAGTGGCTCCTTTTGCTGCAGAGCACGGGCTCTAGGCGCATGGGCTTCAGTAGTTGTGGCACACAGGCTCAGTAGTTGTGGCTTGCGGGCTTTAGAGTGCAGGCTCAGTAGTTGTGGTGCACGGGCTTAGTTGCTCCACGGCCTGTGGGATCTTCCCAGACCAGAGCTCGAACCTGCGTCCACTGCGTTGGCAGGCGGATTCTTAAGCACTGCGCCACCAGGGAAGTCTCTCTATTATTTCTTTATTCTCTATTTAATTTATGTCTGCTCTAATCTTTATGATTTCCTAACTTCTACTACCTTTGATTTTAGTTTACTCCTCTTTTCCTACTCCCTCAAAGTATAAAGTTAGGTTCTTGATAACTTTTAGTATGTTTATAATTGACCAGGACCCTATGGGGCCTTCCTGGGACAGACCCCCCCACCATGACCCCACCATGTCCTCTGCCTGCCTCTTGTCTGTAGAAGAACATTAGGCTCCTAGGCCTTCTTCAAGTTCCAAAGCATAAATTTAATCAGAGAAGTGAGAAAATGCAGAAAGGAGGGAAAACAGTCAATCAAGACAAAATAATACTAGTTTAGCCATTAAACAAAGTCAAGAACCTTTAGTTCCATCTCAAGGGCTATAGATAATATTCTGAGCCACATCCTTTGAGTTGTTTTTCAGATACTTGAAACCTCCACCAGGCGGAAAAGGGTAACCATATGCTGCCCACAAGCACATAGACCTCAGGCCAGTTGGAACCAGAAGGTTGATGATGTTGACTCCCGATTACCTCACCACTGGCCAATCAGAAGAATGTCCATGGGCTGATCACACACCCACAACCCCGCTCCCTCACCTTGTCCTTAAAGACCTTTCCCTGAAAGCCACCAGGGAGTTCAGGTGTTCTGAACACTAGCTACCTGGACACTTTGCTTGGTACCTGCAATAAATGCTGCACTTTCCTTCACTACAACCTGGAGTCAATAGATTGGCTTTACTGCACGTGGGCGAGCGGACCCAAGTTTCGTTCGTTAACGTGTTGTATTTTTGTTTTCATTCATCCCCAAGTATTTTCCAATTGCTTTCGTGATTTCTTCTTCGATCCATCGTTTCTTTAAGAGTGTGTTAGCAGTGTGCTCAGCGGTCCCGTGCATCTGTCTCTTGCTTCAACAGTGTTTGGATGGAACAGACCCAGGGACACCCTTTGCTCCAGCCTCTGACCACCATCCAACATTTTTTCCAGTCACAACCTTCAGAATCAGCCACTCGGTTATTCTCGGTCACCGGGACCAGCCAACACCAGTTTTCGAGATTAACTCCTTATTACCGATCAACCATGAGCTCCCAGATTCATCAGAATTATTCCACTGAGGTGGAGGCCGCCACCAACCGCCTGGTCAACATGCATCTGTGGGTCTCCTACACCTACCTCTCTCTGGGCTTCTAGTTTGATCCCGACGATGTGGCTCTGGAGGACGTGGGCCACTTTTTCCTCGAATTGGCCGAAGAGAAGTGCGAGGGTGCCAAGTGTCTCTTGAAAATGCAAAACCAGGGCGGCGGCCGTGCCCTCTTCCAGGATGTGCAGAAGCCATCTCAGGATGAGTGGGGTAAAACCCAGGACGCTATGGAAGACGCCATTCTCATTGAGAAGAACCTGAACCAGGCCCTTTTGGACCTGCATAACCTGGGTTCTGCCCATGCAGACCCCCACCTCTGTGACTTCCTGGAGAGCCACTTCCTAGATGAGGGGGTGAAACTCATCAAGAAGATGGGTGCCACCTAACCAACCTCCACAGGCTGGCTCGTCCCCAGACTGGGCTGGGTGAGTATCTCTAGGAAGTACTCACCCTCGAGCATGATTAGGAGTCTCTGAAGTCCAGCGGCCTCTGAGGAGCCCCTCTGGCATCAGAGCTTCTGCCTGAAGCCCGTCTCTGCAGCCACTAGGCAGCTTTTTAACCACCCTGGAGCTCTCTCCCAAGCCTTGGACCAAATGGAAACAATAAAACTTTCTGCAGCGGAAAAAAAAGAGTGTTGTTTAATACCCACATATTTGTGAACATAACAGCTTTCCTTCTGTTATTGATTTCTAGCTTTATTCCATTGTAGCTGGAGATGATTTCAGCCTTTTAAAATGTATTGAGACTACACCTGTAACTTATATAATATTGTACGTCAACTATACTTCAATAAAAAATAAAATTAAATAAATGATACCAAAAAATGTACTGAGAGTTGCTTTTTTGCCTAATAGCTGATCTATACTGGAGCATGTTCCATGTGCATTTGATAGAGATGTGTATTGTGCTGTTGGAGTGTTCTATGGATGTCTGTTTGGTCTAGTTGGTTTAGAGAGCTGCTCAATCCTCCATATCTTTAATCTTCTGTCTAGATGTTCTATCCATTATTAAAAGCGGGGTATTGAAGTCTCCAACTGTTATTGTAGAACTATTTACTTCTCCCTTCAAGTCTTAGATACAGCTTTGAGTTACTGTTTAGGGTCCTTTCATTTTAACCAGCAGGACTCCCTTTAGCATTTCTTGCATGGCAAGTATAATGGTAACAAACTCCCTCAACTTTTGCTTACCTGAGAATGTCTTGATTTCTCCCTTTTTCTTTCCTTCTTTCTTTTTTTCTTTTTCTTTTTTTTTTTTTTTTTTTGGCCATGTAGCACAGCTTGTGGGATCTTAGTTCCCCAGCCAGGAACTGAACCCGGGCCCTGGCAGTGAAAGCGCCAAGTCCTAACCACCGGACCACCAGGGAATTCCCTCTCCCTTATTTTTGAAGAACGGTTTTGCTGGATATAGAATTCTTGGTCAACAGTTTCTCTTTCAGCAGTTTAAATATGTCATTTCATTGCCTTCTGGAGTCTAGGGTTTCTGATGAAAAACTGGCTGTTGATCTTATAGAGGATCCCTTGTACTTGATAAATAGCTTTCTCCTAATACTTTCAAGTTTTGCTTTTTCGTCTCTGGCTTTCAACAGTTTGATTACAATGTGTCTCAGTGTGGGTCTGAGTATATTCTACTTGGAGTTCACTGAGCCTCTGAGATGTGTAGGTTTGTATCTTTCATCAAATTTGGGAAGTTTTTGGCCATTATTTCTTCAAATATTCTTTCTGCCCTTCCTCTCTCTCTCTCTCCTCCTCCTGGGACTCTCATAATATATATGTTGGTCCTCTTGATGGTGTCCTACAGGTCCTTTAGACTCAGTTCACCTTTCTTCATTCTTATTTCTGCTCTTCAGACTTGATAATTTCAATTGTCCTGTCTTCAGGTTTGCTGATTATTTCTTCTACCTGCTCAAATCTTCTGTCGAACACCTCTAGTGAATTTTTCATTTCAGTTATTGTACTTTTCAGATTCAGAATTTCTGTTTGGTTTCTTTTTATAATTTGTGTCTCTTTATTGATAATCTCATTTTGTTCATAAACCATTTTCCTGATTTCCTTCAGTTCTTTTTTCATGTTTTCCTTTAGCTTTTTTTTTCTTTCTTTTTTCCTTTAGCTTTTGAGCATGTTTAAAATAGTTGTTTTAAAGTTTTTGTTTAGTAGGTCTGATGTCTGGGCTTCCTTAGGGATGATTTCTGTCAATTACTTTTGTTCCTTTGAATGGGCCATTCTTTCATGTTTTCATGTCTTGTGATTTTTTTGTTGAAAAATAGGCATTTGAATATTATAATGTGGCAAACTCTGGAAATCAGGTTCTACGCCTTCCTGAGGGTTTTGCTGTTTTGATTTTGTTTTTGAATTGTTGAAGGCTGTAGTATTCCTTTTGTTTAGGTACTTTTCCAAACTACTTTTGGAAAGACTGTATTCCTTTTCATGTGTGGTCACTGATGTCTCTGTCCATTTAGCTCATGTTCGGCTAATGTCTTGACAGAGATTTCCTTGAATGCCAGGAGCTAAAAATGAAAAACCCAAACAAACAAACAAAATCCACGTCTCCCAGTGTTTGTAGATGGGTTCTGGGCTGGAATGCTCCTTTAACTCTTAGCCAGGTTTGTACTGAGACTACAGATCAGCCTGAGGTGAAGCTCAGAGTCTTCTCAGTTCTTTTCTGAGCATAAGTCTTGCCCCTGGGTGTGTACATGGATTTCTAAATTCCCTCCATATACACAGGTGCTTTTGAATGTCCTCATTTCCCAAATAACATCCCCCAGATTTTCCTCTCAGGGTTTAAGTGGTTGATAATATGTTTTGACCGTAACCTTTTGCCCTAAGTGTCTGTATGTGTTTGGTTCAGCTTGCAGTGCTTTTGAGTAACACCCACCACTTTTCCAGCCCGAGCTCCAAGTTAGGCAGTTCAGAGGTAAGCACCCATGTCAGTCCTTCAAGAAGCCCCAGACAGGTTAGAATAGACCTACACAATAATTTGTGAATAAGATCTGCACTGCTCCCACCAGATCCAAGGACCAGGGTCCTGCACTGGGAACGTGGGTTATTTCTGCTACAAGACCACAGCTGTGGGACTTCCCTGGTGGCACAGTGGTTAAGATTCTGCCTGCCAATGCAGGGGACGTGGGTTCAATCCATGGTCTGGGAAGATCTCACATGCCGCGGAGCAACTAAGTCCAAGCTCCATAACTACTTAAGCCTGCGCTCTAGGGCCCATGAGCCACAACTACTGAGACCGCATGCCGCAACTACTGAAGCCCACGCACCTAGAGCCCATGCTCCACAAGAGAAGCCACCACAATGAGAAGCCTGCACACCACTGCGAAGAGTAGCCCCCACTCGCTGCAACTAGAGAAAGCTTGCGTGCAGCAATGAAGACCCAATGCAGCCAAAAATAAAAAATAAATAAAAATTAAAAAAAAAAAACCACAGCCGAGCTGCAGAGTGGGTGGGGCAAGGGCAAGTGGAAATGCCACAAAGTTTTCCTACCATTTTCAAGTTGCCTTTTTCTTGCTTCAACATGCACTTAGTTGTTACAAATTTCTGTTTTCCAGAGTTCTAACAAAGTCAATTCTGATAGTTTTTGTTTGATGGTCCTGTAGGGGAAGGAGAGGTTGGAGCTGCATACTGCACCATTTTGTTGATAAAATTTTAAATATACTTACTATATATGTGTGTGTGTGTGTGTGTGTGTGTGTGTGTGTGTGTGTGTGTGTGTGTATATATGGCATGCATGGGGATGATCAAATCAAATCCCAATTTTAGACAAAGGCTTGATGAGTGGTGGGTGGTGGAGGTGTACACGGGCTTCAGCTCTCTTGGGAATGTTGCTTCAGCTCTCTTGGGAATGTTTCTTCAGCAGGGTGCTGGGTACTTGGGTGTTTGTTACTTTATTATTGATACTTTTGTGTATATGCCTGGAATATTTCATAATGAAAAATAAAACTGACAGGAGAAGGCTTGGTGATTTCTCAACAAGTTAAACATAAAATTAACACGTGACCCAGCAATTCCACTCCTTGATATATACCCAAGAGAACCGAAAGCAGGTGTTCAAACAAAAACTTGTACACACATGTTGATATCAGTGTTACCGAACTGGGTCCATTTGCCTGACACACAGCAAGCCAAACACTGAGACTCTGAGGTTTGCAGCAGAGAAAGAATTTATTCATAAGGCAGCCAAGCGAGGAGATGGGAGAACAAGTCTCAGATCTGCCTCCCCGAAGACGAAGGGGTGGGGATATTTATGGGAGAAGCAGGGTGGTCTTGGGCATAGGAAAAGGTGATTGGAGGTAGGGGAAAATGTGAGGTAATCAGTGTTCTGCACAGGCGTATCTGGGTTACATGTTTCTGCATCTTCAAAAATGGAGGCACTTAGCATGATCTGAGGGTGGAGTTTTCTGACGTCAAAAGGCCATTCAGGGCTTCCCTGGTGGCGCAGTGGTTGAGAGTTCGCCTGCCGATGCAGGGGACACGGGTTCATGCCCCGGTCCGGGAGGATCCCACATGCCGCGGAGCGGCTGGGCCCGTGAGCCATGGCCGCTGGGCCTGCGCGTCCGGAGCCTGTGCTCCGCAACGGGAGAGGCCGCAGCAGTGAGAGGCCCGCGTACCGCAAAAAAAAAAAAAAAAAAAAGGCCATTCATTCAATGCTTGCACGGGCCCAGTTTTGGGGTCAGTGGTCCCCATCAGCCTTAGTTGAACAAGAGCTGACTCCAAGTTCCTGTAAAACAACTGGGCTATGTGACTCTGGGAAGGTATGCAATTAAAAAGAGGAAGAAAAGAATGAAAGAAAAAATAACTAACTCAAGCTTAATCAGTGAAGACAGCTTACAAGCAGAGGGGTTTCAACAAGCTGTTCCCCTATCTGTTGCTCTACAAGACGAGCTCAAGAATTCCTGTTAGGCTTCTGCTTCTGTCAACTCTCTGGGGCCAGTTTCCGTGGCTGCCAAGGGCTGGAGGAGGGGCCGTGGGGAGTGACTGCTGATGGGGACATGGTTTCCTTTTGGGGTGATGGGAAAGTTCTGGAAATAGATAATGGTGATGGTTACACCACGCTGAGAATGTGCTAAATGCCACGAAGTTGCACGTGTTTAAATGGTTAAAATGATACATTTCATGTAATATGTATTTTACCACAATTAAAAAATTTATTTAAAAACAAGGTCCTATTGCATAGCATAGGGGAACTACGTTCAGTATCCTGTAGTAAACCATAATGGAAAATAATTTTTTAATTGTTTTAATAATAAAATAAACTAAAAGTGACTTTGCTCAAGTAACCCCGGCCATCAGTTGGGCACCTTTGGGGGTGCATTCACATATGCTCACAGATTTTTTTTAAAACTTACCTTGACTGTGAAGAGCTGCAAAAAAACCTCTCCAGGTGAGGAAAACTACCTTTGACAAGGAAAAGATTCTAGGATGTGAAGTGCTTGCTTGCCCGGGCCACAGAGCCAAGGAGAAGCCAAACTCGGATTTGAACCAGTCTTGTCTGCTGTGAATGGCCTCATGGGCCTGCGTCAGCTTTCAAGTTCCTTTGCCAGCCTGGTGCCTGGAATTGCCTGTCTGACCTCAGGGTCTTTGAACATGCTGTGTTCCCCTGCCAGAATCACCCTTTCCTCTACTCCTCCCATGCCTAGGGACTTTTCTTTTGCTACTTGAAAGGAGGTCTGGCACATAATAGATGTTAAAGAAATATCTGTGGAGCGAATGGATGAAGGAGTGAATGGATAAATGAATAGATGAGTTCCTTTAAAGCACTTCTCACGTGAGCACAAGGAGAAAGACCTGTGGATCCTCACAGCTGTGGCCTGTCCAGGACTCAGGACATTGAAGGAAGAGTGGCACAGAGAGGCCAAGCCACCTGCCCAAGGTCACACAGCCAGGAACTGGCATGATCAGGATTCGAACCTGGATCTCCCTTCCCTGAGCCTGGGTTCTTCCCACAATGCCCAGGTATTGCAAGCCCATCATATGCCCCACATTGCAATTTCATCAGTCCCATCTGAAGGGTAGCAGAAGGTGCCACTCCAGAGCCTGCCTCTTTGGCATAAAGATTCTTTTGAGAAACTGCAGGTACAGGAGAAACTCTGAAAACAGAGTAGAAGTTATGCTTTTGTAAGCGGCATTTACATTTATAAAAGAAGTCTCCATTTGTTAAGTGTGTCTCCCTCTCTGTACGAGGAGGAAGAGCCTGGCTTTAAATCCCTGGAGAATCTTATCAGTGGAGAGAGCACAAATTAAAACCTGCAGAACGAATCTTACCCTTGTTCACTGTGCTTTTCCTGGTCACCTCCTAGAATTGGCCTCAACACCCACCCCAGGCCCAGCACCCTTCTTTTGTCTTTAGCAGAAGATGGTATTTAAGGGAGTGGCTGGGGCCCCCTTGGGGAGTTTTACTCAGTTTCCCTCTGTATCTCCCATATATACACGAGATATACATGTTAAATTTCTGTGTGTTTTTCTCTTGCTAGTCTGTCTTTTATTCCACGGGGTCTCAGCCAAGAACTCAGAAGGGTAGAGGGAGAATTCGTCTTCCTCCTCGCTGCCCCACATCTCATGCTGGCCCCTGAGGGTGGCCAGATCCCCTCTTTTTAGAGGGTCTGGGGGAGACAGAGCAGGCTAGGGGGCTGGCCTGGGCTTCAAGCCCAGCTTCACTGGTTTCTG
Organism: Phocoena sinus; assembly: GCF_008692025.1. Taxonomy (NCBI): domain Eukaryota; kingdom Metazoa; phylum Chordata; class Mammalia; order Artiodactyla; family Phocoenidae; genus Phocoena; species Phocoena sinus. Next base: position 11,720,750 of record NC_045765.1, on the reverse strand, counting down.
GCCTTGGCACAATGCCTCTCCGGCCTCAGGTTGTCACCTGTGAAGATCATCATCCACCCCCATCAGGTCTTATAAGGATTATGTCTTATGTGCCAGACACATAGCAGTGAAACTGAGCCCCCCTAAAACCGAGTTCCCTTACCAAGTTTAGGATTAATCCCTCGATCCCAAACTTCATTCCCTTTCTTGTCCCGTCTGACCTCAATCCTGTGCTAACTGAACACTAATCAACCAGAGTCAGATGATTAAAATTGCTGATGTTGATAACATCGTTAATGTACCAAAATGGCTATTGCAGATAACATCGCTAACATACAAACTCAGCTTGTTTCTCCAGGGCGAGATGGGCTCACAGACCCCAGGGCCATGGACCACCTGGCCAGAGAATCGTAAACCGGACATATCCTGATGCCTGAAACTACGATTAAGAAATGTCACAGGGCTTCCCTGGTGGCGCAGTGGTTGGGAGTCCGCCTGCCGATGCAGGGGACACAGGTTCGTGCCCCGGTCCGGGAGGATCCTGCATGCCGCAGAGCGTTTGGATCTGTGAGCCATGGCTGCTGGGCCTGCGCGTCCAGAGCCTGTACTCCGCGACGGGAGAGGCCACAACAGTGAGAGGCCCGCGTACCACAAAAAAAAAAAAAAAAAAAAGAAATGTCACAGCAGGGGCTTCCCTGGTGGCACAGTAGTTAAGACTCTTTGTACTCCAGGACTTCTCTGGTGGTGCAGTGGTTAAGAATCTACCTGCTAATGCAGGGGACATGGGTTCAATCCCTGGTTAGGGAACTAGATCCCACATGCATGCTGCCACTAAGAGTTCACATGCCACAACTAAGGAGCCCAAGCACTGCAACTAACACCCAGTGCAACCAAATAAATAAATATTTAAAAAAAGAAGAAGAAAAGAATGGGTACAATTCTGATTAAAAAAAAAAAACAGAGGGGCTTCCCTGGCTGGCACAGTGGTTGAGAGTCCGCCTGCCATTGCAGGGGACACGGGTTCGTGCCCCGGTCTGGGAAGATCCCACATGCCGCAGAGCGGCTGGGCCCGTGAGCCATGGCCACTGAGCCTGCACATCCGGAGCCTGTGCTCCGCAACGGGAGAGGCCGCCACAGTGAGTGGCCCACGTGCCGCAAAAAAAAATCAAAAAACAGAAATGTCACAAGATGATTAATTTCAGCCTCTTTGTTCTTCCCCTTTTAAAAAAACTCCTAACTCAGGGGCCAAGGTGGAGTGGATTGGAGGCTGGTCTCCCGCTCCCTTGCTTGGTGCCCTGCAATAAACGTTGTGCTTTCCTTCAACACAAGCTGGTGTCCGTAGATTGGCTTTGTTGCGTGTAGGGTGAGCTGACCCGAGATCAGTTTGGTAACAGTAGGTGCTCAAAATTTTTCCCCTGGTATTTATTCTTTGCTCCACCCTTTGCTGCAGGTGTAGGTGTCTCTCCACACCATCGCCATCACTCACTGCTGTGATGCTTCTCAGGGACTTTCATGGCCCTTCTCTGGACCACACCTCCCTTGATGAGCTGATACAGGTCCCTCAGTCCCTGTGAATGTGACCTCATTTGGACAAAGGGTCTTTGCAGAAGTAATTAAGTTAAAGATCTTGAAATGAGACTGTTCTGGATTTACACTGGGTCCTAAATACAGTAAGTCCCCTACATATGAACCTTCAAGTTGCGAACTTTCGAAGATGTGAACATACATTCCATCAACGTGGGGCGTGAGTGAAACTGCAGCTTGCCCTCCGTCTCCTATTGCTGATGATCCCTCAGCTCTACCATCTCCCACCTCCTCTCCCTCCTCCAGTCAGTCACTCTTCTTGCCTGTTCACTTGATGCCAGCCCCTGTATACCAGCTGTGGTACTGGACTGCTGTACTTTTCAAGGGACTGTACTGTAAGATTTTAAATGTTTTCTTTATTTTTGTGTGTTTGTTTGTTTTGTATGTATTATTTGTGTGAAAAGTATTATAAACCTATTACAGTAGAGTACTATATAGCCGATTGTGTTAGTTGGGTACGTTGGCTAACTTTGTTGGACTTACAAATTGGACTTATGAACGTGCTCTCAGAATGGAACTCGTTTGCACGTAGGAGACTTACTGCATACTGACAGGTGTCCTTAGAGAAGAGGAGGGATGGACAGAGAAGAGGAGAAGGCCATGGGAAGTCAGAGGCAGAGATTGAAGTGATGCAGCCACAAGCCAAGGAACACCTGGGGCCACCAGAAGCTGGAAGAGGCAAGGAAGCCTCCTCCCCTAGAGCCTTTGGAGGGAGCAAGGCCCTGCCAACCTATGATTTCAAAGTTCTGGCTTCCAGAACTGTGAAAGAATAAATTTCTGTTGTTTTAAACTACCCAGTTTGTGGCAATTTACTATGGCAGCCACAGGAAACTAACATAATGATACTGGGACTTGGTCCCAGAAAGCTCTGGTCTGACAGGGCACAGAGCCAGACTCAGACCCTCCAGCCTTGTGTGGTCAGGATGAGGCCAGAGGGAGGCCCCTCAGCCTGAGGGAACCCAGGCAGAGAACAAGGAAGTCTTATTGGAAGATGGGGCATCAAACTGGGGTTTAAGAGGTAAATAGGAGTTTGCCAGTGGGGGCCATTCTTTCTAAGTAAGCTTGCCCAGACCTATCTGAGCTCAACTCCAGCTGAAGCTGAGACATTATTGGCCAATTACCCATAATACCAATAGTTATTAGTTCTGGGGAGTGTAGCTCCAATCCAACTTCATCTACTCAGTGCTGCCCTATAAGAGGGTAATACTGAGAAACAGGCTGCACTGAGAAACAGGTTTGGAGAGATTAGTAATGCTTCCCAAATCTGCTTGGCATCTCAAGGACTAAGCCATGATTTGAACCCAGGCTGCCTGTGGACCCCCATCGATGACACAGGCAACATTTTGGCCTGGAGGGACGTTCACAGCTACAGGACAGCAGTTCTCCTTGTCCGTCGAACTCAGAGATTTTTTAATAACCTGCTTTTTCACCTCTTCTGGATCTTGTGTCATGACTGTGTTTGCCTCACATAATGAGAAACCAACAACTGGGTTTGGGTTGTTTCTTGCGTGTTGCGTGTGTCTGATGAGGGTGCCTACGGCCAACAGAAGGAAGTGAGGAAAAATTCTAGGAGGTTGGGAGCTAAGCCAAGTGGAGGAAACAGCCTGACCCCCGGCCTCTGTGCTCTGTTTACCTCTGCCGTGGCGTGGCCTCTGGGACTCGTGGAAGCTGCCAGTGAGGAATGCAGGGTCCCGGCCGACTGAGCTCATCACTGGCTGGCTGCCTGCGGCCTGCCCCACTGTTCCTCCCAGCTTGGCCATGGGACTGGCCATGAGGTCATCGGCTAACAATGCTGTGAAGGGGAGCCAGATCGGCCTGGCTGCCAGCATTCCAGAATTTGGTGAAGTGGAAACCACCATGGAGCTAATGTCATCCTTTCCTGTCCCTAGGGACCACCCACGGGCTGTGTCCCCTTGTGAAGTTCCAGGAATAAAGGGAACTAATTACTGGTCCTGCTCGTAAAGTGACAGACACCCACTCATGAGTCAGCAGCTCCACTACTGGACATGCACAGTGGAATACTATACAGCAAGGAAAAAGAACAAGGCACACAATAGGGGAAGAACACAGCCATTCACAGCCATGGTGTTGAGTGAAAGTCACCAGACAGAAAAGAGGATGTACTGGCTGGTTCTGTCTACATCAAGTTAGGAAACAGGCAAACTCATCCATGGTAACAGAGGTGGACACAGCTGTTATCTGAAGGTAGGGAGAGTGATGGAGCTGAGAGTGTTCTGGAACCTCATTTCGGGAGGTGGTTATGTGAAATGTCATCGAACTCAACACCTAAGATTAGGCCTTTTTGCTTTCTGTAAGTCATATCTTGATAAAAATTTAAAAATAAAAAGGCAGGGCTTCCCTGGTGGTGCAGTGGTTGAGAGTCCGCCTGCCGATGCAGGGGACACGGGTTCGTGCCCCGGTCCGGGAAGATCCCACATGCCGTGGAGCAGCTGGGCCCGTGAGCCATGGCCGCTGGGCCTGCGCATCCAGAGCCTGTGCTCCGCAACGGGAGAGGCCGCAGCAGTGAGAGGCCCACGTACTGCAAAAAAATAATAATAATAAAATAAAATAAAATAATAAATAAAAAGGCAGAGGGCTGTAGAAAACATTTTTGTGATGCCTCAAAAAGTTACACATAGAATGATCATATGATCCAGCAATTCCCTTTCTGGGTACAACCTCACAAGAATTGAAAACAGGTCCTCAAATCTTCATGTATGTGTTCGAGAAAACACTACTCACAATAGTTGAAAAGGTGGAAACAACCCAATGACCGTCAACGGATGAATGGATGAATGAAGTGTGGTGCCTTCATATGCTGGAATACTATTCAGTCATAAAAAAGAGAAAAGCACTGATACACACTCCAACATAGATGAGCCCTGAAAACACGCTGAGTGAAAGAAGCCAGATCTAAAAGGCCACATGCTGCCGTTTAGATCGATTCCGTTTATATATGTGATATTGTCACTTATAATAAGAAATATACATGTGGTCTTCCACCCCATTTCTGGCATAGAGCTCCTAAAACCCTTGGGATTTCCTGTGAAGAGAGAGATAAAGGTGTCTTTCGTTATGTTATAGAGGTGACTTTTGAAAAACAACTCAAGGATAGAGGCTGGTTGCTAGGAGCACAAACCATGCAATTAGAGGGTTGGAACATTCAGCCCCAACCTCCCCATACCCCCCAATGCCGGGGATGGAAGAGGGGTTGGAGCTAGAGTTCAATCACCAATGGCCAATGACTTAGTCAACTGTGCCTATGTAATGAAGCTTCCATAAAACACCAAAGGATGGGCTTTGGAGAGCTTCTGGGTTGATGAACATGCAGAGGTGCTGGGAGGGTGGTGCGCTGGAAGAGGACATGGAAAATCCATGCCCTTTTCACATACCTTGCCCTATGCATCTCTTCCATCTGGCTGTTGATCCGTTTCCTTTATTTTTTTTTAATATAAATTTATTTATTTTTGGTTGCGTTGGGTCTTCGTTGCTGCACACGGGCTTTCTCTAGTTGCGGCGAGCGGGGGCTGCTCTTTGTTGCGGTTCACGGACTTTGCATTGCGGTGGCTTCTCTTGTTGTGGAGCATGGACTCTAGGTGCGTGGGCTTCAGTAGTTGTGGCACGCGGGCTCAGCAGTTGTGGCTCGCGGGCTCTAGAGTGCAGGCTCAGTAGTTGCAGCGCAGGGCTTAGTTGCTCCACGGCATGTGGGATCCTCCCGGACCAGGGGTCGAACCGTGTCCCCTGCCTTGGCCGGCGGATTCTCAACCGCCGCGCCACCAGGGAAGTCCCTCCCTTTCCTTTAATATCCTTTGTAATAAACCTGTAATCTAGTGAGTGAATGGGTTTCCTGAGTTCTCTCACTGGCTCTAGCAAATTAATCAAACCCAAGGAAGGGATTATGGAAACCTCTGATTTATAGCCATTGGTCAAAAGTACAGGTGACCACCTGGACTTGTGACTGGCATCTAAAGAGGGGTGGTGGAGGGCAGTCTTGTGGTATACTGAGCCCTTAAGCCATGGGGTCTGATGCTATCTCTGGGTAGACAGTGCCATAACTGAGTTGAATTATAGGACACCCAGCTGGTGTCAGAGAATTGTTCATGTGGGGAAAGAATGTTTAATATGAAATGTCCAGAACAGGCAAATCCATAGAGATAGAAGGCAGATTAGTGGCTGCCAGGGGCTGGGGGAGGGGGGATGGGGAGTGACTGCTAATGGGGACGGGGTCTCCTTTTGCGGTGATGAAAATATTCTGGAACTAGACACAGGTGGTGGTTTCACAACACTGTGAATGTACTAAATGCCACTCAATTGCTCACTTTATTTATTTATTTTTAAAATTTATTTATTTATTTATTTAGGCCGCATTGGGTCTTCGTTGCTGCGCGCGGGCTTTCTGTAGTTGCGGCGAGCGGGGGCTACTCTTCGTTGCGGTGTGCGGGCTTCTCATTGCGGTGGCTTCTCTTGTTGCGGAGCATGGGCTCTAGGCGCGCGGGCTTCAGTAGTTGTGGCGCATGGGCTTAGTTATTCCGCGGCATGTGGGATCTTCCTGGACCAGGGCTCGAACCCATGTTCCCTGCATTGGCAGGCGGATTCTTAACCACTGCGCCACCAGGGAAGTCCTGTTCACTTTAAAAGTTGAATTTTCTGTTAATTTCCTGGGGAGGCTCATACCTGGGAGGCATGAGAAGCTGTCCCATGACAGCTTTCCAAGAGAGGTAAGGAGGTGAGTGGTAACGGCTTCCGAGAAACTCCCCCCAGGCCTCCAAACTCTGGGTTCCCAGGGCACCCAGGCATTCTGACAAGACTCAGATGAGGTCTGCGTGGCCTGTGTGGACACGTGCAAGATCCTATGGTGAGATCGTCCCCTACAACTCTACCCACCTTACTTGCCCCTCAGAGTCTTTGTTTCCTTATCCCTAGAAAGGAAATGAGTCCCATGGAAAGAAGAGGACTGGTCCAGCCTCCCAACCAGCTGCAGTCAGTTGGACATGATGGTGACGTGAGCAGAGAGACGTCTCTACTAAGCATCTGCTGAATGCCCGGGGCATCACATCGAGAGCCTCAGCCCTCCACCCCCATAGCTGGGAGATAATCCCACTGACAGAAGGTGAGGCTGAGACCCAGTGGAGCCAGAGGCTTGGTGGGACTCACACAGCTGGAGGTGGGGAGGGCCTGGACTCCATTTCTCCAGTAGGAGCCTTGCTGTGTGACACCCCTCCTTGTATCTGTTGCCTGCACACACCCCGTCACACTTTACACACCCCCACGATCTGCTTTGCACAGTGGCCCATCCTGAGGCCAGGAAGCTGGGAGTAGGCACAGGGATGGATGCCTGGGGCCAGGAGTCCTGAGCAGTAGAGCAAGGGCTGGGTACCCCAGGAGAAAGGATGTTCCTGGGGCACCCTCTACCCCTCTATCCTCTGGTGGCTGGACTTGATACCAGCCTTCACTGCCCCAGGCCCCAGCACCCCAATTCTCTGCCACCTCTTCTTCAGGCCCAGCCAAAGGATGGGGGCCCAGAGTAGCTTCATCCCTGCCCAAGCCTTCAAGAAACCCCCAGTCTGGGGCAGACAGAGACAAGCAAGCACACACACTCCCAGCGCTGTGGGGTCAGGGCTGGGCTGGAGGAAGGCATGGGGTTGGAAGCACCCTGCTGAGCCTGGAAAGGAAACATCAGAGAAGTCTTCCTGGAGGAGGGGCTTTCTGAGTAGGGTTTTGAGGAATGGATAGGAGTTCCCCAGCTGAAGATGAGTAACTGCAAAAACACCCAGTTTATCAAGCACCTGCTATGTGCCTGGTCCTGTCCTTTACACCTCATTTGACCTTCTCTCCAGTGAAAGTCTCAATCCTTCCTTATTTTCCAGATGAAGAAATAGAGGTGTGATGGAGAGGAATGGTTTGCCCCAGGTTGCACTTTCTGGCCGTTTTTTCCCTCTGCTCCCTTTGTTTTTCACTATCTTCAGCCTTTGACCCTAAGCAAAGAGGGGAGAGCAGGAATCTCATCAGGGAAAAAGCCACTTCATCCCTTAAGCTCCTGTTGTGGAGTTTAGCACATAGTAATAAATCTTTTTTGAGAAAATTATTCTTCCCTCCAGTCCACCAAGCTGGGATGATGTCCCCATTTCACAGAAGAGGATACTGAGGCTCAGAGAGGCTCCTGAGGGGGATTTCCCAGCATACCTAGGAGCTCCTACCCATCAGAAAGCACTGCCCCCTGAAAAGCAGCCGAAGACCCCGCCCAGTTGTGGTCCCTGGAGTGTTTACTCTGCACCCACGGTGGGCGGGACCAGGCAGGCGGGGGCGGACAAAGTCCGGGGACTATAAAGGCTAGTCCAGCAGCGTCCGGTCAGTCCCAGCTTAGAGCTTAACTAACACAGCCATGCCAGGGCAGAGACCGACACCACCACACTGCTCTCCGATGCTGCTGATGCTGTTCATGTTCTCCTGGCTGCCGTCGCAAGGCGCCCTATCTCTGGCCCAGGAGCACCTCCCCACTTTCCCGGGACCCTCAAACGTGCACTCCAGTCCTGATGTCTCCAGATTCCGGGAGTTGCGGAAACGCTACGAAGATTTGCTGACCCGGCTTCGAGCGAACCAGACCCGGGAAGACTTGAACCCGGACCTCATTCCCCTTCCTCAAGTCCTGGTAGTCACTCCAAAGCGTGAGTAAAATCTCGGAGACCCCACCCTGGGTAGCTCCCATCATTTAACCAGTGGTTCTCAGACATAGAGCCCTAGACCTGCCGCCGAGCCTCAGTTTTCCCATCCGTGAACCCGGCAAGAAAGTCACCCCTCGAGGCTGATGGGGGAACTAAAGGCTGGGTTTGCATCAGGACCAGGCGAGGCTTAGCCAACCTGAGATGTTACAACACCTCCCCGGGTGGCAGATGGGGAAACTAAGGCCAGAGAATCCAGAGGCTCTACTGAAGACTCAAAGAGTCCGGAGAACCCAGAGACAAGTTTGGGCGAGGGGACGTGGTCCCTGCTCTTGGATGTGAGGAAAGGGTTGGAGGGGGATTTCCAGTGGGAAGGATCCAGGGGTCCGGCAGAAGGGCGGGACGGGGGAAGGGACAGAGTGGTGCACAGAGATGCGCAGAACCTGCTTGGGCTGGTTCCGAATCTGATGCAATCGCGCGCCAAGGCACTGCTAAAGTTGCACGTGACTGGTACCTTAGGGAGGGAGTGGAGTATTTTCACGCCCTCCACCGAGCCTCCAGCGGATGGAGGGGGTGCAAGGAGATGTGGGCTGCGCTAGGAACTGGGAGTTGAGGGGAGGATGTCAGGCCAGAAGGAAGAGCTCTTATCCCGCCCTAATCCCACTTGTGCTGTGGGACTCCAGGAAAACTTCCCTCTCTCTGAGCCTAGTGACTGGGCTGCGAGCCCTCAAACCTCAGTCTCCCCAGTATCCCCAACATCTGTACCAGCCTGGAGGTATGAGAATCCTGGGGAGCCAGACACCCTTCGTTTCTCAGATATGGAGGAAACCAGAGAGTTGAAAACACAGTAGCTCGTTAACTAAGCACCTGCTATGTGTCAGGCACAGTGGTGACCAAGCAGACAGAAATCCCCGCTGAGATTCTGGTGGGGGAGGCAAATAATAGACAACCAAATAAAATAGGTCGGTGCCAATTTTAGGCAGGCTGGAGTGGTATGTAACCAGCCATGCTGAGATTCAGGGAGGAGTGTGGCCGGTAGAGGAAGTAGCTTGTGCAAAGGCCCTGAGGTAAGATCTAGCTTGGGGTGTCGGAGGAAATGGGCACACACACACCACCACCACCCCGCGCCCGGCACACAGTAGGCCCGTGAATGACTGGTTTCCCTCTCTCCCATAGTGCGACTTGGACCAGGCGGCCACCTGCACCTGCGCATCCCCCGGGTCGACTTAACTGAGGGGCTCCCTGCAGCCTCCCGCCTGCAAAGGGCCCTTCTCCGGCTGTCCCCGAAGGCGCGGAGCTCGTGGGACGTGACGCGGCCACTACAGCGTCAGCTCAGCCTCGGAAGCTCCCGGGCTCCCGCAATACGCCTGCGAGCGTTGCCGCGACCGGACCAGTTGCTGGAGGCATTGTCTTCTGCACAGCCCCAGCTTGAGCTGCATTGGCGGACAAGCGCCACCAGGGGGCGACGCCACGCGCATGCTCGCACCCGGGACGGTTGCCCGCTAGGGGAGGGGCGCTGCTGTCGCCTGCAGAGCCTGCGCGCGTCGCTCGAGGACCTGGGCTGGGCTGACTGGGTGTTGGCGCCGCGCGAGCTGGACGTGCGCATGTGCACCGGCGCGTGCCCGAGCCACTTCCGATCGGCTAACACGCACGCGCAGATGCAAGCGCGTCTGCATGGTCTGAACCCTGATGCTGCGCCTGCCCCATGCTGCGTGCCAGCCAGCTACGATCCGGTGGTGCTCATGCACCAAGACAGCGACGGCCGCGTGTCACTCACGCCCTTCCACGACCTCGTGGCCAAGGACTGCCACTGCGTGTGAGCAGCCCTGGTCCTTCACTTATGGCACAAATGCAATGGAAATGACTTCAGTTGTCCTTGTCTGTCTGATGGGCTCGTGGAACCTGAAATACCCGATTCCTAACCATTGCTGTCTGCTCCCTCCTGGCCCAAACCTATGTATTTATGTTTGTATTTATTATTAATTTATTGGGGTGATCTGCCTGGGGACTGGAGGTCTGGGGAGGCGTGGTCTGACAGGGTGTGCGTTTATGGAAAACTCTGGTAATAAAAATGAAGCTGTCTGACCTGACCCCTGTGGTGTCCAGGATGGAGCTGGTGACCTTGGGAAGAGCCCACCCCCGCTGGCCTCAGTTCCCTCAGGGGAGCTGATATGAGATGATTGGAACAGTCCGGGGAATGGGTGGCAGGATGTTCTTGGGGATGCCAAGAGATTGGACGGTGGTCACGATGCCAATGCTCCTCAAGCACAGCCGGGGACATCCCTCTCTCTGTTTCTGTGCTTCTCTACCTCCCTATTCCTCTGCTTTTGTTTCTGAGACCCTTTTGGGTCTCAGCCTCCCTCCATCTCTTCTGATCTCTCAGTACTCCTGTTTCCGTAATTATCTGGCCCTGTCTCTATCGCCATCCTGCTCTCTCTCCCTCCATGGGGGTCACCTTTCCAAACACAGGCAGCCCAGAGTCACGTGCATTGTGTGTGAATCTGCCCCCGACCTGGAAGAGTCCCATTACCTCTCCTGTTTGTGGCACCTCCCTTCATGTTAATCATGCCTTTATCCTTTCATATAAAAAGAGCGGGGAGAGGGACTTCCCTGGTGGCACAGTGGTTAAGAATCCACCTGCTAAAGCAGGGGACATGGGTTCGAGCCCTGGTCCAGGAAGATCCCACGTGCCATGGAGCAACTAAGCACGTGTGCCACAACTACTGAAGCCCGCAGGCCTAGAGCCCACGCTCTGCAACAAAGGAATCCACTGCAATGAGAAGCCTGAGCACCGCAATGAAGAGTAGCCCCCGCTCGCCACAACTAGAGAAAAGCCCGTGCACAGCAACGAAGACCCAACGCAGCCAAAAATAAATTAATTAACTAACTAACTAAAAAAAAAAAGAGCAGGGAGAAGTAAGTTGTGAAGAACGTTTTCATGCACACCACATCTCCCAGGTTATATCTTTTCCTCCTTAGGATGTTAGAATTGCTGAGATGTACCAAGCCCAGCCCCTTCCCCACACCCACTTGCCTGTTCACCCTGAGGAACTGTCATGGGCGTCTGGAGGACAGAGCACCCAGCTTCAGCAGTGAGTGAGATGTGTCCCCTGTGAACCCCACCATCCAGAGGCAGATCTGAATGACTGCAGGTGCCCCTGAATGTATTCAGTGAGTACCCACTTTGTGCCAGGCCATGGCTGGGCACTGAGGACACGAAGGAACAACGTAGGCAAAATTTTACCACTCCATTCAAGCTCAGCTGAGTGCAGGGACAAATGAGTACAAATTGAGTATAAATCATAAGTGGCTGACTGTACTAAGAATCATGCAAAGAGGTCAACCCAGGCAATGCATTAGTGAGCAGAGGAAGACAGATTTTTGGCAGCAGGAGTGGGGGCTCGAGTAGTGTCTAGGGCAGGGATGCAAGGGGTGCAAGGAAGCTGAAGACGCTCATAGGTTGCCTCTCCCACCCTGGGTCACTCCCAGGTGTTGGGGAAGCCAAGGGAACCTCAAAATTAAACTCAATGTCAAGATCACCCAAAGGTAGCAGCTGCCATACTGAGTTTCTCCCCAAACATCAAATGTTGCCTTTGCCGGACACTGCTGCCCGTGTGCCTTTTCACACCTCCAGGCTGGTCCCCCTGCCCAGTGTGCCTTGTCCTTTCTACTTCTCGAACACCTATGCATCCTTCAAAACACACTTCAGATTCCCCTCTTACGTACAGCCCTTTTTAAGCTCCTTCATTCATCTCCCTCTGGGGACCGTCGTTCCATCTCTCCTTCTGGCCCAGGCTTGACCTCCCAGGACTGGGGGTGTCTGTGTCCATCTCTGTCTCCCCTAGTTTGGGGGCTTGGCAGGAGTCGGGCTGGGAGCAGCTGACAGGAAACCCAGCTGAGGCATGAGCTTGAACAAACTCTTGAAATACACTGAGCTCTGGGAGTGATGAACTCTGCCTGAGGAGGAACCAGGGAAGGGTTCTCAGAGTGGCATTGGCATCGCACCTGGGCCTTGAAGGATGAGTTAAGGTATCTCAGCGTATTAGAGCTAAACCAGCCTTAGAGGCCAATTTTAATCACCTTGTTTTACAGATGGGGGAACTGAAGCCCAGAGGGTTAATGGCAGAGTCAGGAAGTGGACCCATGCCTCCTGATGCCCAGACCAGAGTTCTGCATCTGTATTTAGATGCTTAAGAGTGAGAAAACGTGGAAGGGGGTGGCAATCTGGGCAAAAGGAAAGGCATGGGTAAATGACATGAGAAAATGAAAGCTTCAGGAGGGAGGTGAGCTTGAGGGAGAGAAGGCTCAGACCAGAAGGGCAGAGGAATGGGAGAGGGCAGTGGGTTGGGCAGGGCTCAGTCACGCAGGTCTCAACCACCAGGCTGAGAATCTGGGGGCAGTGGGGAGCCATAGAGTGTGCGTGAGCAGGGGAGGGGCGCAGTCCCATTCATGAGTTATAAGGATCCCTTTGAGGCTAGTGTGGGCTGCCCTGCAAGTCTGGATACGATACCAGGCACCTGAGAAGGGGGCCTGAGAGTGACAGAGGGGAGAGACTGGGGGTTGGGAGCAATTTGGGAGTCCCAGAGCTCTCGTCTTGGAAGCCCAGCAGCCTCATCTGTCCCGCAGAATTTATTGGGCAATACTTGCACACCAACGGGAGGGTGACGACAGAGTTCACACGTTGACCCTCCCATCCCTGTGTTGGGGTCTCTCCTTCTCCACTTCTAGCAGCCGAGTGGCCTGAGGAGCAGAGTGGTCTAGGGAGGGGGCTGCAGAGCCTCCCTGGGGCCTCAAGGATGATCCTTCCCTGGCCCCATTCCTCAGATGGGAAGACTGAGGCCAGGGAAGATCCAGGGTGCCCCAAGTCACCTGGAAGGGGGTAGGCTGGAGTTTGAGATGTTGAAGGCTCAGCGCCCAGGGATCACATACTCTTCTTCATCCGATGGGGCCTGGCCCAGCGACTGCAAGTTGCAGTAGACAGGCTGGGAATCATGGTGGCGGCTCTCATAGTTCATGTAGAAGTCGTTGTCCTCTGAAGGGTGAGGCCTGTGGGGACAGACAGATGGGAGGGCAGGTAGGATTCAGGGAGCAGGCACATCAGCTTTGAGAGGCAAAGTAGTTCAGGGCGATTGAGTCCACTCCTAATATTTACATATGAGAAAAGTGAGTCATGGGGCAGTGTTCTCCCAGCCTGGCCCAACTTTCTGTGAGGAAAGCAAGTAAGGGGCACTGATTCAGGGAAGAGTCTGTGGATTCAGCATTGTAACGCTGTGGTCCAAGGACCCTGAGTCATAGTAGGGTTTTTTTTCTTCCTTAAAGTTGAAATTGTTGCCCATTTTTTACATGAAATTCTAGATTTTGTTTTCCTCTTGAAAAACTGGAAGCTCTAGTCACACTAGCCACAGGAACACAAGTAGCTGGAGCTGAACCAGTGCCCCTTCAGATGGGAAATATTTTCACCAGGTCCCCAGAAGCAGCTGAATTTGTGGTCTTGATACAAAAATAAATCTCTGAGCCTCAGTTTCCCCATCCACAAAATGGATCAGGGAGGAGGTAGCTTCTTAGGAATGTCTTGCTATGGTGGGCAAGACACCCAGAGAAGAACTTTCCTGCCTCCAGAACATCCTAACACCTCCACCCCCGATCCTCTTGTAAAAAAGGCCACTTTGGGTAAATGGTGTCTATCAGTCATCTGTACTTTAGTATAATTTACTCCAAATACATAAATGGTTGTATGGGGATGGAACTCAGGGTTTGTTTCTTGCTTCTGCTTCTGACCTTGGGCATGTCATTCCCCTGCCTTCCAGAACCTCCATTTCTTTCTTTCTTTTTTTCTTTTTTCAGCCACACCGCACGACTCGTAGGACCTTAGTTCCCCGACCAGGGATTGAACCCGCACCCTCACCAGTGAAAGCACAGCGTCCTAACCACTGGACCACCAGGGAATTTCCAGAACCTCCATCTCTGCAACTTTAAAATGTAGGTTGGGATTGACACATCCAATTCTTAACAGTGTTTTTAGAGGAGACTGGTCCTGAGGTCTTGGTGACAGCGAGGCAGAGGCAAGCATCAGAACACAAGCTGCCTTAGGGAGTGTGGTGCCTTCAACTCCTTACCTCAGCCCACTTCTGCATTTGAGCCATATTTGCATCTGCTTTGCATATTCTCTTATTTCTAACCAATAGTCTCTCACAGGCCTCCCCACCTTTTGGATTCTGCTGCTGCAAAACCCAGCCATGACCCTCTTCCCTTCCTGCTTGGATCCTCCCAGCCCCCTCCAACTTAAGCCCTGATGTCTTGCCTTCTCAAAACACATCCACAGCAGATTCTCTGTTCTCTCCCACTGCCAGGCTTTTGCCCTTCCTTGTGCCTGCCCCCCTGAAATCCCCTCCACTCCCTCATCCAACCTGGAAAAGTTGAACCCATCTATCTAAGCCCAGACAACTTTGGAGGCAGGGCTTTGTGGGGTAGAGAGAGACACAGATGGCTCTCTTAGCATCTCCTATGTGTCAGAAGGAGACCGGAGTGCTGTCCCATTTTACAGAGACCGAAACAGAAGTTCAGAGACGGCCCTGGGTCACACGACATCTGAGCCCAGGCCGCTGACCGCTACCGCAGAACCCCGACTCTGCCTTGAACACCTGCCTCCTCTCTCCCAATCCTTGGCAACCAGAAGCCGGGTTTGCAGGTCATGAGAGGGACACTTGTCTCCTACACAAGAACTCAATTCTTATCCCAACTCCATGAGGCGGAGGGCTGTTATTGTCCCCATCTTATCGGTGAAGAAACGGTGACCCAGAGAGGTGGAAATGACTTGCCCAAGATCACACAGCCTGTAAGAGGCAGAGCTGGGAATTGAACCCTGGCCATCTGGCTCCAGAGTCTTGCAAGCAGATGTGTGTGGGTCACTCACCTGTGTTCAGCCCACTGGTGCCTGGCAGCTGGTTGGCCCACAAACATGTTCTCATAGTCAGAAGTGGAAGATCTGGGCAGGGTGGCTGCTGGGAGCTTAGGGCTGAGGCCCCGGCTACTATACCGTGGCTGCTGGCCCGAGCCACACCTGGGACCATTCTGAGCAGCCCACATTTTTCTCATGCCCCGGCTACTGCCTACCCGATGTCTACGGAGTCTCCACGCCAGCACTGGGCCAGCAATGGCAAGCATGAGGAACAGGCTTCCACTGGCCACCAGCGCTCCTATGGTTATCATGGTCAGGGGACGGGCACAGCTCACTTCCAAGAAGGCAGAGACGTTGTGCCAGGCGCCGGTGGACACATCCAGGCATAGCAGAGGCTGTGGGCCAGAGCAGTTGTCCCGCCGGACCTCGTGCCAGGGTAACAGGACACAGCTGCAGTCAGCCCTCAGGTCCAGGTCACAGTGTTCGGCCAGTGCCCTGTCCACGAGGTCCAGGGGGTTGTTGGTCACATCCAGGACCTGCAGCTTTCCCAGGTGAGCAAAGAAAAGCGGTGGGAGCTGTCGAAGGCCATTCCCAGACAGGTCGAGATGAAGCATACTGCTGGCCTGCAGAGACTGGTTCTGAGGCAGCAGGCTCAGGTTTTGACCGCTGAAGTTCAGGCATGTGTCCGTGAACTCCCTGGTCCAGTTCACGCCCCCCGAGGACACATGGCACGACAATTCCTGGCTGCCTGGATGGAGCAGTAACAGCAGCGGCACCAACAGCACCCATACCGGGGCGCCTCCCATGCAAGCAACCTAGGTGGAGACACCAGAATCCAAGCCCCAATCTCAGTCTGGGGTCACCCTCCCCCTCGCCACCTATGTTTGTTATATATATATTTAATAGCCGAGAGCAGCTCAGGCCACTTCTGAAGTGTTAAAACTTAGCCCTTCCGCTGGTGGCTCCTCTTTGATTGGCTCTGGCCCCCTGCCTCAGTCTCCCCTTCCGGGGAATGGGTACCTAACCGGGATGCCTCAGGGGCTTGGAAGGCGAGGAGGAGACCTGACCCAGACAGCCCCTTCCCCTTCTCTGAGATCAGCCCCTTCGGGCTAAGTTGCCCAATTTCCCCCAACATTTCAGGAGCCCTCTCTGGCCAAGTCGGGACTACATGCAAATGAGCCGTTGCCCCGGAAACGACCCCGCCCCTCTGCCTTTCTTTTCCGAACTGCAGGCTGTTGGGAGTCTTGGGCTGGAGGTGGGGGTGGGGGGTGCTGCTGACGGGGTCCCACCAGCTGTGGTTTGCACAGACCCAAGTTCTAGTGCCTCCGTCCTACCTTTCTGGTCCCCCTGCCAAGCCTTGGCCTCGGTCGTGCTAGAAGTCTCCGGTGCCGAGGGTCTGCGTCGTGGCTCACCTGGACGCGGGGGTCAGAGGGTCTGACTCTCCGCGGATCCGGATCCACTGCGGTGCCTGGCGCTTCTCAGGCTCTGTACCCATCGACTCAGGAGAAGAGGAACTGGTGTCGGCTGAAGTGCAGAGGGGAAGAATGAAGAAGATACAGAGACCCGCCCCCACCCCCTCCCCGCTGAAAGGCCTCAAGGACCAGGATTCTTACGGGAAGGGCAGGGGCAGCCTGCTTCCTTCTTGCTGGAACCCAATGACTACATGTCCCCCAGTAACACCCCAACTAACTGCTACCTCATCAGCTCACTTCCTGGTCTCAGCTCAGTTGACTCCCAACCCATGCATTCATTTATTCGTTCAACAAACATCATCCATGCTGAGCCCCCAAGAGACTTCAGTCCTGTCCAGTTTCTTCAGGAGCAACCAGTCTCGGAGAAAGACAGAACCGGACACAGGCACCCCAAGTCTGATGGAGTCAGGTCAAGGCCAGAGTGAGGGACAGGGTACTGGAAGCTTTCCTGGAGAGGAGACATTAGAATTGGGGTTTCAACACATGAGTAGGAGTTTGCCAAGGATTCCTTGGCAAACGGCCTTTGACTTTCCAAGCTCCTAGCCTCTCCCACAAGATCAGAGCTCTCCTCATGTACAAATCGTGCCTCCATGCTGCAGGAGGGATGTGAGGAGGGCTCCCTGGGTGGGGGGGGATGTTGAGTCTGGGGCTTGGAGGATGAGTTGCAGTGGAAGGCAGAAATGAATGCATTGCAGATTCCAGGCAGAAGGCACAGCAGGAGTAAAGGTCCTGCAGCTTGAGAAAGCATGGCCGGCTGGGACAGCGTGGTTAGGAGTGGCTGGAAGGGACAGACTAAATGGAGGAACTGGTGACATGGGCAGGTTGGGGAGGCAGCACAGGCCTCCAAAGCCAGGCGGAGGAGTGGGGCTTTATTCCCAGGGCCAAGCAGGTATGTGAGCAGGGGAGGGGCACTGTGTCAAAAGATTCTTCTGGAGTGAGTCCGGGGTCTGGAGGTGGCAAACCTTTTGAGGAGCCTGGAGTCCCAGAGGGAGAGGGGGAGCTGAGTCAGACCTGAGGGATAGTGACACAAGAGAGATTGAGGAGGGAATGGGTACAGGTAGGCTGGCAGAGAGTCTCAACCTCACTGGGGTCCGGGCTTCAGGCAGACCAGGTTCAAATCCTTTCCAGCCCCTGGCTCACTGCTTGACCTTAACTGTTCTGTACCTCAGTTTCCACATCTGTAAAATGGTACCTCAGTTTCCACATCTGTAAAATGGGATAAATGTCAAGAGTCTTTCCTGGACTCTGGGAGGCTGGAGTCTACTCCCCCACGCTTTCCCCTCTCCTCAGACTCTGCCCCCTTTCCATCTCCAAACTCAGACGAATGGTCAAAGGTCTTGAACTGAGACTTTGGGGAAGGGCTACAATTTGTTCTTCAACAACCCAAAGATACTCACTCCTAGTAAAAAACAGCAGATCACAGCAACTCTGAGATACTGTTTGATTCCATCTCTCTGAGATACTCTTTGATTCCATCTATCAGATGGGCAAAAATTCAAAAGTGTGTTGACACCCCGTGCTGGCCAGGCTGTGGGGAAACAAGCAACCCCACACATTGCTGGGGGAGCATCTGTAGTGCAGCCCGATGTAAGGCATCCTGTCACAGGAATTATGAATGCACATGCCCACTGATCCAGCATCCCACTCCTGGGACTCCTGAATATTTTCATGTTTACAAAATGACAGGGGCAGGAACTGATGAGTGGATAAACTGAATGTGGTCCATCCATACAGTGAATATTATTTGGCCATAAAAAGGAATGAAGCTCTGATACACACTACATGTGGATGAACCTCAAAAACATTATGCTGAGTGAAGAAAGCCAGACACAGAAGGCTACATAGTGTATGATTTCATTAATATAAAGTGTCCAGAACAGGCAAATCCACAGAGACAGATAGTAGATTAGTGATTATCAGGGGCTGGGGAGGGGGATATGGAGAGTGACTGCTAATGGGGATGGGGTTTCCTTTTGAGGTAATAAAAATGTTCTGGAACTAAATAGGGATGATGGTTGCACACACTGTGAATGTACTAAAAATCACTGAATTGTTCACTTTAAAGTGGCTAAAGTGGTAAATTTTTTGTTAAGTGTACTTTGCACAATTTTTAAAAAAAGTCACCTGAAACTTATAAGATATTGTAAATCAACTATACTTCAATGAAAAGAAAAATTTTTAAGGCAAAAAGATGACAGAGCTACAGGATGATTCATTGCAGCATTGTTTGTTTTATGAAAACAAAAATTGGAAACCACCTAAGGGATTGGTTAGATCAATAACAGCTCATCTATCCTGGGAGGTGCTACAGAGTCATGAAAATGAAATTATAGATCTCCATGAAACAATAAGGACTCATTCATTTCCTCCACAAACAATTATTAAGCTCCTACTGTGTGCCAGGCACTGGTCTAGGAGCTGCAGATACAACCATGAACAAAACAGACAAACTCCCAATCCCCGTGGAGTTCTTGTAGTAGTCGGGGAGGCTGGAAATATGCGGAATCTATCAAGAAAATATGGGACTTCCCTGGTGATGCAGTGGTTAAGAACCCGCCTGCCAATGCAGGGGACACAGGTTCAATCCCTGGTCCGGGAAGATCCCACATGCCACGGAGCAACTAAGCCCATGCACCACAACTACTGAGCCTGCGCTCAAGAGCCCGCGAGCCGCAACTACTGAGCCCGCATGCCACAGCTACTGAAGCCTGTGCACCTAGAGCCCCTGCTCTGCAACGAGAAGCCACCGCAGTGAGAAGCCCATGCACCGCAATGAAGAGTAGCCCCCTCTCGCCGCAACTAGAGAAAGCCCGCATGCAGCAACAAAGACCCAACGCAGCCAAAAATTAATTAATTAATTAAAAAATATGTAACAGGTGGCAGAGAAAGTAAAGTTGGGAAGCAAGCAGGGAGGGTGGCAACTTTTTAATGGGATGATCAAGGGAGGGTTTGTCGCAAAGGATAAGGGGGCTTATTGAGTAAGGAGGTGGGGGAAGGGCATGCAGGGAGTAGAATGGCCTGTGTAAAGGCCCTGGGGCGAGAGTGGGTGAGAGTAGATGTCTTCAAATGAATATGTTAACTGGTGGCGGGGGTGGGGGTGGGGGGGGTGGGGGGGTGGGCGGTGGGTGGGGTGGGGGAAGCAGCTTCCTACAGAAACTTTTTTTTTTAATCTATTTATTTTTGACTGCGTTGGGTCTTCGTTGCTGCGTACTGGCTTTCTCAATTTGCAGTGAGCGGGGGCTACTTCTCATTGCGGTGTGCAGACTTCTCTTGTTGCAGAGCACTGGCTCTAGGTGCACGGGCTTCAGTAGTTGTGGCACACGGACTTACTTACTCCGTGGTATGTGAGATCTTCCCGGACCAGGGTTCGAACCCATGTCCCCTGCATTGGCAGGTGGATTCTTAACCACTGCGCCACCAGGGAAGCCCCCCTATAGAAACTTTTGATGAAACAGGAAAAACAAATACCCTGGGGTTACCTCTTAGTGGCAGATGGATGGGAGGGAGAAGCTCCCCATGCATGTTTTTATCTTTTTCTCCTTTAGAATCCTATCATGTCATGTGAATACAAATCACAGTCAACACGTTCAATCCAAACATTGAAATCAGCCAACAAGCACACACAAGAACTCAGGCTTTTAGGATGAGAGGGACAGAGGGGCGCCAGCTGGCGGGCCTGGGTGTGGGTGGATTCCAACACTGAGGCCTCTTAGAATAGGAGGAAATGAGGAAATGAAGTGAAGGAAATGAGGAACTAAAGGGCCAGACACTCAGGCTTGGGGTGGACTATGTGGGCGTGGGACAGGCCGGCTTGGGGCCTGAGACAGTGGGTTCTGAAGGTGGGTCTGGGGGAGCCTGGGGCCTGGGCCTTCCTGCTGCAGCCCTGGCAGGCCATGGCTAGGCTGTGGGAAGAGGGGCTAACCTGGCCCTCAACCTGGCTGAGAGGAACCAGAAACTTCCAGAGGGCTCACCTTCATACTCCCCCTCCTGCCCATATGAATCCCAGGCAGGGTCAACCTGTCAGCACAGAGACCTCTGTAGAGCCTCAGAGACACCTAGAGACCTTCAGAAACCCCAGAGAAACCCAGAAAAACTCAGACATCCCCAAGACCCCAGAGATACCTAGAAGAAATTCAGAGACCCCTCCCAAAGACAAAGACAGAGATGCGGGGAGTACCCTGGGGTAACCCAGCCTCAGGGCCACCAACTTGTGGTCCCACAGTTTTGCCACATTTACCCAACACCCTCTGATCCCCAGTACGCACCCTGTGCTGAGTGAGGCCTCGGTGTGTCCCCAGGAGCCCCTAGTCTGGGGAGCTGGAGAGGGGCCTAGGGCTTCCCCTCCCCACATCCACCTCCAGTTCTGTCCCGAGGCTCTCACACTTATCTGGAATCAACCCCTCTCCACCTCCGAGCTTCCCCAGGGTGAGGCCTCTAAATCTCCGGCCTCAGCCCCTTCCTGCCGTCTCCATTCTCCCTGTGACAGCCTTTGAACTACCGACACCCCCATCCCCTGGCTCTGGTCTAGCTACTCTTAGAATCCAGTCTCACCCCAGGGAGGGTCTAGGGCAGGTTGCTAGGCAGCCCAAGCCACAGTAGAAGCCCTTTACAGGGCCTGGGGATCTTGAGGCCTCTGAGGAGCTCTGGAGCTGGCTGGTCAGGACCACAGGCAGTTATGATGCCCAGGGGCTGGGCTAAGGTGGCCAAGCAACCTAGGGGCAAACCTGGAATGTGAGCAGACTCCAGCAACTGCAGACCTCCATGCGTTAATTCAGCAAACAGTGCACTGAGCCACTTCATTGCTGTGTGACCTGGGGCCAGTACCTCAAACTCTCTGTTCCTCCACTTCTTCCTTTGTAATTTTTTAAATAAATTTATTTATTTATGTATTTATTTTTGGCTGCGATTGCTCTTTGTTGCTGCACATGGGTTTTCTCTAGTTGCGGCGAGCGGGGGCTACTCTTCCTTGTGGTGCGTGTGCTTCTCATTGTGGTGGCTTCTCTTGTGGCCGAGCATGGGCTCTAGGTGCCTGGGCTTCAGTAATCGTGGTCCGCAGGCTCCATAGTTGTGGCTCGCGGACTCTAGAGCGCAGGCTCAGTAGTTGTGGCGCACGGGCTTAGTTGCTCCGCGGCATGTGGGATCTTCCTGGACCAGGGCTCAAACCTGTGTCCCCTGCATTGGCAGATGGATTCGTAACCACTGTGCCACCAGGGAAGGCCCAATTTTATTTGTGATGTGGACAATTTTTAAAGTCTTTATTGAATGTGCTACAATATTGCTTCTGTTTTATGTTTCGGTTTTTTGGCTGGGAGGCATGTGGGATCTTAGCTCTCCCACCAGGGATCGAACCCTCACCCCCTGCATTGGAAGGCGAAGTCTTAACCACTGGACCACCAGGGACGTCCCTCTGCTTCCTCCTTTGCAAAATGAGGGCAGTGAAAACCACCGTGCAAGGTGGCCGTGAAGGGCTGGGAGACAGATGTGAACGTTAGCATGTTCCTGGTACCGGGCCGTGTGTGACTAATACACAGCTGAGTGTCCTAAGGGTGGGGGAGGTGTAAATGGTCCATCACGCACAAAAATCGAATTCAGAAGGTAAAGCTTGATTTTGAATGTAATGGAAAGACCTTATTTGAGGTCACATAGCTTCGTTGGTTACAGTAACATTTTAGAAGCCAAAGAATGCCTTTAGGAGAGGGGTGGGCAAACAAAATGTGGCACCAGGGCAGCTGCGGTCAGCAAGCATCCTCCACCTGCCAGACAGGCATTTCTTTGCTGAGGCTGCTCTGGTCACAGGATGCCACGTTGTTGGCCCACACGGCTCTCCTGGGAGCTACCCTGACCACAGACGGAAGGAGAGTTGATTAGAAACGCCTCGGCTTCCTCCTCCCTCCTCCCTCGGGTAGGACGTGTCAGAGGCACTTGCTCTTGGCGGGCTTCTTGAGGGCCCACTGGGAACCCAGTCTTGTGGAGCCTGCTCGTTGGCGCCCCCTGCAGGTCCCCGTCTCTCTTCTCACCCGGACCAGGGGGCCCCAAATTAAGATAGGTGGAGGAATATAAAGAAACATTATAAGCCGTCAGATTTTTAAAACATTTTAAGTAATTATAAATAGCAGCAGCCAAGCACTGGCTATTAAGCGATGTCATCTTCACCATAGCTTCTTGAGGTAGGAACTGTCATTATCCCCCCATTTCACAGACGGGGAAACTGAGCCACAGTGTGTTTGAGTAGCTTGCCCAAGGCTCTACAGCAACCGAGGGTGAGCCCTCAAACCGTGTGGTTAACCATTAGGCTACACTGTGCTCAGACAAGATTCATTTGTCTGCATCTACGTAGAAGCGTGTGCAGAGCCATTGCACGCACACGATGACAATCTGCCGCTCCTGGATGCGCAGGTTTAGACTTGACTTCATGGTAGTGGCTGCCTGGGGGTGGCAGGGCTAAGAAGGTTATTTAGCTTATTTGCTAGGTTTTATTTAATTTATTTTTTACTTTTGGTAAGATTTCCTTCCTTCCAGAAATATTTACTGAGCACCTACCAGATGCAGCAAAACTCTCACCTTAGAAAGGTGAATTGGGGGAGGGGTGGGAGGTTGGGGGAGATACGATGAACCGTAAATTAGCAAATTTAAAGGAGGTTAGGAAATAATAGGGCTGGGGAGAGGAAAAGTTAAAAAGAATTTGGGGGATTTGGAGAGAAAGACAGGGCGGTTTGCAGTTTTGAAGAGGGTTTGTCAAAGAAAACCTCTTGAGGGGAAAAAAAAAGAAAACAGACAAAAAAGGAAAAAAACATGTGCAGGTAAGAGCTCAAAATGAGAACACTTTGGGGGGGATGGGAGAACTGGGTGATTTTTTCTGTATTTTTCTTCTTTTTTGCCATGAAATAATTCAGTAGATAACTATGTAAATATATATTTGGAAGCCTACTTGGGGGCATGGGCAAGGTCAACAGAGGTGTACCAGATTCCAAGCCTGAAACTTGGGGTCTCAAGAGCCACTCCAAAGGCGCGCTAAGGCGAGGCCCAATGGGACCCTCCGGAGTTGTACTTGCGAATCTCTGCTGCCCTCGTGTGGCCAGACTCGGGATTGCAGGTTCTGGTGGCTTTGGCAGAGGCAGAGAATTGGTCCCTCCCACTTCTCTGACTCCCAAACTCCATCCCGACCAACACGGCGAGGATGGGGGGAGTTCAAGATGGTCTGTGTCGCTCTCAGGCTGAGACCCCTGAAGGAGGGTACTGGAGGCCTCAGACCCCAGAACAGAGGGGACGTTGGTAATTTTTAACTCATTCGGTCGGCAACAGGTATTTATTAAGCGCCTGTGTGCCAAGACTTGTAAGTGCTAGGGACACAGCACTGAACAAAATGATAGAATTCCCTGCCCTCACAGAACTCATGGGTTACTGGGGACATTGGCAATCAACGTGCAAAAATAAGATTTGCGGGAAAACCCAACAGGGCAATGTGATCCAGATGGTTGGAGGGCCTCTCGGAGGCCTGAAGGACAAAGAGAGGCGGGCTATGGGGAAGGGCTGGGGAAGGGTGTCCAAGGCCGGGAGGACAGCCTGTGCAGAGGCTTTGGGGTGGGAATGAGCTGGGTGCAGACAACAGGATCATGGACAAAACTGACCAGTTTCTGGTCCTTAGTGAGCATCCATTCCCCAGTGCTGTTATTCAGCAGAGGAAGCCCCCCACCCAAAGGGAAGAAAAGACCCCTCCCCCTGTACCGCCCCGGGATCTTAGGACTTTAGGTTGCCATGGAAAATACACCACAGGAAGAGAGGCGGAGCTCCAGAGAGAGGTGGTGAGGGAGGGGCGTTGCCAGAGCACCCCAAAGTGGGACCCGGTGCCTCCACTCTCGAATGTGCGTCCCCGGGCGAGTGGCTCCCCGGCTTTGAGCCTCAGATTTATCTGCAGAACCTTCTCTGTAGCTGCGATAGTTTTCTCCCTCCCCCATTTCTCCCTTCCCTGCTCTTGAGGTTTCCACGAAATGCCTCCAATCTCCCAGTGTATCCCAGACCCAGACAGGGAGCTGGGGGCACTCCAGTGAGTGGGGTGCTGCCTCTGGGTCGCCCATGTATCTCCCTTCATGCTTCTCTGGGCCTCAGTTTCCCCATTCTGTAACATGGGGAGAAAAAAGTGCTGCCTCTCTCAGGAGGCTGCTGGGAGGATTTTAAGGGTTGATCAGAGCTGGGCGTACCAATTTCTACTGATTAGTTTGACTCTGGAAAGTGCAGGGCGGAGGGGCGGAGTCTTGATTTGTGAGCTGTGGAGCCATGGAAGGTGCTGGAAGCCTGGCAGTGTACTGGCTCAGGCTGAGCTTCACGGAGGATGAACGGGGGAGTGAGCTGTAGGTTCGACTGAGGCTCCTCCACTCAGTCCTCCTGCGTCCCTTCTCTCGCCTGAGTTCCTCAAGACCCTGAGAGCCTGGGGGCTGAGGTTCAAGGCCACACAGCCAGACCGACAGCGCCAGGGTTCAAACTCAGGTCCAGATCTTCCAAGCGGGGAGTTCTGCCTCCAAGTGATCAGCCTTGGGGTATAACCCCCATTTTGCAAACCCGAGACTACAAGGGTTTGCTGGCTGTCCAAAGAGTCCAGCCTGTCTTAATGACCCTCCGCCCTGTGTCCCTTCACAACCTCCTCCCCCACTACTTGCTCCTCCCACCAGGTCTAGGCTGGAACCCGCAGCCCAGCCTGCGCCGGTGCTCACCAGCTGCTGTGGCTTCTTCCCTCCCGGTGTTGTTTGGGTTTTAATTTTTGTGTTGCAGTTAGAAAATTACCCATAATTACAGCTTCTGAAAGGAAACGTCTCACGGCGCAGACCCTGCTCCCAGCTGTGGCCGCCTCCCACGCACGGCTGAGGAGGGGCTGCAGGGGTCTCCAGCCTGGATCCTGGCCCCTCCCCGAATCCCTCCCTTCCCCCGTCCCCCCCTCCCCATTAACGGGCTGCTTCCACCTGCTGTGGAGAGGAAAAACCATCATCGGGAAAACCCAAACTAGCCTTCCCAACGACTCAAGCAACATATTCATGGACCTCTACCGCTGTGTCTGCAGGGAGAGCAGATCCAGAGGGAGGCGGAGGCTGCCAACAGATGACTTAGGCATTATTTTATCATAACAGTGACAAGTCCAACCAAGGCTAGTGCAGAACCAGTAATCTGGAGGAGATGGCCACGGAAGGCAAGGAGTTGGGGGAGGGAGAGATGGAGGAGGAGGAGAAGGGAAAAGAGGGAGAGGAGGAGAAAGAGAAGGGCGAGTGGGGGAGAAGAAGGAACAATGCGGCCAAAAGTCGAAGGAGGCCAGAACAGGCCAGGCCAAGAGCCAGAGAAAAGAGCGCTCCAGGAGGCAGGAACGGCCAGTGCAAAGGCCGAGAGGTGGGTCTGAAGAATGGAAGCGTTGGAAGGGAGTGAGGGGAGGGATGGCTCCTTCTGCAGGCAATCCCCCTAAAATACAAGCAGAGCCGACTTCGGACTCTCTCAGGCACCGACCCCGACGTTAAGGGCCTGGGGTTTGGGGGCGTCGGTGGTCCCAAGAGTCAGAGACCCAGCTCAGGGCTGCAGTCCCCGGCAGCCACACGGGGGCGACCGGGAGCCGGCAAAGGAGCCGCAGGTCTCTGGCCCAGCCTTAACCCTTAGCGATCCTTGCTTACCGTCCCCCGCCCCCACACCGGCTCCTAAATCAATTCCCGGGCCTGTCAGGTCCTCCAGGGCCTCTTACCGGGTCAACCTCCCTGCCTCCTCCACGCCATCCCGATCTACCTGGCAGCCCCAA
This sequence comes from Phocoena sinus, assembly GCF_008692025.1. Classification (NCBI taxonomy): domain Eukaryota; kingdom Metazoa; phylum Chordata; class Mammalia; order Artiodactyla; family Phocoenidae; genus Phocoena; species Phocoena sinus. Next base: position 11,694,389 of record NC_045765.1, on the reverse strand, counting down.
GGAGCTTCTTAAAATCCTGACGTAGATCCCGCCCCTCGCGGCTACACACCTTCCTGTGGCTCCTTATTCCTTTTTTAAAACAAAGCCCAACCCGTCCCCACCAGGAATGGCCCGACCCGTTTCCTCCATTCCCCCCGCCCTCCTCGCTCTGCCTCCAACACTTTAACCGTATGCCCACCTCAGGACCTTTGCACTTGCCGTGACTACAATCTGAACATTCTTCTTCCATATCTTTCGGATCCACCCCCTCCCCTTATTAAATAAATAAATAAATATATATATATATATATATATATATGTTTTTGCAAGGCGTGCGTTCTGGTTGGTTGTGCACGCGGCTCAGCTCCCCGGACGCCGCATGGGGGCTAGAGCTTGCTCTTCTCCGACTTTTCCGCCGGCGCCGAGGCAGTGTTTTGGAGATCCGTCCCTGTTGCCATGAGAACCGCGCTAGTCTCTCCCGCCGGCCGCGCTTCCCCCTCCGCAGCTAGCCCCGCCACGGGCGCCTCCGCCTCCCAGCCTCCCTCCCTCCGCCTTCCGCCCCTGCGGTCGCCCCGTCCTCTTCACCGGGGTCCCCTCCCTCTGCCCATCACGTGGAACTCCCTGAAATTATCCTACTGTTCGCCAGCTTTTGACTGTCCGCCTTTCCCATCAGACCCTCTGCTCCACAAGCAGTAGCAACGTGTCCCGACTGGGTCCACAGAGCCCGGCACACAGGAGGCACTCAATAAATATTTGTGGGGAGGATGGAGACTCACATCGACTTAAGGAACCGGAGCTCAGAGAGGGCCATGGACCCGCCCAGGGCACACAGAATTCTGGGGAGCAACAGAGCATTAGGAGATAGATGGGGGCGCCTGGGGTGGTGGTGGGAGCGTCCGTGGGACTCACAGCTGTCACCAATACACTGTGTGGCTTGGGTGAGTCACACCCTCTCTGTGCCTGGCCGGGAGTAGTTGTTGGAGAGCGGTAATGGGAACAGGTATTACGACGAGGGTGTCCTTGACGCCCACGTTCACCGGTGGCCCCCAGGGCATCGGGCAGTCCCCATCTCGACGTCCGACTGAAGCTGGCCTGCCGCGCCCCCATTAGTGAGCAGCGCGGGCCCCTCCTCTGCGCCGGCCCGGGGCCCGGGAGGTCCGCGGGAGAGGAAGTTGGGGGAGGGGACGACCTGCTGGACAGGAAGTGGGAAGGGTTGGCGTGTCCCCCCCTCCCCCCCTGGCCGTGGCCCCTCGGGATGGAGGCGGGGCTGGGGCCGGCCTGGCCCTTCCCTTCCTCTTCGCCTGTCTGGAACCGCAGCGGTTCAAGACTTCCCGCCCGGCAGAAGACCTGGGTGGGGAGGAGGCCGTTGGAGGCATAATGGGGGGTCCGCCGGCAGCGGGAGGGGCGCTCCGATCATCACATAACACACGACACAGGAAATGTGAGCGCACAGCCACACCACACACGTCCCAGGGAGCCAGCAATCCACCCATTCGGGGAGGCACACACACTAGTGCACAAAACCTGACGCCGCGTCACTCGGCCCCGCACGGCCGCCGCGGACACACAACCACTGTCGCAGAGCCAGGGACAGTTGCCCAGACAGCGACTGGGTGCCTGCCAACCCCCCACGCACAACGACGCACACGTGCACTCACACAGGAACCGCGTGTTTACACACACACTTGTGGTCGTAAAAAGAAAGAAAAACAAAAAAACCTATGGCAAACGTTCACAAAAGCATCTAGACCTAGAGTCACAACTGGACCGCCTCCCGCCACCTAGCCCACGCACGTCCGGCGCACACTGCCCACAGGTACCTTGGCACACAGGCCTCCGCCCCCACCCCAGACACCCCTGCCCTGCGGGTGTCCTTGCCTCGGTGTCGGCCTCCACCTCTGCACACCTCCTGGGGGGAGAAGAAGGGCCCTAGGAGGGAGAATGGGGTGCCCACTGCCTGCACCCCTGACTGCTGCAAAGGTGCTATTAAAGTTGGAATATTTACAGCTGGCAGCACAGGCTGAGAGGCGGAGCCAGCGGGAATGACCCAGTCAGTCAAGTCACGCAGCACCTACAATTGACACGGAAGTGTGACTGTGGGGCAGTGCAGGGTAGCTCCCAGGGTGTGGCCTGGGTATCCCAGGAGCTTCTTGTCTGTGTGGTGTCTTTGTGCTGCATGTATCTGTGTTGTGTGACTGTGTGTTGCGTGTGACTGAGCCATCTGTGGTTCGGTGAGACCCCAGGTCCCTGTGTGGAGCCCTCGGGAGGCTGCGACGGTGTGCCCCAGGGTGACAGCAAGTAGCTGCGTGGGCTCTTTCCACAGCTGTTGGAAGCTATGGCATAGCGGTGCCGATGCTTGTCTCTGTGCGGCTGTGTGCGTATGTGAGCGTCGAGTGTGTTTCAATGTTCTGTAACAGCCACTATTTGAGCTGTGTATACCTACGTGTATGACAGTGTATCCCTGGGCAGACTGTGTGTGTGGCGGTTCCCACCCGTGCTGGGCGTGGGTAGCTCTGCGGGGCGATACACCCAGTATAACTGCCTGTAGCTTTACGGGGCTATCAGTAGTTGTTCCAGTAGCTATAGAGACTTACGTGTGCAGTCCTGTGTCGGAGAATGTAGCCGCAACTAAGTGTGTGGCTGTGTTCTTGGGTGTACAATTTGGGTGTATCTGGAAAGTGTGTGTGTAGCCGTGATCAGCTGTGTCCCGCTGTGTGTCCCCGTGCGGCTGTCCCCAGTCGCACCGAGTATGTGTATCCCCGCGCCCCCTCCCCCCGCGGCGGGCACTGCGCGTGCGCGCCCGGCCCACGATCTCGGCGGCGGGACCCACCCGCGCTCACGCCATCGCCCCTTTAAGAGCGGCGCCCGCGGGCGACGGGGAGGCGGCGGGCGGGGGCGCGCGCGGCGGGAGGAGGGGGCGCGCGCTTCCCGGAACAGCCCGCGCTGAGGGAAGAGAGGAAGAAAATAAAACCCGCGGCCGGAGCCAAAGCTGGAGCTGCCGCTGCCGCCGTCTCAGCCGTCTGGAGCTCCCCCGCGCGGACGATGCCCGCGATGCCCGCGCGGGGCTCGGGGCGGTGAGGCCCGGGGCGCGGGGTAGCTATGGCGACCGGGAGCGCGGCCCGCGGCGCCGCCTGACAGGTGTGGGGCCCCGGCGGCGGCACGGAGCAGCATGTACGCCAAGGGGGGCAAGGGCTCGGCCGTGCCCTCCGACAGCCAGGCACGAGAGAAGTGAGTCGGTGGTCCGGGACCGTGGTTACGGGGGCGGGGCTCGGTGGCCGCGCTGCTTCCGTGACCCTAACGCCGGCGGGCACCGCGTGGGGCACGTGGGTGCGGGGCAGGAGCGAGATTTAAGGGGCGCGCTAGACCGGAGGGGCTGGAGGGTCGCGAGGTACTGGGGAGCTCGCTAGACCCAAGGGGCGTGAGGGGCTTAAGGGGTCGCGAGATTTGAGGGGACGCGCGAGATTCGAGAGGTCGTGAGAGTAGAAGGGACCCCGGAGACCCGAGGGGGGCGAGATTGCGGGGGCGCGCGAGATTCGAGCGGGACTAGAGGGTCGCGAGACCTTCCCGACGGTTAAGCCTTGGGTGTGGGAGGTTGCGAACGCGTGTGCGCGCGGAGTCGCCATTCGTGCCGCTTCCCCCATCCTCTGGGGAAGTTTCCCGGACAGGCGAGACTGGCCGCTCTGGGCGCCTCCCCCCTCCCCCGCTGCTTACCGAAAGCTTGAGAGACGTGAGAAGGGCTTGAGGGGCGCCGGCCCCACCCCTGAAAGGCCACCTGTCCAGCCGGGCCTGGGGCAGCTGGGTGGGGCCCTTGGGGAAGCCTCAGGATCACAGTCCTGGGGCCCCCACTTGTTCTGGGCATGGCGCTGGGCCGTGGGTAGCAGATGGTCTCAGGCTGGTAGAGGGGCAGGTTCCTAACTCCCAGACTCTGCAGTGAGGGGCGGAGGGCGCTCAGAGCTTCTTGGGGTGGGGAAGAAGCTGAGCTGTTGTGCTTGTCTCCTGGCCCTGCCACTTACCTGCCCTGTGGCTTTGGGTGAGGGAGCACTCCCTCTTAGGCTTATTTTCCTATCCTGAGAAGTGCAGACATAATAACAGTGCTGTCTCTTAGGTTTGGGGAGTGTTTGAAAGGTGCTAGGACGTGTGACTGTCTCACAGCAAGGGCACCCAACAGTTTGTGATATTGTTAAAGTGCCAGGGAAAAGAGAAGGCTTCTGATGTCTGATGGCCAATGGCTGATTTGCAGGATCCTAGAAGTCAAGCCACCTAGGGCGGGAAACCAGCTGCTGGAGCAGTTAGGAGGCTGAGTTATTGGGGAGAGGTCCCATGATGACTCTCTTTGAGGGCCAGAGCGGGAGTGAGGACTTAAACATCTGGGCAGTGAAAAGGAGCCCTGAATATGGGCTGTCTCCTGTCTTTTCTTCCTGGACTGACATAGGGACACCACCTCTCCCCCCAACCCAAGGATGAGTGTCCATTCTCTACCCAGCCTCGGGGTCATTTTGGAGAAGAGATTCTTCTGGCCAGGAGATGCTGCACAGATGATTGCCCTTCCAGACCTCTCTTGTCTGCACAGTTATGAGGTTGGGGTCCATTTCCAAGCACCATTAAGCAGGAAGACTTTTTGAAACTGGCACCTGGCTCCTGCCCAGGTTGGAAGCAGGGGGGGTGTAGCCACCCCACTCCTGGGGATCTTGGCACATCTCCAGCCATCCTTGTACCCTGGCTTCTGGGCTCTGGGGGCTACCACTCCCCCAGTGGGAATCGTTCACTTGTTCAGACATGTGCTGGGCTGGGTCTTGGGGTGTAGTGGTTGGGAAGCCAGGCCCTGGCCCTGAAGAAGCCCACATCCTAGCTAGGAGGCAAGTGAGTTACTCAGCAAGCCAATGGAAGGATCTGGAGCTATGCTCTGAGAAAAGCAAAATGGGAAAGTGGGCGGTAGTGAACTGTGAGGAGGTGTGTCAGGTGTGCAGAGACCTGGAGGAAGAGCTGATGGCTGAGGGCACAGCAAGTGCAAAGGCCCTAGGGCGAGGCCAGGCCAAAGAGCTGGGGCTGGTGCCCAGGGTGGGGATGTGCTGTGTGGGCCAGAGAGGCTTGTGTTCCAAAGTACCCTCCAGCTCCTTTGTGGAGTGGGGCTTACTGGGGGTCGCGTGAGGGTAGAGGGCCAGGAGACCTGGGGGAGGCAGGCACAGTTATCTGGGAGAGAGCTAATGGTGGCAGCTTAGGGGGTGGCCGTGGAGATAAGCGAAGGGAGGAAATAGGTTTGAGCTGGGGTCATGGGGTTTGGAGTGCGTTTCAATCCCACTAGACAGTCCAGGAGAGATTTTGAGTCTGAACCAGGCCTCGGCTCTTGGCTAGGGGTAGAAGAGGGGGTTATCTGACTTCTTGGCCAGAGCGATCCTGCGCTCATCCATTTCTTGTCGAGAGGGTCCTGTAGCAGCGTTGGCTTGGAGACGAGGTTCTGCCACTAAAGAAAGTTTGGAGAACACCAGATGGTGGCATCCACTTCACTGACGGGGATGCCAGGCCCTGGAGAGGAAGGACCCTGCTGAAGACTCAGGTTCTGGGGCACAGGAGAGCTCTCAGATACTTGGGGCTGATACACTAGAGAGGCAGGCTGGTTGCTCTGAGCCTCAGTTTCCCCTCTGAAACACGGACAGCCGGCCTTGCAGGATTCTCACGAGGACTGGGTGAGAGGCTGCAGATAGAGCACCCCTCACAGGCATTCACCAATCACGCCACTTCCTGTCTCTGGGCCTTGGTTTCCTCCTCCGTGAAATGGGGTCAAGGGGGTTCCACTGCTCGACTCTCCAGGACTGTTTTCCTCCCTGATCTCACCCTCCTGACTCCTCCTCCTCTTCCTCTTTTTCCTTCTTGGGCCCCTGTCCTGAGCCCCCTCTGGCTCCCCATCTCAGCACTAGGTCTGGGCTAGCCTGTCCCAGAAATGGACTTAGTGCCTGCTTGGTGCACAGATGGTGGGTCCCTGCTCTTGGGGGCTCACAGCAAACCGTGGTGACTGCTGGGTCCAGGGAATACAAGGAAGGGATGGCAGGGTGGGCGAGAGGGAGGCTGGGGTCTGAGTGGGCTGCCTGCAGGAAGACACAGCCTCTCCTTGTGTAAATGATGAACACTCCAACCTACAGGGAAACCCCGAGATCACTTCCTACCCAGAACTAACTAGCGCTTGCATTCGGTCACTGGTTTCAGGTCTCTTTAAATAAGATGAAGGTGACAGGGACAGTTGAAGGCCCCTGTGTCCCCTTTGCATCCCTTCCCCCTTCCAGCCCCAGAGGCTGTGCTGTCCTAAGTTGAGGGGAGAGATCTAAGTGTTTGCATCGTGTGTGTACATCCTTGAACACTTTAAGTGCTGCCACGTGGGTTTAGAATAGTTCCGTAAGTGATGGTCACTGTCAGTGTCACTGTGCGTCTTGTGTTTTTCTCCCAGGATTAGTTTTGTTTTTGTTTTTTTTTTAAGATTTATTTAGTACTTATTTATTTTTGACTGCGTCAGGTCTTAGTTGTTGCACACGGGATCTTCGTTGAGGCATGCAGATGATTTTGTTGCGGCACGCGGGCTTCTCTTTAGTTGTGGCAGCGGGTTTTCTCTCTGTAATTGTGGCGCGTGGGCTCCAGGGCGTGTGGGCTCTGTAGGTTGCAGCACGCGGGCTCTCGTTGAGGTGCGTGAGCTCAGTAGTTGTGGCACACGTGCCTAGTTGCCCAGCAGCATGTGGGATCTTAGTTCCCTGACCAAGGACAGAACCCACGTCCCCTGCATTGGAAGGAGTATTCTCTATCACTGGACCACCAGGAAAGTCCCCAGGGTTGGTTCTGATATGGGCACATCACCTCAGGTAGTTTGTTCATTATCCCAGCAGGCAAGGGACTCACCATGTGTCTGTCCCATCCCTAGCTGGGCTTCCAGGTGCCCATGCCCGTGGGCATCCTTGTTGGAGGGGGGTGCATAGGTAAGAGGTTCTTGAGAAAGGAGCCCCCAAACTGAGTCCTGGAGGCTGAGCAGAGCCCGTGGACACAGGGGAGCTTTCTGGGAAGGTCTTGAGGCAGTATCTGGGGGGCAAATGCTGGGATGGAATTTGTTAGTGGGGGCGGTTACTTTGGCTGCTGGGTAGGAGAAAGGCTGTAAGGGGCAAATGTGGAGGCTGCCAGGAGGCCGGTGAGGCGGGTGGCCACCACCCTGGCTCTTAAGAGCTGAAGGCCTGGCCATGAGGGTGGCAGAGGGGAGGGAGGAAATGTGTAGGCTGGAGAGTCCCTTAGGGGCATCGGTGGGACCTGGTGATGGATTAGATGGGGGTGAGGGGGTGACACAAGGCCTTGAGTAGAGAGGGCTTCTCCCAGCCCCCAGCAGTATGTGCCTCCAGGGGCTTTAAAGGGGAGGGGAAGCCTGGCAGGGAGCACCTCTTACCTTAATTCTTGGTTATTATGGTAATTCTGGATGATGAAGGTAGTACTGCTGCGTTTTAGTCCAGGAGGCTCCAGTACCCCATTCTGTCACCACTTCCCTGTGCAAGCTGCAGCTTCTCCCCGTGAGCACTCCAGGTCCGGGCACCCTGTACCCTCCAGGTCACCGTTCCTTCTGGAGGGAGGGCCCCCGGTGCACCCCACACTCCCTCCCATCTCCTGCCCTCTTGCATCGGGAGCCCCTCTGATGGGTGGGCTCTTCATTCTGCAGGTCATTTGCTGACCAGGGCTGGGGTGGGGCCAGGATTTGGATCCAGAGCCCAGGCCCTTTCCCACAACCCATCTCAGGGCCTAGACAGTGACCTGCAAGCCATAAGCCCTCCCTGAGTGGCGGGCCCTGGAGGTCCTGAAACAACCTGACCAGATGTCCAGGTTTCAAAAGTTTTCAATGAAAACAAACAAAGCTGCTCACAGTTCTCTGAGACTTGATCTTGATAAAAATTAAAGTACCAGCATATAAGAGAAATCAAGCAAAACTGAAAACCTTCTCTGGCTTCTCTTTGCTCTTGGGATAAAACCCCAAATTCTTAACATCAGAATAGTAAGTAAGTGCTGACCTTCATAAGTGCCTACCGGACATCCCGGGAGCGAGGGGGTTCAGGGTTGGTTGGTTCATTCATTGGGGTGGCTGGGGGCCCAGGATGCCCAGCGCTGTGTAAGCTCAGGAGTGAGACGAGGTCCCCGCCCTCCCAAAGCTATATCCAGTGGGGGCTGCAGGCAGTAAGCAGAGGGCCTTGTGTCAAATGGAGATAAATATGATGGGGGGGGCAGGTGGAGAATGGAGCAGGGCTGCCGTTAGAAGTGATAGGGAAGCCTCTGCCCCGTGACTTTGGAGCCATGAGGGTCTCTAGCAGAAGTGTCTCAGGCAGGGAAATGGCCTGTGCAAAGGCCCTGGGGTGGAGAGGTAGAGAGTGGCCAACGTGTGTGGGAGGCACTGAAGGGTCTGAGTGAGGAGTGCTGGTGGGGAGGGGAGGAAGCAGCCCCTAGAGGGGCCCTGTTGAAATCCAGGTAAGTGATAGTGGTGGCCTGGACCAAGTGTGTGCTGAAGAGGGCAGGGAGAAGGCTCAGAATCAGGAGAGAGAGTGCTTTTTCCTTAAGTTTTTCCCCTAAATTCAATAAATGTAGTGATCTCTGGGGGACAGCTAGGTGGATCTTCACACTTGCGCCACACCTATGTGAGTCAAGACCACCCAGGTCAGGGAACAGGAGGGGAAGGAGAGGAAGAAGCTGGGGTGGGGCTGGGCCTTTAAGATGTCAAGTGGACGGCAGACCCTGAGTTCACGGGGGAGGCCAGGCTGGAGGAATCCTGTGGGCAGCTGCACCACGTCAGTCATCAACATCAAAGCAGGAGGGGAGGCCACCCAGGGAGAAGAGAGGAGAGCTGGGGCAGGGCCGGAGGAGGGAGGAGAGCTGGCAGTGGTGGGCTCCGGGACCTGCATCCTGGGTCCGATGCCACCCCTGGCCAGTGGAGGGTGAGAGGTGATGGAGCGGGACCCGATGGGCTGGCAGCATAGAGCCCTTGGTGGCCTTAGTGGGAGCCAACATGTTCTCCAGGAGGCTCCCTGAACCCTGAGGAGAGGCTTCTGCTCTTGGTGGAGGTGGGGCCAGACTGCAGCCCCCCATGTGCTCCCCCTGCCCTGCTGCGCTTCCCTTCTGGGCAGCCTACCTGGATCCCCCCACTCTGTCTTGCTCCCTGTCTCTGGGTACCTCATTCCCTGCACCGTTCCCCGAGGTGGCAGGGGGCCAGCTGGATCTCTTCAAACCTCTCTATTTGCCTGGAGGGTCGGTTGGTGAGCAGGCTGGAGCTGCTCAGGTCTCCTCTGGCCCCGTTGACTTTTCATGTTCATTTCTTCACTGATGGACTCAGGCCTGGTAGATGCAGTCCACTCGTGAAGGCTCAGGAAACCTCTAGAAAGGGAGGGGGGGTCCCAGGAGTGAGTTGGACAGGTGAGCCTGGAGGCTGGGGGGGGTGAGGAAGACCACTGGACTGGAGAAGGGTGGATGCTGCCGCGGTGCGATGTTGCAACCTGGGGGCGCCCGGGCTGGAGGCGCTGCTGAGAGGGGTGTGATGATGAGGCAGGAACCTTGGCCAGTCTTGGGGGAGACCCATGCTCAGGACTATGTGAGCCCCACAAATCCTACCCCTCTGTGACCTGTTTCTGTCCCTCCGGTGGCTGTCACAGCTCGCGTGGTGTAACGTACCTTGCCCTGGTTCAGCTGCCCACCCGGACTCCCTAATGTCCCCCCCTTGTACTTCTGTAGCACACACTACCTTCCACCCCACCAGATGACTTACCTCCTCCTTTGTATTTTTGCTTCTCCGTCTCTCCCCGTGAGCAGGTAGCCTCCAGGGAGACAGGGGTCTGTTGTGTTCACTGCTCAAGGAGGTGAATGTTTGTTGAATGAATGACTGAAAGGACGGATGGATGGATGAAGGAAGGAAGAGAGGGTCCAGGGCAAGGGCAGAAGCCTTGGGGTGGGGCCTGGGACAGAGGGCTAGAACTGCCTTGGTGAGGTCTGAGCTGGAACTGGGGGCGGGGGTGCTCTGCAGAGGGGGCTGGGATGTGAGGATTGAGCAGCCTGGCTGGGAAGGGTGAGAGAAAGCAGGAGCATGAGTCAAAGCAAGGTTATTTCAGGATGGGGCCATCAGCCAGGGGAGGGAGGCCAGCTGAGCGGGGAGGCATCTGGAAGGGCCTACAGCTTTCACCGGAGCAGCCTCAGGCTGGCCCTTGGGGAGCCCCCGGTCTTAGATCCAGACTCCCCTCGGTCCACCTGGGGCCTGGCTGGGTAGTAGGAAGACCCTGGAGGTGCCCGGAGGGGCCGGTACTGGTAGAGTGGGGGCTGGGGAATGGGTGACCCTAGCGGGTGGGGAATTGTCCCTCTGCTGGCGGGTGTGGAAGACAGATTGGGGTGTGGTGGAGGCCAAGGATGGAAAGGCTTGGAAGGCAATGTGGATGGTCCGGCCTCCCTGTGTGGGCAAGTGGATGGTGTTGCTGGTTGGAGCGTGGCCTGTGCTCTTGGGGTGGGCAGTGGCCGAGTTGGTGTGTCCAGGGGTACTGGGCACTGTGGGCATTTGGACAGGGCGGTGCTGTGGCAGCTGAGTGGCACTGCTGGCCCTACCTCCCATTTCCCCAGACTCCCCCTTGGGGGGCTGGTATGGATATGTCATAGCCACCACTGGTGGATGGGAACTGATCCTGAGGAAAAGGATGGGGTCTAGGGAAACCTGGAGGAGGAAGACCTCGGGTCAGAGAGCCCCTTTTCTTCCTTGGCAGGTGAGGGTGGGAGTGAGTTAGGCGCTGGGCCCTGGCCACATGGCCCAGGGTGCCTGCTGGGAGACCCCACCCAGAGCACAAACTAGAGTGAAGCCCAGGAGCCATTTCTCCAAGGAGAGGAACTCCCTGGGGCCAAGGCTGCTATAAGGTCTCAGCATTGGCAGGATGGGGCCAGGACTTGGTCCATCAGGGGGGTGTTGAACTGAGCAGAATTTGGCCTGGAGGTGGGGGGCTGGGGACTGCTAGGAGTGCTGCCTAGAGGAGGGGCCTGCAGGCTGTGTGTTGATGGATGTGTAGGAATTGGCCAGGCTGAGCAACTGGTGAGGAGGCCATCTCTTCTGAGGGGTGGGGGAGGTGGGGCGAGGGGGAGACCAGCAGAGGGAAGTGAGTGAGGCTGGCAGTAGGTGGTAGGTACAATGAGGGGCTCACTGCGGGGCCCCTGCCCTTCTCCACCTTCCCACCAGAGGGCAGGTGCCGCACCTTAAAACCCCTCCCAGGGACCCTCGGGGCAGAGCTTTGGGTCTGCCTGGACCTCCTGAGAGCCTGAGCCGGCCCCCACCCCTCCCGTCTGCAGGTTGGCGCTGTACGTGTATGAGTACCTGCTGCACGTTGGTGCCCAGAAGTCAGCCCAGACCTTTCTGTCCGAGGTAAGCTGGCCTGGCCAGGCAGGGCCCCCACAGCCAGCCCCTTCCTTGGCACCCATATCCTGGGGTCCTCCCTAACCCATTTTTATCAGGTCTCCGTGGTGGGGTTGGGTTGTGCCCTGGGAACTGAGGGCTGCAGAGCGGCGGGGCTGGCATCCTGGTATCTGCCCATCCATCTGAGGATCTGTCTCCCGCTCCTCTGTCCCTGTCCTCACCAAGCTGTCCCCCTCCTGGCTCCCTTGCTCTGATCTGCTGGTTTCCTGCCCCGGTGTATCCTGGGTCCCGGGCTTGGGTTGGGGCTGCCTCTTGGGAGGGGAAGGGGTCAGACAGGGCCAGGCCGTTAGCCCTCACCTTCCTTCCCTCTCCCCTGCAGATCCGATGGGAGAAGAACATTACGCTGGGGGAGCCCCCCGGCTTCCTGCATTCCTGGTGGTGGTGCGCGCAAGGCTGGTGTGGGTGGGACATGGGGGGGGTGGGGGGGGCGCGTGGGGAAACCATCGTCCCCCCCTGCCGCCCACAGCGTGTTCTGGGACTTGTACTGTGCAGCGCCCGACCGCAGAGAGGCGTGCGAGCACTCGAGTGAAGCCAAGGCCTTCCAGGACTACGTGAGTCCCCGCCCCAGGGGCTGGGAGCAGGGCTCACGGGTGTGGGCAGGGTTCTGTGGCCTTGGGGGGCTGCATGGCCAGAAGCTGGCTCAGGTGGGCTAGTGGGCCAGGCTGTGGGGTTTGACCTGAGATCATGGCTTCTGTGGGGTTCCTCTGCCCCCCACTGCACCCAACTCCTGATGGTCCCCATGAGCCCCACACCCTCCCGAGGCCAGCCCCTCCTTTGCTCCCCCTCACGTGAACCCCATGTGGAACCAGGTAGACAGTACCACAGCTCCTGCCTCCCTAGCTCCGTGTATGCGGGGCCGGACGGGTGGCCACCACTGCTTGTCCCCTCCCACCCCAGCCTTTCCAAGCCTTCTGGGGTGGGGGCCCAGGCAGGGGTGCTGGGGGACGGCTAACTGCCTGTGCACCCTGGAGCAGGAGAGGCCGAGCACTTGGCAGATCTCCCAACCTTGCTCTGCGACTGGGGCTGCTGACTTCACGTCTTTGGCCTCAGTTTCATACAAGTTGAGTGGGAGTCAGAGGCCTGTCCCGAGAGGTGGGTGGGTAACGTGAGGGGGCGGGCGGCACCTTGTCATGGGGAGATGGCAGCCCCCTGCCTTTAACTTCTTCACCCTGGCCTGTGGGGATTGGCCACCTGGCCCCTGAGAGAGGTTCCCCCTGCCCTCCCCCCTTCCTTGCAACCACTCTTCCTGCAGTGGGCGCCTTCACATCCTGAGCCCTCTGCTCTGCTGTGCCCCTCAGGGCCTGGCTGTTCCCGGCCCTCTGCGGTTAGTCTGGGTCCCACACCACGCACGGCCTCGCCAACAGAGAGGCCCCCCTGTGGAGGCGTGCAGGCCTCTGCAGGGCCAGGGTGCAGCCCGAGAAGGCTGGGGTTCACCATATCCCTGAAGACGCCCCATGCACGCTGTATGCGCATTTATGGGAGCCGAGGTCGCTGCTGTTCACCCCCATCAGGTCCCACTATTCATGTTGTGGTCCCGCCAGAACTGGGGTGACAGAAGTGTGTGTAGCTGTGTGCGTGCGTGACTCCGCGTGGGCCCAGCTCTCTCTCCCCAATGTAGCCCCCAGCTCCTCCCTTTGCCTCTCCTGGGCCCCTTGAGCTCTGTTTCCCCTCCCGGGCTGCGCAGCCCTCCCCTCTCCGCGCCTGCCTTCGTCCCCGCCCCGAGCCTGGCGCCTCCGGGGAGGGGAGAGCGCGGTCTCCCAGCGGAATGAGCGCGCTTCCTGGGGCGCGCTGCTGGTTACCATGGCAGCAGGGCGCGTCAGGGGAGGGGGGTGGCGCCCCGTCCCTGGGGTGACAGGGTCCCTGTGTCAGCAGACTGAAGCCAGCTACACGTTCTGCCCCACCTCCGCACTTACGGGGGGTGGGGTGAAGGGGCGTCCTGCCGCCTCTCCCTCGCAGTCGGGGCTCCCTCCTCCCGCCCTCCGCCCCCTGAGGGGGCTCAGTCAGAGCCTCCCGGCTGGGGGCCAACCTCGGCGTCTCCAGGAAACGCGAGCGCGCCCAGCCTGTTGTTATGGCAACGCAGGCCAGGCTGGCGCCTCTGGGGGTGGTTGATTGACTTGGGGGGTCCAGCTCAGGTCACCCGACCGGGAGGGTGGGCCCTACCCCCCACCCCCCACCCCTGGATTAACCCTTCAAGGCCTAGAGTTGGGGAGCCCCATCTTCTCTCCGCCCCCACACCTCACGGTCTGGAGCGGCAGCCACCCGCACCACCACCCTCCCCAACCAGGAAATGCTCTGGCGCCTGCTGCGGCTCGAAAGGGGGGCTGCGCTCCTGCCCTCCGTAAGGGTTGGGGAGGGGTGGACAGACCCAGGGCTCAGAGCTGTTTCCCTCCAGCCACTGAGGCCGGCGCCAGCGAGAGTAGCTGCTCTAAGCCATCGTGTTGTGTTTGTGGGAGAGGGTGAGGTGGAGGGCAGGGGTGACCCAGCATTTTGGAGAGGGGCTTAGAGCTTCGTCCCCCTCCACCCCCGGGGTCACTTGGGTTTTCAAAGATTTGTGCTGGGCCCTGCGAGTGCTCGCACTGGTACCCTCCCAACTTGGGCCTGGGTAGAAATCCATTAGAGGCTGACCTTTGAGAAGGAGCAAGAAGGGGGCAGGTGTCAGTCCCCAAAGGGAAGGGTGTGACTCCAGGGGCCCTGCTCCGACCCAGACGAGGGGCCCCTTTCCCCACTTCTGTAGGGCAGGATGCACTGTGTGACCATGGGCTAAGTGCTTAACTCTTCGGAACCCAAGTGGCTGCAGTTCCACAAATCCCTGAGTGCCCCTGTGTGCTGGCTTGTGCCAGCTGCAGGGACAGCAGTGACCCAGACAGATCAGCCTCTTCCTTTTGGGGCCTGGAGGCAGAGGGGGAGGGCAGATGATGCAGCCGCAAGAGTCAAGGGGCCTTAAGAGAAGTGCTCTACTCAATGCCTGCAGTGTCTTCCCCCTTCCCTATCCTTTTGATGTGTCTCCTCTGCCCTGAAGACTAGGCCTCTATCTCCCCCTTTCCCCCTGCTCTGTGGGCCCCAAAGGCAGACAAGCCTGGGACTTGGAACCGACCAGAGGAAGTGGCCTGTCAGCCTGTCCCCCTGCCAACTCTGGGCCTGCCACCAGCATCTCCACCCTTGGCAGACATGGGAACTCCCCTCTCAGGCACCCGGTCTTCTCCCCTCCTCCATCTGAAGAGAGGTTGGGGGCCTGGAGACCCCACTGCAGAGTTCTGCTCTTCCTTCCCCTCCTTCCTGGAGGAGGAGGAGGGGGAGTGGTCTGTACAGTAGCTCCAAGGAGGAGCCCTCTGGGAGGGAGGTTCATCTTGAAGCTGTCTATTGATTTTTTTTGTCTGTTGATTTGAGGTGTCTTGGGGGCCCAGCTAAGCTGCATTGCCAGGCAGGAGGAATCAGGGCTGGTTGGCTTGGGCTGGGAGTGGGGGACTGTGCCCCCACCCATCTGAAGTTAGATTCAGACCAAAACAACAAGCCTGTGCTAGAAGGATGTGGCACGCAGTGGAGTCCTGGGTGGATGGCATTTTCAGACCCCCGGAATCCTCAGGGTGGGGACATAGGGGGCTGAGGTCCCTGATCACCTGAGCTGTGGGCTCAGCCAGGCTGGGCCCTGATCACCTCCAGGGTCACGGGTTCACCAAGGAGGCAGAGCCCTTGCCGAGGGCCACCCAGCACATCTGGTTGCTGAGCCAGGGTGGGGACGGAGGCCGCAGCTCTTCCCTCACCTAGAGCCGCCTCCCCCCACCCCGCAAATCCTCCCGTGTCTGAGTAGTTGGATGGCTTGGGTTCCTTGTTCCATGGGGCCAGCTGCTTGAGGAGAGAAGGAAACACTTGGACAGGAAGTGGCCTGACTTGGCTCTTGCCATCTCCCCCACCCCTGCAGAGCGCTGCAGCGGCCCCCAGCCCGGTGATGGGGAGCATGGCTCCCAATGATGCAATGGCATCAGGCCCCATGGCACCCGGCTTCTTCCAGGTATAGCTGGGGCTCCCTGTCTCCTGACCCTGGGTGGGCTTGTGTGGGAGGGTGACAGGCAGGGGCAATGACGGGGTGGGTATGCCCCTGCGGGCCTCGATAGTGCTGGTGAGGGAGGGGCCATCTGGCCTGGGCCCCCGCTGCGGGAGGGGCGGGGTCTCTGCACTAGGCCTGCGCCTGTGTGTGTCGGGGCGCCTGGGGCCGCACAGCTTGGCTCGCTGAACCACGGGTCCTGCCCATGACCTCTCCCTTTGGGTCCACCCCACCCCCGCCACGTCCCGCAGATGGGGCTAGTTGGCCCACTCTCCTGCCTCCACGGTGTCCCCTCCCCTCCCTGGCCAGGCTCAGCAGAGCCACAGGAAACCGTGGAACTTCGGGTGACCTCGCTCCTCCCAACCTCGCTCCTCCCAACCCACCTGGTTCTGTCCTTCTAGGGCCCCCCCTCGGCTCCCAGCCTCCCCCCCACAACCCCAACGCCCCCATGGTTGGGGCCTCAGGTTCCGGTAAGGACCTGTGGTGCCCCGCCCCCTCGAGCACGCACACCCCTCCCCCTGGCTCTTGGGCCCGTCCCACTGCGCTCCCACGCCCCCGGCGCGGCTGGCTGAGGTCTGCCGGCTGGTCTTGGAGGAGGGGGAGTATCCAGGCTGGGGGCCCGGGTGCGGCAGGAAGCGGGTAGCTTTGGGGGCTGAGTAGGTGGGGGGAGGTGCTGATCCCCGGCCCACCTCTTCCAGCCCTTCATGTCACCGCGGTTCCCAGGGGGCCCTCGGCCCACCCTGCGGATGCCGAGTCAGGTGAGAGACGGATGAGGGGAGGGGGGTCAGGAATTGGGCCGGGGTGGGGGCACCCACACTCAGTGCTGCCACTCCCCCTCCGCAGCCTCCCGTGGGCCTACCCGGTTCCCAGCCCCTCCTCCCTGGCGCCATGGACCCCTCCCCACGTGCTCAGGGTGAGTAGGGAAGCTCCCGCTGCTGTCCCCCGCCGCTCGTCAGGATCCCAGAGCCAGTTCCCCGCCGCCCACCGTGCAGGAACACCCCCAACCACCAGCACAGCGCCTGTCCACACCGGGGAACGGCCGCGGCCTGAGCCCTCTTCCTTCTGCCCCCAGGTCATTCGAGCATGGGCCCGATGCAGAGGGTGACGCCTCCACGGGGCATGACCAGCGTTGGGCCCCAGGTAAGGGCTGGGCCCAGGCGACAGGGCAGCTTCAGGGGCTGCCCTCTCTCGGCTTGCCCTCTCACGGCCCCTTTACCTTCACAGAGCTACGGAAGTGGCATGCGGCCCCCACCCAACTCTCTTGCTGGCCCGGGTTTGCCCACCATGAACATGTAAGGCCCTCAGGAACCCCGGGAGTGTGCCCATGCGGGTCACCACCCAGCTTCATGGGCTGGGTATGCTGGGGCAGACCCCGAAGCCGCACAACAGCCCCGATACTGTTTACGCCACTGCTGGGTGGGGAAACTCAGGCTCAAAGACCAGTGAGTGATGGATGGGGTTGGGATTTGAAGGCTGGCCTGGCATCTGTGCTTGGTTACTTCTCGGCCAACATCTGCTGCTCTGAGGGCACGTGGGGCAGGCTGGGGGTGTCAGGGAGTGTGTGCTGGGGGGGTGGCTTAGACCCAGGGTCCACCACTGTCTGTTCTAGGGGACCCGGAGTGCGTGGCCCATGGGCCAGCCCCAGTGGCAACTCGGTGAGTGTCCGGATGGCGTTGGTGGGGGGGGGATTAGGAGTGTACGAGTTGGTAGAGTGGGCGGGCTGCTCACAGTTGCCCATCTCCCCAGATCCCCTACTCCTCCTCCTCCCCTGGCAGCTACACGGTGAGTGATGCCGAAGCTGGGACACCCGACCTGGGGGCAGCGGTTGTGGGGTGGCAGTTGGAGGACTTTTCTCACCTTCTGTGTCTCCCTCTGTGTGCAGGGACCCCCAGGAGGAGGTGGGCCCCCTGGAACACCCATCATGCCCAGCCCTGGAGGTACTACAGCCTGGGCGGGGCATAGGGAGGGGTGTGTTTGGGTGAGGCCCTCTCACACACCCCCCCCTCACGTGCTGCCTCAGACTCCACCAACTCCAGCGAGAACATGTACACCATCATGAACCCCATCGGGCCAGGCGCCGGCAGGGCTAATGTGAGCTGGGGCTTGCGGGGGTCGGGGTGGGGGCGGAGAGGTGGTGGCCCGAGGCCCAAGCTGCTCCTCTGCCTGCAGTTCCCGCTTGGCCCTGGTCCGGAGGCCCCCATGGCCGCCATGAGTGCGATGGAGCCTCACCATGTAAACGGATCCCTGGGTGAGTGGGCGGAGTCCCGGGACACACAGACACCCACGCACACGCCCCCGCCCAGCTGCTTCGCGAGCCTCGTGCGCCCCCTGGCGGCCCCCTTCAGCCCCTCCGCCTCTGTGCTTAGCCGGCGTTGGGGGCGCGCCCCGAGCTTCTCTGGGCTCAGTGACTGGGGCTGGCAGCGCTGCGGGGAGGGTCCAGTAACTAAACCGGGGGGACGCCCGGCCGCCGGCACTGGCCCACCACCCCAGATCTGGGCCCTCCGCCTGGGACCCCCGGCGGTGCCCCAGTGGGCTGGGCCGAGGGAGGGGCCGCGGCCGCCGGGGAAGTTCGGGAAGGGGTCGGTGGAGCCGGCTTGGCGCGTCTGAGCCGCGTCACCGCCGTCTGTCGGTCCACAGGCTCGGGCGATCTGGACGGGTTGCCGAAGGTGAGGGGGCCGCGCTCCTGCGGGGGGCGGGGCTGCGGGGTCGGCCCGCGTGGAGAGGCCTAGTCCTGGTTGGGCCGCGCGGCAGTTGGGGCCTGGGCCGCGGGGCGGGGTGTTCCGCTCTGACCGCGGCCGCCCCCAGAGCTCCCCCGGCACCGTGGCCGGCCTGAGCAACACCCCGGGCACCCCGCGGGACGACGGCGAGATGGCGGCCGCCGGGACCTTCCTGCACCCGTTCCCGAGCGAAAGCGTAAGCGACTGCGTCGACTCCCCCCCCGCGGCGGCGTCGGGCCGGAGGGGCCTGGCGGGCAGACCCCGGCGGGGCGGCCGGGGGGCCAGAGCAAGACCGTGACCGCGGCGGGCCAGGTGGGGGGGCGGCCGCGGCATCCTTCCCTTCCTCCCGCCTTCCCCTCCCCAGGCCCGCCCTATCGCCCCGCCCCGCCCACATCCCACCCCAACCCTGGGACCCGCGGCCCAGGGCGGCCTCCCCACGCATCAACACCTGGTCCCTTTCCATCCCACGTCCACCCCGCCCTGTTCCCCCTTCCCCCCGGGGGCGGGTCCCAGCCTAGGCCGGAACTGAGCCGGCCCCCGCGCGCCACCCCCTCGTCTTTCCGCAGTACTCCCCCGGGATGACCATGAGCGTGTGATGGGGCCGCAGCCCCTTGCCCACTGCCGACCTCGGCTTCTGCCCAGCGCCCCTGCCCGGGGCCAAGGTCCAGGGGCTCGGGTGGTCTGCAGGGTGAGGGTCTGAGGTCACACCGCGGGCAACTGGACTCCCGGTCAAGGCTTGGATGGCTGGGAGGCCCCGCGCGAAGGACTCATTCATTTTCTAAAAAACGCAAGGACCTCAGAGACGTTCTTTCCTGTATGGGCCTTTCCCGCCATTTCTGTTTTGTCCAGGGGGCTCCTTGGGGGATTTCCTTTCCCCTGGAGAGCAGGGGTGGGCCCCAACAATAAACACAACTCGATTTTGGTTTTTGGCATCTGTTCTCGGGTTTCTTCACTTTGGCTCACAGCCACAGCCTGCTTAGCCTAACCTTCAAGGGTTGTGGTTAGGCAGAGTCCCCCTCCCCCGGGGGTTCTGGAAAGCCCCTGAGAGTTGGGACAGCAGAGTTTGGAAGGGTAGGTAGAAGTCCAGCTGGTGGAAAAGGGAGATGTGGCTGGTATTGGGGGCCGTTAGGGTTAGGTCGCAGGCACCAAGCATCCACAGGTGTGGCTCATAGCGGCACTGGCTTTATTGTCTGTCAGAAGGGGGCCCGGAAGGGTCGCGTGCTGAGGAGCAGTGGGGGCAGGAGTTACAGGGGAGCTGTATGGCCATGGCCTTAGGTGGTGGGCATCTGGGGTGCCTCAGCCTGTGAGTGCCCATAGGCGTCACCAGTACAGCCATTGGGGGCAGTTGGCGCTGATCCTTTCTTGCAAGGCACGGGGCAGGCGGTGGCCACATGCCCAACTTGCTTGAGGCCAGGGCGCTCCATCTTGTGCTCCAGAAGCATGTGGTTCTGCGGCGGGAGCCCCACGCAGGCCCTGAGAGATGGTCATGGCTCAGCGGGGCCAGACCCCAAGACTGCCCCGCAGTCCCTAGGCCCTGTGCACAGCCCCGCCAGTGGACATCTGGGCCATAGGTGGGGATCCCCAGGGTCGGGGCACACCTGAGGATATTCTCGATGCAGCTGCGCTGGCGGAAGAGCGCGTTGACCACTGGGCTGCCCGGTGGCGCAAGCGGCGCCTTGAAGAGGAAGCCAAGCAGCGACAGCACCGGGTGGAAGCTCTGCGGCTCCGGGTCGATGTCGGTGCAGAAGCTCACACGCTGGCACAGTTCAGTCAGCAGGGCCAGGTCCAGCATGATGGGCGCGGCCAGGAGTGAGTCCTGTGGGGCCAGCGGGTCAGGAGGTGGGCCGGGCTGGTGGGCAGCCCCACTCCTGCCCCCTCTTGCCCCACACCTCGCACGTGTTGTGCAGCACCAGCGTGTTGGTACCGCCCAGCATCAGCTCTGATGTGTACTCATCCAGGGCACGCTTGCTGTCACCCACGTATGGCACGTACTTGATGACCACCTGGGGGGCGGCACGAGGTCACACGGGTCCCTGCCCTTCTCTGTGGGGAGCACCAACCTACCCCACCCCACCCCACCCCTGCCCCTTGCCACGCCTGCGCCCCACGCACGCAGTGGTCGGGCTCTTCGCCCGGCGAGTAGAGCACTGGGTTGCTGTGCACCATGTCGTCCACCACGCTGGTCTTCGACACCTCCTTGGAGCGGAACTGTGGCGGCGCCGACAGGTTCTGCCCGTCGTTGTTGCCCAGGTGGTTGTAGCTCACGATGGACATGGTCTGCGGGGGCAAGGAGACCCGCGGCAGCTGCAGGCCCCGCAGCACACAAGCCCACCCCTCGGGGTCCACGCCTCCCCCATACTGAGCTGAGCAGCCCCCCAGGCCCACACACCTTGAGGCCAGAGCCAATAAGGAAGTCCACGAGCACGGACTTGACCTTGGTCTGCCCCGACTTGAAGTCGTCTCCACCCACAAAGACACGGCGCTGCCATGCAAGCTCGAGGGCACCAGGCACCAGCGTGTTCTGTGGGGACCCATTGAGGAAGGCGCAGCCCTCCAAGATGCTGGCCACGGCAAAGAGGGTGGAGGGCGACACTTCCAGGCCCAGCTGCGGGCAGAAGCGAGCAGTCAGCACAGAGGAGTTCTCGGGGGCTGGCCCTGGGCCTACTCCACCCCTTGGGTGCGCCCACCTGGATGGTGCGCAGCAGGTTCTCAGCGGTGTCATTGAGGCCCGGGACCACTTCACAGAAGCGCTCCGTGTTCGCTGTCCACAGCACGATGACTTTGTCCAGCCCGGCGCTGGACCGGAAGTCGCGGATGTCCCTACGGATCTGCTCCAGCTGGGGGCGGGGGGATGGAGGGGGAGGAGGTTGTACAGGCTCCCCCGACCTCTGGAGGCCTGGGCCACTCAGTTCCCCAAGTGCAAAGTGGGACCTTGACCCTCGGGATGGAAGCATGGGGACAAAAGAGGGGTAACAGGTGGTGGGGAGGGAGGACAAGTGGCAGGGGTAATGGACGCGGGGTGGGACTGCACCTGCTGCGCGCGCGTGCCCGGGATTACGTTGTCGGCGCGCGCGCTCTGGTTAGCTGCGATGAACTCGGGGATGTAGACGGAGGGCCGCGGGCGCAGGGCCTCCATGTGCGGCCACAGTTGCTCCTGCAGCCCCCAATCCAGTACCTGCGCGCGCCGCATCGCCTCCGCCAGGTTCAGCGACGATATGTCCCAGCCTGGGGGGGACCCTCAAGCTCGGCCCGGCCCCAATCCTGGGCCCCTCTAGGCCTCGCCTCCCACACCACCCCCGACCCAGGGCCCCGCCCACCGTCGAACACGAGGTCGTCGGGTGCCACCATGGGCAGCAGCGAGCTGAAGGGCACGAACACCTCCTGGCCCTCGGCGTCCAGACCCAGGCTAACAGTGCCCGCCTGCGTCAGCGAGCCGTAGTAGTTGGCCTCCTGGGTTGGGGGGGTGTGGGCAGAGGGGGCTGAGTGAAGAGTGGGCGTGGCGTGGGCCATGAGCTGGCCAGGACCCCTATCGGCACCCTCAAGCCCCGCCGTACTTTGGGGCACCTCCCCATGGCGCTCCAAGCCGGGGCGGAAGCCGCTCCGCTCCTGAGGTCCCACCCCGAAGCCCTCCCACACCTTAGGCTCCGCCCCCGCAAGACCCCTGAGGAGTTCCCCCCGCCCACCCGCGGAAGCCCCTCCCCGGAGTCAGCCCACAGCCAGAAACCCTGCCCACAGCCAGAAACCCTGCCCACTGCGGGCCCACTCCTCCGTCGAGCCCCTCCCCCTCCGCATGGATTCCTGCGAAGCCTTCTCTCCGACCGAGCCTCGCCCGACCCCCCACCTTGCGGCCGGTGCGCGTGGGCCAGGACAGGCGCAGTCGGTTGGCCAGCACGGCAGCGGTCAGCGTGGAGCCGTTGTTCCCGCCCCAGCCGACGAGCATGACCCCGAGCCGGGGCACCTGCCGGGCGGTCCGGAAGGTGAAGCGCGTGGACGTGGGGTGCACCTGAGGGCGGGCAGCTCGGTGAGCCGCGAGGCCGCAGGCCCCTCCCGCCTCACTGCACGGCGCGAGTCGCAGAAGTTGGGCAGTTCCCGCTCCCTCCCGGCTCCCTGGTTCCCCCAGTCCCATGGCCCGCCCGGTCGGTCCCTCGCTTACCTTGAGGACGCCGCCCTCGCGGCTGAGGCACGTCGTCCGGTACTCATACTGCGCCTCGATGGCCTCGGGGCTGTAGACCACGTCGGGGCTCTCGACCACGAACTCAGTTGCGGCCTCCATCGCGACGAGCTGGGGGCGCGGGGTTGCCAGGAGGTCAGAGGGGACCCGAGAACCGGCCGGGCCAAGCCGACTTCGGTCCCCGGGGAGCCTGCACCCCTCCTGGGGCGGCACTCACCGGCGCGGAGTCGGCTGGCACAGCGGGGGACAGCTAGGGCTCCGGGCGCGCGAACTCCAGAGAAAAGAGCCGCGGCCCCACCCCCGCCCCGCCCCTCGCTCCGCCCGCGCAGGGGAGGAGGGGCGCTCGCGGGGGGGAGGGCGCGCACCGGCTGTGGGGCTCGGGTTCGAGGCCCTTTTGCCCGGAGCTTCCGCGGCTATCTGGTCCCCGGCCCGGCAATCACGTGGGCCGCAGCCACCTCCCATCCCCACCCCCCGCCGCCCCGGCCCTAGCTCGGCGCTCGTGATTAACTTAGGGCCCGCGGCCGCTTATCCCCATTTTACAAAAGAGGACTTTAAGGCTGTAAGTGAGCGCCAGGCCCCAACCACAAGGCAGGAGGTGGAGCTAGGCTAGGAAGCTCATTCTTTGCGTGAGGGGGACCAGGGGGCGCGTCTCTGGAGAAACTGAGGCACGGGACACTGAGGCAGAAGACTAAGTCAGGATTCGGATTTCAACGCGAGACGCTCCTCCAGCCCAGGCTGCCTCCTCCTCCCACTTCCTGAGCAGCAGCACCCACCAGGCACTCCACCCCCACAGGGCTCGCATGGAGCGGGGGTGGCGGCGAGTCCTCGAGTTCTCGGTGTCCTCACCTATAGCAGAAGGGCTTGATAGGGCCGGGCTGGAGTGGGGGCAGGGGGAGAGACTGTTCTGTGGGGAAAGGAGGGAAGCGGATGGGCAGGGCAGAGGTGGCCAGCTGGGAGGAGCTAGGCCTGCAAAGCACTGAGCCCCTCTAAGCGCCCAGTGATAAAGGAGCGTGGGAACTCGGCAGGCGGGCGGGGGCGGCTCCCCCAGGAACTTTCCAAAACAAGCGGCCTCCTCCGGCTGGAAAGTTTCCACCGCTGGAGCTGGCCCAAAAGGTGGATCGTTGGGAACGTTTGCAGGAAACTTGGTCAGAGCCTGGCCTTGGGGAGTGGGGGCTCTAAGACTCTGGTCCAGGCTTTGCCCTCAAGGGACCCCAGTGTAGGGGATTCAGAAGTGGACTTGGGGCACTCCCAGCCAGAGGGACCTAAGAGGCAGGGGTGGGCAGGGCAGACTGCTTGGAGGAGGTGGCTGCTGGAAGGGGTCTTGAGATAATCAGACATCTCCTATCAACGATCTGAAGAGCAGCTGCCCAGGCAAAAACCTGGGGGACTGGTTTCAGGGGCAGATGAAACAGGGCTGGGTGTGAGGGAGAGGGAGGCAGTTTGAGGACCAGGGCAGACCCTCAGGGCTGGGGACAGGGAATTCCTTATAATAAATATTTGGGTTTTGTCCCCGGTTCCTGGCTGGAGATTGAGTTCAGTCACCAATGGCCAAGGGCTTCCCTGGTGGTCCAGTGGTTAGGACTCCGCCCTTCCACTGCAGGGGACGAGGGTTAGATCCCTGGTTGCGGAACTAAAATCCCGCATGCTGTGTGGTGCGGCCAAAAATTAGAAGAAAAAAAAAATTACCGATGGCCAGCGATTTACTCAATCATGCCTATGTAATGGAACCTCTGTAAAAAGAACCCCTAAACAACAGGATTCGGGGGAACACATGGAGGTGCTGGGAGGGTGGCCCACCTGGAGGAGTCATGGCAGCCCTGTACCATTCCCCACACCCTGCCCTTGGCTTCTCCTCCATTCGGCTGTTGAAGTGTTTTCCTCAGCACTGTGAGCCATTCTAGCAACTCACCAAACCCCTGAGGGGGCGGGAGGGAACCCCTGATTTATAGCGGGTTGGTCAGAAGTCTGGGTGGCCAGGGACTTGTGGCAGGTGTCTGAAGTGGGGGCCTGAGCCCCTTCACCTGTGGGGTCTGATGCCAGACCTGATAATGGAACTGTTGGACCTCCAGTTGGTGTTGGAGAATCTGCGGGAGGCTGTACCTTCAGGCTGTGTGTGATGTCACAGGAATGGGTACAGAAAGGTCCCCAAAGACCCAGCCCTGGGAAACCCCAGCACTCACAGGACAACCTGTGGGAGGTGCTGGCAGGAGGGTGGTGGGGGCAGAGCGGACCCGGGCAGGGTCCCTGGAGGGTCAGTGTTGGGGCAGCTGGGAGGGACGTGGCTGCTTTGATTCCAAGCTGTCAGTTGGTGCTGTAAGGCCATTGCGGGGACCGCCTGGGTGTGTGACACGGGGTCAGTGTGCTGCCTGGCGGTGAGCAGTGAGCGACTGGAGACCCCTGATCCACCAGACCGCAGGCTTCCGAGGGCAAGGGCAAAGCTGTTGAGGTCACTGCTGAGTGCCAGCGCCCAGATGGAGCCTGGTGCACAGGAGGGGCCACAGGATCTGGGTGCAGGATGTTGCTGTCTGGCAAGTGGCAGGGGCCGGTGGGTGACCCCAAGCCCCTTGGCCACGGTGCAGGTCGTGAGGGTGGGAAGACCCTGCTGGGCCCCTGAGGGACTGGACTCAGGTGCCGTCGGCTCGGGAAAGGACGGTCAGGGAACCGCCTGTGGCCATGGTGCCATGGGGCAGTGTGGGGGCCGTGGGGGAGGCGGGTAGGCAACGCGAGGCTGAGGCGCGGGAGGCCGAAGGAGGCAGGTGTCGGCCCTGGGCCCGGGGCTGTGGCGGCAGGGACATCGTTACCCCTTAGAACAGCACGGACAGGCCGCCTGGGGAGCAGGGTACATTCTGCCCCATGGGGCCTGCCTGACCTCCCCTCCCGCGCCCCTCAGATTCCTGGGCCGCCTCGGAACTCAGGCCAAGGCCACTGGCCAGCAGGGCCACCAGAGAGGCTAAGGCCCACAGTCCCTGACCCCTGGACCCCTTTAATCCTGGTCTTATTCTTTGCTTTTCCTTCCTAAAATAAACATTCCCCCCCACTGTGTCCTTGGAGGGTAGAACCTGCCCCCTGCCTTCTCCTCACCTAGAACAAGGGGCAAGGATGGCCATCCGGCTGGTGTCCTGAGCCAGTGGGGCTCCACTGGGCCTTGGTGTCCATGTCCCCATGGGGGGGGCAAGGGGACCCCCCCCACCCCAGCGTGTGGCCCGGGAGGAATAATCAAGCAGTGCCGTTACTCATTGCCGTTTCATCAGTCAGTCACAGCTTGTTACCCCAAATAAGGGCACTCCCTTTGCCCCATGTGGCCCCCCTACTGGGGGCTTTGGCCCTGTGGGAGCCCCGGGGACCCCCCTGCTTGGCACAGCCCACCCTGCACACTCCACGGGGGCACTGCCCTTCTCATACACCGGCCATGGCTCCCCGCTGCTTCCACCTCCCATCTCTTGACATTCCTCACCCATGACCAGGCTGTCTGGCCTCCTGCTCTGGCACCTACCTGCAGGGCCCTCCGCCTCAGCTCAGCCCTCCACCTGCCCGCCTCATTCCCGGGCAGTGGCTCTGGCAGTACTAGCCTGTGCCCCGCCCATCACCATGCCTCCTCACCCCAACCCACCCCAACACAGAACCAGCCGCCCACCCCCAGGGAATGACACATACACTTCCAGCTTGGGCCGACAGGTTCAGTTCAGTGAAATTTATTGTAGGTTGAAAAAAATCAGCATTCACCTGTTTAGTGTACAAAAAGGACACCAGTTCTTCTAAGAAAACATTAGGAAACTAAAGATGCAGACGCCTTTCAATTGTAACATTTTGGCAAAAGTGAAAAGTTCTTGTAAACACCAACTCCATGGCTCAAAAGTTTTTCTCCACAGTACAATATTAAAAGGAAAAAAAAAAAACCAGTATCAATAAGTTAGACCATATTTAATCAGCTAGAACTTTTGTCCATCAACCCCCAAAGCACAAAACTTTTCTTAGCTTCATGATTCCTTAAAAGGAGAAAATAAACAACAACAATAAAAAACAATGAGGAGGAGGAAATTGAACTGAGAGTCCCTTGAACTGGATCCCAGGGCAGAGGGCCGCTCGGCCCTCCAGGGTGGGGCCTCCTTGAGTGCTCCCGTTTCACCTGAGTCTGCACGTCCAGGCTGAGTACAAGATGGCTGTCGGGGGAACCTGGGGTCCCAGGGTCTGCTCAGCCCTTCCCCCTCTCCATCCCAAATGAGAAACAAAACAACAGCTGTTGAAACAGAAAGGATCAGCATCCTCGGCACTCACCCCAGGGGTCCCACAGAGACTCTGGGGTGGGGTGGGCACAATGCAGGCGTGCCTGCTCTTTGGGAAGCCATTAGGAGACACCGCCACAGCTCAGAAAACTAGACGTGTCTACGTGAGCATTTCCGCTCTCCCTTGCTACGGCTCCCGGCAGCACCTCCGCCCCCGTGACCCCTGGGCTGTGGGCTGCAACCACCCCCATGACCTTCCCCAGTTGTGGCTTGGCTGAACACGGCTTTGAATTCATGTGAACGCTCGCTTTAGACCCCACCGCGCCCGGGGGTCCCTCACACACAAACACGCACGCCCCCTGACGCCCTGGGGGACATTAGACTAGGCACAGTGACTAAGCAGCAATTGGGGTGTCCTCGGGCCAGCACCCCCAAAATGGGTGGATCCGGCGCCTTTTCTGAGCTCACTCTTGCCCCCGCCCCCCCGCCCCCGGCTCTATCGACCCCCCAGCCCCTCCCTGAGTGCAAACCCCGTGGCGGCTCTGCAAAGACGACCCCAGGACCCACAAGTGGGCTGAGGGGCGGGGCGAGGTCAACAGCATGGAGACCACTTGGTCTCAACAGTGCGAAATGAAGAGCAGCAGCAAAGGGGAGAATTGAGAAGACAGTAAAATAAAATCCGACACTGCTGCCGCAGAGCGCGGGCTACAAGCACAGAAACTCCCAGTGACCCCTGACAGCTGAGGGCCTGGAATAGCAGGGCGGGCCTGGTGGCTCCCAGCAGCTGCTCCTGGACCAGCTGGAGTTTTCCAAATAGAGCTGCGGGGGTCGCATTGCCCTGCCCGCCCTCTTAGAGCCAGGGAGAGGCTGTGTGTGAGGGAGACCAGCGTGGGAGAGGCACCCCTGCCCGCCCACCATGGGTTCTCTCCTGGGAGCCCTGGAGCTCGCAGAAACAACGCCTAACTTCCCGAGCATCTGTAATACTGTAGAAAGGACACAGGGCAGCGCCTAGACCCTGGGCGTCCAAGGAGGGGAGGCACAGGTTTAGAAAAAAGATGCTTTCTCTTTCGTATAAAAATAGACTCAAGTCTCATAAGCAGTAGCTAAAAGTGGCTGTCTTTGTATAAAACTAGAAAAGGCAGGCAGGCAGGCCGGCCTTGGAGTCTTTCACTGACAGGAAGCTGAAGCCCCTGCGGGGCGGGGGGGGGCGCTGGCGAGGAGGTGGGCTTCTTGGGGAGCCCATCTGGGTGGGGAGGCTGCTCAGGAGGTGTGTGGGGCCCTGGGGGAGGTGGACACCCCACCTGGGTCTGTGTGACCTGTGGGCGCCAGGGCTGCAGGGACTCCCCTGAAAGCCGGCGTTCCTGGCTCAGATGAATGCGTCTTCCTCACGTTTATTTTTTCAAATAAATCTCTTGTTTCCTCATCTTCAGCTCCCCCTCGCCCCCAGCTCCCCCACCATCCAGAACGGTCAGCCCGGTGAGGTGAGCTGGCCTGGCTGGCTGGGTGGGGCCTCCTGCCCTGTGGCCTTGAGCTAAGGCCAGGCCTGCAGCTGCCGCTGGTCGTACTCAGCGATGAGCCTCTTGATGTGGGCCAGCTTGCTGTGCAGGTACTCGCAGCGGTGCTTCTCCTGGCTGTAGTTGGTGTTGGTCTGTAAGAGAGCGGCCGGGCTGACACTCGCCCACACGGCCAAGGCTGAGAGCCCAACCCGAACTCGAGCTGCCCCGCTTGGCTGCCCCAGGTTCCCACTCGCCCTGCTTGCGGCCTGAACTCTCCATGCCGTGACAGGGACCCCTGCTCCGCCCCTCGGCTCCACCCTGGGAAACGGTCACAGCCAGGGTGAGAGGCTGAGACAAGATAGGTCATGAAGCTTCCACGCTGGGCTGGGGCCTGGCTGGCAGGGAGCCGCCCTGGCACACGTGGCCCTCAGGAACGTGAGCTGCTGTCGTGGAACCACATCGCAGGAGGCTGTCAGGGAGCCCAAGGCTGGGAGGCGGAAAGGACCTGGGGCTGTGCCCATCAAACACTGGGAGAGTGGGGGTGGGGGCTGCACCCAAGCTCATACGACAGGCTCAGCTTCTCAGCTGTGACCAGGGGCGAGGGCTACTCCGAGGGCCTGAGACCAGCCCAGCGAGGCCCTTCCTCCCTCCCTCCTCTCCCAGACTTCAGCGCCACTCATCTTGAAACAGCTTCTGACCCCACCCCAGCTACCCCCAACAAAGGGATGGAGACTCACCTTCTTGATTTTTCGATATTCCTGTAAAATCTGCCCACGAGTAGTCTGGAGGAAAAACAAAAGAGAAAGCGAACAATGCATTACCTGCAGAACACCCCCACTGAATGTCCCCTTCTCCCTGATAACCTGCGACCTGCAAGGTCACTGCATGCCGGGGGACAATGGCCTCAGCGTGGCGTGATGGCGTGAGGAAGCGCAGAGGAGGGGCAGGGGGCAGGCTGGGGGATGAGCAGTGCAGGAGGTGGGGGAGGAAGCTGGGCCAGGGGAGCGAGGGGCAGGCGCCCAGCCTCAGGGACAAGCACACGAGGCCTCGCGGCAGGAGGGGCGGGCTGGTCAGAGCCTCTGGAGGAGGCAGAGAGCAGATGGGACGGCCCCCTTCCCTCGCACCCAGCTGGCCTGTGCACCGTTCAAGGCCAAGCGCAGAGGCCCCCTGACCACCTGGGGAGTGTCCCTGTGGGGCCTGCAGGGAGTGGGGAGGACAGAGATGCCCTGGGGATTTTCTGTCCTAGACCCTCAGAGGCCCCATTTCTCTGCCCCAATCACGAGCCATCTCCTCTGGAAACCCAAGTGGCCTCCACCAGGGGAGATGGACCCCAACACCACGATTAATCAGGGCTGGCCCTGCAGTCGGGTAACCAGCGCTGAAAGGTGGCACAAGGGGGAGGGCTGGCGTCCCAGGGCTGGTGACCAAGCACCCTGCAGTGAGCTCCCACAGGGGATGGCTTGGGGAACCCAGGTGCCCTTGGCCAGAGGAAGACGGTTGGGGCGGGGGAACCCCAAGGACCCTCCATCCCCTCCCACCCCCCACTGTGTCTGTGATGGCTCTGATGGGCCGTGGGATGTGGCCTGGCCAGCCCCTCCTGGCTGGGGGACTGAGAATTCTCGTGTGATGTGGGTAGTGGGCTGCAGAGGGGACCCCAGGCGCTCTCAGAGATGGGGACACAGGCACCCCAGCCCGCTGCTCCCCGCTGTCTCCACTGCTCGGAACACCACCCCCGCCTCTGTGGGTCATCTCCCACCTGCGAAGTCGGTCACAGCCGGCCCCACTGCTGAGGACGCTGAGCTCCAGGGACAGGCCTAAACCACTTGGGGAGTGGGAAGGAGGGGCGAGCAGGGCCCTCAGCCCAGAATACAAGGGAACATGCCCGAGGATGCCAGCACCGGGCAGAGCCATTGGATGTGCGTGGGCAGGGCTCTACCTCGTACTCCTCAGAGCCCTGGGAGAGCTGCCGGAGCTGGGCATCGAGCTGCGTGAAGCGCCGCGTGACCTGCTCGATGCGGGCGTGCAAGTCTCGGTATTCGCTATACTCAGCATTGAAGTCGTTTTTGTAGCTCTGGCGCTGCTCCGAGGAGGAGATAGTGGCATATTTTCTGGAGAGACCAGAGAGAGGGGCAAGAGGGGCTCAGGGGGCGGCAGGAGAGAGCCTGGAAGTGCCCACAGCCTTGCGGCCGGCCCCACCCAGGAAGCAGCCCTGACCTCGAGCAGACTGGGCCGGGAATTCACACACGTGGCCTGGGGTCAGCTCTGCCTCTGCTAACGTGCAGGGCAGGGGCCGGGAGGGGAGAGGCACAGCCGGCAAGGGAAGTACTCACAGCAAGTAGTCGGGAGTCTCCGAGGTCGACGTGGGAACACTTGAGCTGCTGCAGGTCCCATTTAAACCTGCAAAGAGCAAACGCATAACTCCTGAGTCCACAGCTCGTGTGTCCACGGTGAGATCCTCAGAAGGTTGATGCCTTGCTGTCTGAAGGCCCTGGAGGGGACGCTGCGTGCAGAGGATCGCTGAGGCCATGTGGCGGGAGCCAGGACCGGCAAAGGAGGCATGAGCACTGAGCAAGTGCTGTCTGGCCACCTCGGGGGTCCAGCTGCAGCCAGGAGTGCCCTCAGCCCGTGGGATAAGTGGCGAGGCAGCGTGGTGTGTGTCCCCAAAGCACAGCTGTGCAGAGATGGCATCGTGGGTACGTTTTCGGCAAGCACCCCAAAGGACGGATTCATTGCAGGGCAAAGCCTCGGCAACTCGTCCAGAGTCTCTGCCGCCTCCACTGACCTCGTGTAAAGGATCACTAAGCTGAAAACCGGTGACCCAGGGGTATCCCGGGCTCCAGCCCTACAGGACAAAGACAGACGGCCACCAGGGAAAGCCCTGGCTCCTGTCCACACCTCTCCCGGTGGATGGAGTCGCAGGCTCTGCAGGCTCCAGTCCCTGGTCTGAGCCACCCCCTCTCCCCATCCTCCCGTTCCTCACACCAGAGATGGGACTTCAGGATCAGAGAGGCAGCCCCGGAACAGGGCTGGGCTGGTGGCTTGAGAGGCCAGGGACTGTGACACAAGACTGTCCACAGGGCTCAAGGCCTGCCCAGGCTGCAGTCGACCAAAGCTACAGTCCGGTCCGTTTCCCCTGGGAAACTGTTCCAGCTGGCCTCCCCCTCCCCACAACTTAGAAGCAATTTTATCGCTTTGAAGCATATCCTGAGTGCCTATTTTTGTGCCTCTCTCAGAGGGAAGCAGCCCACCCAGTGGATCAGCAGTTTGCTGAGCCCTCCTGTGGTTTTATACTCCGGCGCGAGGTGCCATTCCCACCAATGGATGGAGCCCACCCCCACCTGGGTGTCATCTTTGAAGAGGCTGTGGCCTCCCCAGAATGCAGCCCAACAGGCACATACATGAAGGTTTAGTCTACACTCCCACCACCCACACCCCACACAGGACAGGCCTCCTGGGGTGTTCCGCCTTGAGGCTTAGGGTCAGACTGACCTGGCACCCAAGACACTGTTGGGGTCCAGCCTGTGGCAAACCTTTGTGGTCCCCACTCCTGCTCCGGCACTGGCTGCGTGAGGCTGTCACTTGGCTGCCCCTGCACCAGCCGAGCTGGTTCCCACACACATGTGTCCCCTCCACTAGCTTCTCCTGTGCCTCCCCAGGGCAGGGGGTGCAGGGACATGTCTGCGAGTTCACCCTGCAGGACCCAGGTCTGGGTGCCAATGAGAGAGGGTGCCCCCAATTCCACACAGGGGTCAGTGTGCCTGAGCTTGGCCTGGCTGAGCCCAAGCCCTCTACCCAGCATGCCAGCCTGCCCAGGAAGGCACCCTCTGGCCACAGGAGGGATCCACAGCCTGAGCAAGAGTCGGGGGCAGGCACGAGGGTGGGCGTAGGACCCAGGAGTGGGCCTGCGGCATAGGGGGATGAAGATGGCCAGAGGGGGGCCTCGAGAGCGGGGGCCACAGGGAGGCTGAGCTGAGCCACCTGCCTGACAGGTGGAGGCCGCCACACCTGTCAGGGTCAGAGGCGATCACAGGGCAGGGCTCGGACAGCAGGGCCAGACTAGGGGGACAGTGTCACGCAGAAGGGTGGGTTAAACAGATGCCCATCCCTCTGCCCCATAGGACATAAGGGTGAGGAAGCTTCCTCAGGGGCTGACCTGGAGCCCTCTCCAGCAAGGCTGGGGGAGCATTCAGAGAACAATGCTATTGTTAACGGTGGGTGGGTAGCTCCTGCCTGCACGTGCCCCCAACCCAGGAAGGAGTCACAACAGATGTTACAGCAGGGGGGGGTGGGGTGGGGTGTGGTGGGTGTGTGGGTGTGTGTGTGTGTGTGTGTGTGTGTGTGTGCTGGGAGCTTGGGGACATGTTACAGCAGTGGTGTGTGTGGTGTGTGGTGTGTGTGTGTGTGTGTGTGTGCTGGGAGCTTGGGGACATGTTACAGCAGTGGTATGTGTGTGTGTGTGTGTGTGCTGGGAGCTTGGGGACATGTTACAGCAGTGGTGTGTGTGTGTGTGTGTGCTGGGAGCTTGGGGACATGTTATAGCAGGGGTGTGTGGTGTGTGTGTGTGTGTGTGCTGGGAGCTTGGGGACATGTTACAGCAGTGGTGTGTGTGTGTGTGTGTGCTGGGAGCTTGGGGACATGTTACAGCAGGGGTGTGTGTGGTGTGTGTGGTGTGTGGTGTGTGTGTGTGTGTGTGCTGGGAGCTTGGGGACATGTTACAGCAGTGGTGGGAATGTTACAGCAGTGGTGTGTGGTGTGTGTGTGCTGGGAGCTTGGGGACATGTTACAGCAGTGGTGTGTGGTGTGTGTGTGTGCTGGGGGCTTGGGGACATGTTACAGCAGTGGTGTGTGGTGTGTGTGTGTGCTGGGAGCTTGGGGACATGTTACAGCAGGGGTGTGTGTGGTGTGTGGTGTGTGTGTGTGCTGGGAGCTTGGGGACATGTTACAGCTGTGGTGTTTGGTGTGTGTGTGTGTTTGTGTGTGTGTGTGTGTGTGTGTGTGTGTGTGTGTGCTGGGAGCTTGGGGGGGCTTTGCAACCACCTATTACCACTATCATTTGAGCTGCCTGAGAGACGGCTTAAGGTGGATCACTTGGCGCCAGACCCAGCTTCTGGTGCCTCAGTTACCCTTTTCCTTTTCCTTGGGGCCTCTACTCCCTGGGTTGCCTGACCCCAAATGTCACTTTCTCACCTCGGCTTGGGGAGGAGCTGCCTGGAGCTGACGCACACCGGGCAGGGCCCAAAGCCATCTGAGCCTTGCGTGTGGGCCGGCCCGGGCAGCATCTTCCTGGCCCCATCTGATGCCCGGCCCCACAGTGCTCCCACCCAGGGCCCTGCCAGAAGCACACAGCATCCGGCATCCGCTTCTGCCATCTGGGGCAGAATGCGCTGCCCGGCTGCTCAGCAGTTTGCTGAGTGATGTCTCTGTGACCCTGTGTGATGTCTCCTCCCATGAGCCTGTCTCCCTGAGGAGGAGCCGGATCAGATGGCGTGTGCTCAGGGAACCGGGGGGCCGCCTTCTCTCCTGCGGCCCACCCACAGGTGCTAGGAAGCCTAGCGTGCAACAGGGTTGAGGAATACCAGGGGACTTGACGGAACTGCAATGTCCGTCTTCACCGGACCAACCCTGCTCTTCCAGGACCTGCCCTCCAGCCACAGAGGGAGGGGCTGGCAAGCCCGTGAAGGATAGGTGAGGACAAATTTAAAAGCCTTAAGGAGAAGTGGCTCCACCCCATCCAGGAATGCCCCCTGCTGGGAACCCTCCTGAGGAAATAATCAGAAAGCTGCAGCAGGTGACGTGGCCCGAGGCTGCGCCTCTGTTGCCAGGACATGCTGATAAGGTTAAATTACATGAAAGGAAATTCACAATGGAGTCCCTATTGCTAAGAGAGCTCTCTAAAAATGGAACCAAGAGGCCACTAAGGAAGTGTGACTTGTGCAGTCTCAGCCTAGATGGAATCTGACCTTCTGACGCGATGAAGTCATCTGCCAGAAACTTGTGACAGCCTATCTACTCATCAGACCCCCTACCCTAAAAACACTCGTGACACTGTCTACTTACTGGACCCCTAACCTAAAACAAATATTTTCTGACTTGCGTCAGAGTTAAACCATCCTCACCAGGCAACCTTTAACAAACTCGTGGCTTTTTGTCTTTATAAGCCGGACTCCTTCTCCTCCTCAGAACACTCTTTCGCGCTCACCTGAATCTATGTCTCCTGAACTGTAATTTTTAAGACCTCAAATACACGATTTTCTTATTTGCAGCCTCCTGAATTATTCTTGGGGTTGACAGTAGCCACAAGGGATGCTCGGCTCAGGTGCCTAGGGCTATAACTGGAGGCGGGGCGGCTCTGGGGGACATGACCCCAGCCCCACCGCCATCCTAGCCCATCCATGCGCCTCCCCAGTGCCCCGGGCCTGAGAAGGTTTCCCTGCTCAGCACATGGCCCTGGGCAGCCTTGCACCCCTCATCCTGCTGAGGGTCTCTCCACTGCCAGCTTCCTCACAGGCTGCAACTGCAAGACCGTGTTCTGGCTCTTACCTTCTGTTGTTCTATGGACAGTCTCCCACCTCCTTCTGGGCCCACCTCCCAAACCCTTTCTCCACAGGCTGAAATGTTCGCCTAGCAGGCCACACCAGGTCCCTGGTGATCCAGGGGCTGCCCACCTCCCTCTCCACCAGGCCCTGCCCCCCACTGCCTTCCCTGAGCCCCAGTCCCACCCTGTTCTCTCTCTGTGTCTGGGACCTCCCCGTAGCCAGAGCTGGGCCCTGGAACTGTTGCTCTCCCTGTGTGATGTCTCCTCCCGTGAGCCTCAGCTCCATCAGGCTCCAAGCCCCTGGCCCCCAGAGCTGGCCTGGTACACACAGGACTGCCAGAGGCTCTCAGAATAACAATGCCAGGGCAGTCACAGACGAGCCGGTGCGAGGACACAGGAGGCAAAGAGGCCTAATGTGCAAGCTGAGCCGAAGTGGGGGCTCGTGGGCAGCCCTCTCGGCACTCTGTGGAGTGAGGGTGGTGGGCATGGGGCCGGTGCTCAGGCTCCTGGTGACACCCTCCTGCAGAGCCCCTGCCCCTAGGCCTGCCTCTTGGCACCTACCCGGGGCGACTGGTGGGGCTCCAAGGGGGCCCGACATCTGGTCTGGCGGCCGGGGCCGGTGCCTGTCCTCAGCCGCCCTCTCCTTGTCTTTGTGCTTCTTGGATTTCTTCTTGGACTTGCCGTGCAAGGAGGTGCCATGGGGCCTGCTGGGCTGGGCACAGTCCGTCAGCAGGGGCAGGCTGAGGCACTCAGTAGGTGCCGGGGCGGCCACTTCCCCACGCTCGCAATCCCGGCCGCTGTGGCCCAGGTCGTTGCTGACGTCGGCCAGGGGGTCGTGGGCCCGTGGTGGCTCCAGCCGCAGGGGCAGGTGGGCGTCTGTACCAGCCAGTGGGCCCGGGGTGGGAAGCAGGGCCTCACGGCCGTGGGGCACACTCAATTTCCCATTGACTGCAGGCTGACCTCTCTGGGTGAAGTGCGATATCCTGGTTTTCTTGTTGGCCAGAGGGTCGATGAAATCAGGAGGCTGTGGCCGTTTCTGGGAAGGAAAGGAGACAATTTCAGAGGGGAGCCTGTGCCTAGAGTTACTGCGGAGAGGCTGGGCACCGCAGGCCCGGAGGAAACCCAGTGCCCACACGCAAGGCCCACGCTGACCACATGGGGGCGCGCGAACACTAGCCAGGCCCAGGATGCCCAGAGCTCAGCAGCGGCTGCTTGCCCAGGGTCTCAGCTCTCAGCTGGGCCCAGAGGCCACCAGAGCGGAGGAAGGGCGCTGGGTCATTAGTGGACCTGGTTGCAGCCCAGAAGGGCCACCTCTGGGAACTGGTCTAAAACATCACTGGGCTCAGCATCGTCCCATCCCTGGACGATGGGAAGAGTGACAGAGCCAATCTGAGTGACACAGGGCAGCCCCACAGGCCAGGACCAACACCTCCAGGCCCCTGACTACTTGGATCCCCATGGCAACCCTGTGACATGGTGCAGGCTTCATCCCCATTTCACAGACAAGAACACTGAGGCCCGTGAGGCAAGGCCAGACCACAGGAATGGAGCCAGGATCAGACCAGGTGGCCCAGGACCAGGGAAGCAGCGGTAGGGAGAAAGAAGGCAGATGGGCAACCCAGGATCAGAGGGAAGCAGTGGGGACGCAAGTGAAATGAGGCCCTCTGCTCTCCACAACGGCCCTACAGCCACGGGGAGGCTTTAAGGGTCATGGGCCTAGGCTGGGTGCCTCCAGGGCAGAGGAGGAAGAGGGAGAAGAGGGGCTGGCCCCTCCCAAGCAGGGATGGAGACATGGGACTCATAAGTCAGAGCACGCAGGTGGGTGGGGAGAGCTTTCACCAAACAGCTCGAGCAACGGTGAGGTGAAGATCAAGCCCCCAACAGCAAGGCCCCCCCCAAATGCCCTTCCCGACTACTGACTAACATGGCCGTGGCCACTGCTCATAGGACCCCACTGGGCCCTGGCTGGGCTGCAGCCATACACTTGATTTTCCAACAGCCCTGGGAGGCAGGAGCGCCCACCATACAGAGAAAGCAGGAGGCTCAGTGTGGTTCAGCAGCCTGCCCTCCCTCAGCCACATACCCACAGGTAAACCAAGGAACCATAACCAAGTCCCAGGCCCAGGACACCCAACCCCCAGCCAGCTGTTCACTCATTCAAGAAAGCTTGCCAGCCCTGAGCCGAAAGCCCAACAGGCTCCGTAAGAACCAAGGTCAGGTCAGGCCCACTGGCTCTGGTGAGACCCACCCTCCCTCCCCACCACGCTCCTACCTGAGGGGGTGAGGCTGAGCTCCCATGCTCGCCTGGAGGACTGTTGGCCGCAAGGTCCCCAGGGAGGCCACCTGAGCTCTGTGGCTGGCACAACTTCCTGCAAAGGAGAAGCAGGGTGGGTTGGAGGGATCCTCAGCAGTGCCCTGTGGGGCGCACACACGCCCACCTGTCCCTGCACTGACACCACGCTGTCCCATTCACGCCCAGTGATTTGGGGAGGGCCTGACTCCAGAGCAGAGCCAGAGCAGGGCTGAGTGTGATGGGTACACCAGGGCCCGGCAGGCAGAGAGCAGCCTGAGCGCATTCCACCCTGGGTTTATCCACAGCTGCCCTGCGGCCAAGGTCCCAGCCTCACTGCCAGGAGGACTGTCCCGTTGGGTGTTCTGCACCCAGAGAAGGGTCAGATGACCACCCACTCATCTAGACTCCCATTACCATGGAGACCAAGGACCCATATAAAACTGACCAGACACTCAAGATCCATGCTGTGTCCCCAGGGGAGCTGCTGTCACTGGGGTGCTGGTCCTCACTTTTAAAAACAACTGTCATCCTAATAAACAACACTCACTGCAGAAACAGAGAACACAGAAGAGGACTGAGATGCCCTGGTCTGTGGTGGGAGGGCCTTCCAGATTCAGCTCCCATCGTCCTGGGAGCCCAGGCCACAGCACCTCCAGGGATGGCAGGGGTGGCCACCAGTCCGGCGGGACGCGAGCACAACAATGTAGCCAGGGAAGAGAGAAGAAACACCCCAATGCCTGACACACAAATGGAGGCCCCCGACAGTCACCCCGGCTCGGCGGGGGGGAGGGGGCTCTCCGCTTAGCCTCCTGCACTCCCAGAGACTGTGCGTTTCATGGGAGCCCAGGCAGCTGGCCAGGTGCTGGGAGTGGTGCCGAGGGCCCTCCACGCCCTGCAGGGAAGCTGAGCTGAGGTCCAGGGCCATGTCTACGCTGCTCTAACCAGTGACAAGCAGAGCCCCGCCCCTGACCAACAGCCATACTCTAGACAACTGCTGCTGTCCCCTCCACGGTGGCCTAAAATGCAAGCAGAGCCACAGGAAAAAGGCCCGAAACATGCAGGCGCTTGAGGCAACACAATCCACGAGGCTGAGGGCAAGTCTGCTGCTCCAGCCACATGGAAGCAACCAGAGCTTTCGGTTAAAGACAGAGAACCAGGTATTTACATCCACTCTCTTTCAAGCCCCCACTAAAAAGGCATAAAAGAGAAAGGGAAAAAGAGAGCAATGAGGGGACTTCCCTGGTGGCGCCGTGGTTAAGAATCCCGCCTGCTAATGCAGGGGACACGGGTTCCAGCCCTGGTCTGGGAGGATCCCACATGCCGCAGAGCAACTAGGCCCGTGCGCCACAGCTACTGAGCCCACGTCTCACAACTACTGAAGCCCACGTGCCTAGAGCCCGTGCTCTGCTACAAGAGAAGCCACCGCAGTGAGAAGCCTGCGCACCGCAACGAAGAGTAGCCCCCGCTTGCCACAACTAGAGAAAGCCCACGTGCAGCAACGAAGACCCAACGTAGCCAAAAATAAATAAAATACATTTATTAAAAAAAAAGAGAGAGAAATGAGCAATGATATTCAATGCAGAAGTACAAGTGGTGACTGCCCTACGGGATCCAAGAAAACGGAGTCCCAGGCCACAGAACCCCACGGGCCCAGGATGGGTGCCTCAGGAACCTCAGCAGAGGGGCCCCTGCCAGGCTGTCCCCCCAGAGCCTTGCTCTGGGTCCCGGCCTGCTGTGGGGCAGCAGGGAAGGGAGCCCACAGCATGTTCAGGAGTGAAGGAGCCCAGGCCTTCTCCAGGATGCTCGGGCCACACAGGATGGACAGAGACGTGGCCTCGGGAGAAGAGGAAACAGAGGGGCCTATGGGGGATTCAGAAACGCCTCAGCAGTGCTCCTGAGGAGGCTGAGTTGCCTATGGGAAAGTCCTGAAGAGGCTGCGCACCCGGGCTTCCAGGCAACAAATGTCAGACCCCAAAATAGACAGGAAAATGCATTTGAAAAGAAAGAGAGACTCTGTAAGGGGATGAAAACTTTAAATCCACGAGAAAAGCACCATCCTTAATAGCCTTAGAAAGACACAGAACTTAAATACACATTTCTCCAAAGAAGACATACGAATGGCCAATAAGCACATGAAAAGATGCTCAACATCATCAGTCATCCAGGGAAACACAAATCAAAACCATGATAAGATACCACTTCACACCTGCCAGGATGGCTAGAATCAAAAAAATGGAAAATAACAAGTGTTGGTGAGGATGTAGAAAAACTGGAACTGTGTACTGCTGGTGGGAATGTAAAATGCCGTGGCCACTGAGAAAAAGTTTGGCAGTTCTTCAGAAAGTTAAACACAGGATTACCATATGGCCCAGCAATTCCACTCCTCAGTGTATATTTGAGAGAACTGAAAATCGATGTCAGCTATATTCGTGTCCTGGTACATGAATGCTCATGGCAGCACTACTCATAATCATGAAGAGGTGGAAACAATCCAAGTGTCCATGGACAGATAAATGAATAAACAAAATGCCCACACAATAGGATACTACCCGGCCATAAAAAAGAGTGAGGCTCTGACACGTGCTACAGTGTGGACAAAACTCAAAAACCTAATCCAAGTGAAAGAAGCCAGACACAAAAGGCTGGAGTACATAATCCCATTTATATGAAACATCCAGAACAGGCACATCCATCAAGACAAGAGGCAGATTAGTGAGGCTGGGAGAGGGGGAACGGGGAGTGACTGTTAACGTGGGGTTTCGTTTTGGGGTGACTGCTTTGGAACTAGAGAGAAGTGGTAGCTGCACCTTGGGAACTAGCAACAGTGGCAAAAAAAGAGACAGAGGGAGAAGCTGAAGAAATCTTCCAAAAGTAGAAGAAATTAAAAGAAACAACAGGGAAGACAACGGTGCCGCACAGCCCCCAGTGGCAGAATGAGAGGAAGGGCGAGGGAGGACAGTGAGGCCTCTCACAACCACGCCCAGGACGGGAAGAAGGACGAGGCAAGTTTTCAGACTGCAAGGGCTGGGGCGCCGGTCCCAGAGCACCCGCCAGGCCATCCTGTGACCATGCAGATGGATACAGGGCCAGGAAGGGAACCTCC